>NW_024412376.1:162879630-163058135 GCF_014898765.1 Herpailurus yagouaroundi | reverse complement strand
ATCCACCTACAATTACAGCGGGGGGGGGGCCGCCCAGAGGAAGGGGCGCGGCCGGCCGGGCGGAGGTGCGCAGCCGGGGGGCGGGGGATGCGGAGCGGAGTGCGGGGTGGGTCCGGCGGGGGAAATAATCGCGATCCCGGGGGAGGGGCGCTCCCGACGCGCCGCGGAGTGGTTTGTGAGCGCCTACTGTGTGCCGAGCCCAGCCCGAGCGCCTCGTAAACACCGCTCCACGTCACCTCTCAACACCCCAACGGTCAGAAAAATCGTTGCCGCCAGTTGTGGAGTCAGGTGGACTGAGGTTTGGAGGGAGAGGAGCTCTCGGTCCGTCCTGGACGCCCCACTAGGCTTTATTTTCCGTTCGAGCTGGCACACGGGCAGTGGGGGTGTCTGCCGGCTCTCCCCAACAGACGCCTTTCCTCTTCATGTGTTTCTGAATATTTAATGAACGGAAGTAAAGCCTAGGCCCGTTAGGGCCCCTTTCATTCTACATGGGGAAACTGAGGCCCCCACAGGGGCGTGGTTTGCCCCAAACCATTCTGCCTACGCGTGCCCGGGCTTGCACCTCGGGATTCCCTGGGACTGCGCGGCCTCCGGAGTCTGATGAAAGGGCGGGTTCGCATCGGGGTGCGTGGGTCCCTGGCGGCGGGAGCTGGGGAGCCCAGATCGGGGAAGGAGACGAGCCTGGGACCAGGGTGCTAAGTGCTGGGTGCTCTGAGTGCACCCCGAGGCTCGTAGGGAGAGCGCAGACCCCCGGGGAGCCTCCCTGAGGGGCGAGCTGGTTACCCGCGCGTTGCAATCCAGCCCGCGCAGCCCGCCCAGCACGCCTGGCTTCGGGGGATCTTTGGCCACATCCTGCCATCTGCTGGCCGACTTGAGTCACTGTCTGGGCCTTGGTAGAAAGAATGGGTTCTTTTTGAGACTCCCCACCCAATCTTCTCTCCCCCGACCACCCCCATCTTTCGCGCTCTGTCTCTCTCTCTGGCAGGCGTTCTGGGGGCCAGGGGCTGTCTCCCTTCTAATACAGCGAAAAACTCCCCAGAGACAAGAGCCAAAAGCTGAAAAAATGGAGCCCGCCCCTTCCAGCACGACCCGGCTAGATTTAAGATTGGCCCAAACTGCCAGGCCTTGGGGTCAGACAGGCCTCATTTTCGTCTTGGAGTCCTTATCTGTGAATTGGGGAGACTGATATTAACTCCCCAGGATTGCTGTGAGGATTATGTCAGAAACGATTTACAAAAGCAGGTAACGGTACCTGGTATGTAATAAATGACCAGTAAACATTTCTTGCCTTTGATTCTGCCAACAAGCACGGATTGGCCCGTCTAAACCAGGCACCAGACTGAATGCAGCATAAAGCGATACAGCCTCTATCTAGGTCAACAGGCTAGCGGAGGAAATGTTCACAGGCCTGGCTTCCGGGCCCTGTTCCGCTCAGGGTTTATCCCACTCTGCTACTCTCTGGGGAGTTAACTTGGGTAAATTATTTAGCCTCCTCTGGCTTTGGTTTGTTCATCTATAAAATGGGTACTGACAATATTACCTCCCTCTTCTAGGGTTATTATGGGGAATAAATGAATTGATGTTGGTGCCTGAAACATAATAAGCGCAAGAGGTGTTTACTATCTCCAATAATGAGCTATTGTGTAAATACTGACTAGTCACAATTCTTCCTGCTCTTCCTGTCCTTTCCGTGGCTCATTGGGATAAGGAGGTGTTTCCTACTTCTCCCACACTGCTCATGTGGGGTTTGCCATAGGACTTGCTTTGGCCAATGGTATATGGGAGGAAGTGTCAGTGTGCCAGTTCTGAGAGAGTGAAGGCCTTAAGAGATGGCCCATGTTTCAGCTCTCTCGTGCTGCTGCTATCCATCATGAGAAGAGCTGGTCCTGGGATCCTCTGTTCCCAGCATGAGAGACCCAAGGAACAGGCCTGAACCCCACACGTATCCCCAAAGCAGAGCGCAAGGCTCCTAAGAAAAATATGTGTTTCTGTGAGCCACTGAGATTTGGGTGTGAGGGATGTTTGTGCCACAGCATTATCACAGAGAGAGCTGACTAATACATATACAAATGGTCCCACATGCAAAGGCTGCAACTGGGGTTTGTGTTGTGGTGGAAGGAAGCCCAGGAGGCTGTGGGAACACAGCAGGCACTGGTTCCAGCCCTGAGAACCAGGGAAGGCAGAAGGTCTCCCGGAGAGGAGTCAGGACATCATTCTTTCTTCTTTCCACCTCTGTCGAGTGGGCACTTTCTGAGCACCTCTTATGGGCCGGGCCCTGGGATATGAGTCAGACAGGGGATCTGCTTTCCTGGAGCTGAAGTTTAGAAGTCTAGTGTGGGGCAGGGACAAGGGCAGAGTGGGTCACACTTTGACGGGGGGCAGTGCAGAGGCTATAGAACCATAGGCTGTGAGGCCACGAGGGAGGCAGCTGAAGCATACTCCAGGTCAAAGAGGGCATCCCAGAAGACATGGTGCACGAGCTGAGTCCGGAAGGCCACAGGGGAAGAAGAGAGGCGGCGTCTGCAGAGTCCCCGTGGCCGAGAGAGAAGGGCATCCTGCAGAAATTGCGAGCACGTCGCTGGAACACAGCCTCAGCGTGCAGAATGGCCAGGATCACAACAACTGCGCATGTTGTATCGAGCGCTCTCGGCTTGCCGTGCTCTGAGCCTCCACTTTAAGGCGCCTCGGCCCTCCAGGCCAGCCCTTCCTGGTTCCTCTCCCCACTGGCGGGCAAGGTGCCAGGCCCTGTTACGTCAAGTTCTTCTGTGGATTGCCCCCTTTCAGTCCTCGCCGCAAACCTGGCAGGTGGACGTTACCATCATCCCTGTAACTGAAGGACAGAGAAGCTATGCCAAGGCCCACCGGTCGCAAAGCGGTGCCCCCAAGGTTTAAATCCATAAGTTAGACGTCACATCAAAACCGAGAGAAAGGACCTATGGAATAGTGGTTATTTCTGGAGTTGTACAGCGCCGATTATTTTTTTAACTTTATTTAGAGAGGGGGGTGGGGCCGAGAGAGAGGGAGAGAGAGAATCCCAAGCAGGCTCCACGCTGCCAGCGCAGAGTGCAACGCAGGGCTCGAACCTACGAACTGCGAGATCATGACCTGAGCCAAGATCAGGATTCAGATGCTTAACTGACTGAGCTACCCAGGCGCCCCTTTATTTTCTCTTTTAAGGGCTTTTGTATTACTGTATAATTGCTATTATGAAGAAGTATTCTATAATCACACTGTTTTAATAAGCAGTAAAAAAAAAAAAAAAACAAACAAACCACTATTTTCATTTCGAAAACAGTCTTGCAAACGCTAACTCGCACCTGACTTTGCAAGGTGTGTTTCAGAGCCGATCTCGGCACTTAGTGTGTAACATCAGGAGGCGCTACTGTCATCCCCGCTTTACAGAGAGACCAAAAAAGCGGGAGCTGGGAGGATCAGATGGCTTGTCCACAATGCCCCAGCTATTGCATTCACCCCCCACGGCTGCCGGGGCAAGTTACCACAATCTCGCTGGCTTCAGTCGGCGGAAATATGTTCTCTCACTGTTCTGGAGGCCAGAAATCCAAAATGAAGTTGTCAGCAGGATGGGATCCCTCTGGAGGCTTCGAGGGGGGCCGCAGGCATTCTTGGCCTTGGGCCCGCAGCTCCCCACAGACAGTTGAGGGTGGAAGATTCCAGAAACCCTAGTCGGGACTCTTCCATCGCCGAAGGAACGGGTCACGTACGACTGACACGGTCTGGCTGAATTACTCTGGGGTGAGCATTTTTCTCGTCCTCCTCCCGTACAATGTCGAGTGCTGTCCAGTCCCCTCAAGAGAGGATGGCTGAACTCGGTTTCGGCTGTGTTCCAGAGGAAGCCAGCTCTGGGTATTGCCTCTGGCCTGGCTCACAGACTGATGAGGCTTCGTATGGTCTTCTGACTCCGTGCAAAAATAAATAAATGAAATAAAAGCCATCTGCTTCTCTGTGCCAAGCCTATCTGGCTCTCCCAGAAGGTCAGCTGTGAAAAGATCATGACGGTTATGGTCCTCGGGATGCTCCCGTGAACCTGACAAGGGGCTGAGCACACGAGTCTATGTTACTTCTCGAATCCCGAATATAAGCACAGAAATAAGAACTGGGATTCGTTTTCTGCCTTAAATTTTCATGAGTAGATTCCTGAGGCTGCTATTCGTCTCATTGAGAACATGATTAAGCATTCATAGTTGGATCCAGCGGCTGTAACCTTTAATTTTATGTAACACGATCGTGCTAGAGAGGCTAATGTGATTCCCCGGGGCGATGTGTTTTTTGCGCCAAGCCATTTTTTTTTTAGAGTCTGCTAGATCAGATTTTGTTATCATTTCTGTTAAGCCTATTTTATTTAAAACTTGATTCTGGTTCACTTAGAGTAAATACCGTCTGCTTGCACTCTGTTTCAATATGTTCTGCTTGGCAGCATTGTAAATTATAAAGGAAAAAAGAATGATAAAGGCTGTTTTGTGGCACACCAAGATAAGGGATGGTTTGCACACCCCGTTCTGTTGTTGGGAACCATCTCACTCGGAGAGCAAATTATCCCTAATGATTTAAAAAAAAAAAAAATAGTAATTTCCAGAGTAACCTTTTTATCGTTAAGAGTCTCGGTGTGTATCTGTGGGCGCTTACACAAAATAAGGGTCCATAAATTGCTACTAATGTGGTTACGTTTGCAGTTCTTGGCATTGCAAAACTTCCCTGCAGGCATTTTCATACTTTGGAACGTGGTAGACCAGCAAGCCCGAGCTCCTCCTCCTCGAGTTAAAACAATTTGCATAGTAGCTCCATGGTGACCTCCAATTATGCATTTGCAGAGAGTTCTAGCTGTAATGTGAGCCAGGCTGAATCAGGAAGCCCCGTAGCTGCCAGATGCAGCATCCATGGAGTGCGTTTCTTTGTGTTCCCACGTGGGTTTATAGGGATTCGTAGAGGCTCAGGGGAGTCAACACGAACGCTCTGAAGCTGAAGGTGAACCTGTGTGTGTGCGGGCATACGTTTGAGTATTTTTATGGGGAGACAGTTAAAATCTTCTATAGTTACTCCAAAGGCTCCACGAATCCACCACTTCCGACCAAAGAAAAGGACTGAGAACCACTGATCTATCCGATAATCTCTATCAGGGAGAAAACATTCTTCTCCTAGAAAGCAGAAGTCACATGCTGCAGGAGTCATAGTAATGATTTACTAAAAGACACTGCGTGTGGAGGTGGAAAGTGTGTGGCATTCAAGGCAGGGAACAGGCCGCTACCTTATTGAGGGACCTCAGATAAGCTACTTCCCCTCCCGGGGCCTCAGTTTCCTTACGTGTAAACTGAAAGAATAAAGGAGTTGGGCTGTATGGCCAAGACTATGACTTGATCTTTGGCATCCATCTGTCCCTTCTTCTTAAAACTACAACACACATAGCCGGTGTTAGCTAAGCACGTGGCTACCAGGCAAGAGACTACATTTCCCAGCTTCCCTTGCAGGTAGGAATGGCCATGTGACTAGGGCCCAGCCAATAGGATGTGAGAAGCGATGTGCATGACCACTGCACCCCCCCCCCCCCCTTGCCCTCTTGTAGGCTGTGTTGCAGACATGGTAGCCTGAGCCAACTTCAGCTTCAGGAGAGGACCACGCCCTAGGAAGTAAGAGAGCAAACAGGAGAAGCCTGGGTTTCTGGTAACCTCATGTAGTCCAAATGCCCTGCTGGACTTGGATGGCCTGCCTACTTCTGGACAGTACACTATCATAGTTAAATTAATTGAAGGGTTACTTTTGGTTCAGCTCGTTACTTAACCAATATAGACGGGATGAATGCCAAGGTCATCGTTGTCATTATCATCATCCTCACACCCAGAACAAGCTAGTCACATAACAGGCATCCCACAAACGGAAAGATTCAATGAGCAAATGAACCGGGGAATGGGTTTAACGGGCATGTCAGAAACGCTACAGGATGATTCACGAACCGGATAGAATGTGGATGAGGTCATGTCTAAGTAGTCTTCCAATGCTAGAATTCTGTTACGTTGTTTCTCAGAACTGAGGATCACTCGGGAACACAGCAGTGACTGGCATTGTCTCAGATGAAGGATAGGGAGGGGAGGTTCTGAGAGAGACCAAAGAGACGTCACATACACTCTTCTCCCTCACTGTCTGTCCTGCGCCTTTTCAGTTATTCATTCGTTCACTCAACAAACACCTGTCAGGCACCGGCAGGTACCGAAAGGGGCAAGTCCCCATAGCAACCCTCACGAAATAAAAGCAGTGTTACTATGACTGAGTACAAGCTGACACAGGCTGAAACGTGGAGACGTTTTTCAGCTCTGAGTTTTCAGAGCCTCCCCAGAGCTGGTCTCTAGAAAAGAACCGTCTTTATCGTCTCCCACTTTAACATGACCAGAAGTTCCTGGTTCGCTTTAGGGCAGTTCACCTCATTCTCAGAATCCTCAAAGTGTCCGGGTCTGGCTCCGCTCCCTCTCTCTGCACTGCTCACCTGTTAGCGGCGAGCCTGGGGTTCTGGCAGGGTCAGGGTTCCAGGCTGGAGTAAGACCCACCTCTAGCTGCTGGGCCGCTCATTCATGGTTCCATCATTCAGCCTGAGCAAGTCATTTCCTTTCAGCTTGTTTGCCAAATGGGGATAACTTTTCCTATCTTATAACATCATCATGAACTTCAAACCAAAACACCCAGGAGAGTCCTGCTACCTCCCAAGGCTCAAGACGTACAAATGCTCCTGATTTGGTCAAAAAAAAAAAAAAAAAAAAAAAAAGAGTATATCCAAGATGAGTAAAAGAGGTCAGCTGTTCTTGATCCGACTATTTATGAATAAGCAATGAGAAATGGATTCAAAACAAAGGAGGTTTAGATTTCAAGTTTTGATGACATTTTGATGGGCTTGTCAGGAAACTGGAACAGGCTGAAATACTGATCAATATATTAGTGACAGTATTTTGATAACACTTGGAAGATAATCTGGAAGCTCACTCAAACGCTTTCGGTTACCCCATGATTCTAAAAACACATGCAAATACTCTGATATAACATGTAAAAAGCAAGTAGCCGTGGCTATTACGTGTGAGATAAGAGGGTGATACAAATATATGAGCGCAGTCCATCAGATCTAAATATGCATACTTAAGGGGCGCCTGGGTGGCGCAGTCGGTTGGGCGACCGACTTCAGCCAGGTCACGATCTCGCAGTCCGTGGGTTCGAGCCCCGCGTCGGGCTCTGGGCTGATGGCTCGGAGCCTGGAGCCTGTTTCCGATTCTGTGTCTCCCTCTCTCTCTGCCCCTCCCCCGTTCATGCTCTGTCTCTCTCTGTCCCAAAAATAAATAAAACGTTGAAAAAAATAAAATAAAATAAATATGCATACTTAAGCAAATGGCATGTCTCGTCTAAGAACATTACATATGGAAACAAAATGGCTTGCCACTTTTTACACCTTTGGGAACAGCCCTCCCTTTCAATTATAAAACACATTTGTCTGAAATAAAAAAAAAAAAATATTACTCTAGTCCGGCAGTTCTCAACAGAGGTGATCTCCCACCAGGGGACATTTGTCTCCATCTGGAGACATTTTTGATTGTCCTGAGTGGGGGGATGCAGTGCTACTGACTTCTAGTGGAGAGGGACCAGCGATGTTGGGCAACACCCTACAAGCACAGGACAGCCCCATCACTGGGTGACTCTGCTGTGTCCATCTCAACACCAATTTCAACACGATACATTCACATTCCTGCTAGGGATCTGTAGTGCGCAATTTAAAATGCCCCCCTTGCCGTGGTATTGAACGTATAACCGTAAACCAGTATTTCCGTGACCGTCAACGGGAATTTTGGAAGCTTTCGCCTCAAAACGCCAGCCGCAAGTTTCAGTTCCTTCTGTCCTTGAATGAATTGGTGCTGGCAGGACCTGATCCTCCTCGTTCAAGGTCCACCTGATTGCTCATCAAGATGCATCGCCATCATCTAGTCTGGCCCACACTTGGGGAGTTTCTTTTCTGACTTCAGAGACACCTGGACCCGATTCACATAATCAGAGCCGTAAGGGGCCTGCTATGTGGAGAAGAAGCGGGGTGTTCAGGATGATTCTTACCAGCGTGAGTTGTGGGGGTTATGGCATTTCTTTTTCAGCCAATATTCATGGGGCACCTACACCTTCCAAGCGCTATGCTAAGTGCTGGGCATTCGGTGAGGAATAAAACACACACGGTCCCTTGGCTTCTTGCACCTAGCTGCTTCCAGGTGGCTTTAGCATGCGTTATATTGTAATTACACAAACCTTTGAGATAGGCAGGGAGGGTATGTGTCACAGGTGACGAAGTTACACTTGCAGACAAGCACACTATCAGGATTCTTTGTCACAAAGAACAGAGCGAACCCAAGGTCCCACAAGCATAAAAGGAAAGTATTGAAGGATAGTCATTAGCTTACGTAACGGCCGGGATGCCGAGAGAATTGAACAGGGCACCAAGCAGCCAGGAGCCATGATTGTCACACGCCATTGAACAGGCTACAAACACGAGCCCATTGCGTCCAGGCTCTGGCATTGGAGACGCTGAGCAGAAGGTACAACTCCTGCCGCCATTTTCTTTCTCCTGAAGCCAAATCTCCTTTGGTTGGTCCTGATTGGTGGGATCTGGTCACATGCCTCCATCCTAGCTGCAAGGGGAGCTGGGAAATGGAGTTCTGATTCTCTGCTGGAGACGTAAGCAGGATTCATAAAGGGGAAGTTTCCTGCCCCCATTCAAAAGGTCCTGGGCAGCTACCACTATGACATATGTCGAGTTTCAGGGCACATCCACAACGCAGAGCCCCAAATCCTGTGATGATCAAGGCACGGGCCATTAGGGGTTAAGTAGGTAGATGGTTGTGGCAGTGGCCTCCAATTTGTTCATGCTTTTCTGCATTTCCCACCCACACCGACCAAGAATTCCATAGCTAGCAAAATTATCCCTCAAAAGCGAAGGAAGTAGACTTTCTCCGACGAACAAAAACTGAGGGAATTCATCACCAGCAGACTTGCCCTACAAAATATGTTAAAAGAAGATCTTCACGGAGAAGGAAAATGTTATAGGTCAGAAACCCAGTTCTACATAAAGAAATGAAGAAGGGGCGCCTGGGTGACCCAGTCAGTTGAGCGTCCGACTTCAGCTCAGGTCATGATCTCGCGGTTCATGAGTTCAAGCCCCAGGTTGGGCTCTGTGCTGACAGCTCAGAGCCTGGAGCCTGCTTCCGATTCTGTGCCTCCCTCTCTCTCTCTCTGCCCCACCGCTGCTTGTGCTCTGTCTCCCTCTGTCTCTCAAAAGTGAATAAATATAAAATTTTTTTTTAAAAAGAAAGAAATGAAGAAGATTGAAGAAGGAACGAATGATAAAAAAAAACCCACAAAATATTTTATTTTCCTTATTCTTCATTGATCTGAAAAGGCACTATTTGTTGAAAGAAGTAATTAGAACAATGTATAGGCTGATGGCCACCTGAGAATAATGGAATGGATGATGTATCACAGGTGTGGGAGGGGAAGGAACCAGGGTCCGGGGGTGCTTTTTAGCCCAAGTGCACAAACCCAGTAAATGGCTGCAAAGAGTTCAAACCCTGACCACTTTGATCCCAGTTCTATGCCTTTTTCTCTCCATGTGAACCTCGGCTAAGCCTCCAAAACTATTTGGGAACGAACTCCAGCTCTTCCTTTCTGAACCCCATTTCCCTACTCAAAGAAGGGAACCCCTGAGCTTTTCCATCATCATTAGTGACAGTGCTGACCTATATCAGCTACCTGTCTGTGTGACAGCCCCTGACATGACAGCTCATTTATTGCAAAGCCTTAGAAAGATCTGGGACCATCTGGTAGACGCAGGGCTCTGGACGTTCTGGTTGACACCTTCACTCACCAGTGATCCCAACCGCCACTGACCAAGTGCTTAATGTGTGCCAGGATCTGAGCTAAGCATTTGACACATATTTCAGCATTCAATCCTCTTAACAGCCTATTTTCATCCCTGTTTTACCAAACAGGAAAGTGAATCCAGAGAGGTTAGGCAATTTGCCTGTTAAAGGTTGAATCGTGCCCTCTAAAAGATATGTTCAAGTCCTAGGACCTGGAACCTATAAATGTAACCTTATTTGGGAATAGGGTCTTGGCAGTTGTACTGGATTGAGGTCTGATCCAATGACCATTCTTGTAAGAGGGAAATTAAGAGACAGAGACACACAGGGAGAAGTCTGTGTGAAGACAGAGGCAGAGACTGGAGTGATGTATCTACAAGCCAACAAATATCAAAGATTGCCAACGGCCACCAGAAGCTGGGGGAGAAGCACACAACAGATTCGCCCTCAGAAACCTCCGAAAGGAGCCAACTCTACTGACATTTTAATTTTGGACTCACGTCATCCAGAGCTGCAGGAAAATAAGTTTTTATACCAGGTTGTGGTACTTTTATGGCAGCCACTGGAGACAAATACATCACTCAAGGTCACGCAGCTGGTCGGATACGGAGTCTGAACTTAAACCCAGCCCCTTAGCATGGCCTGGTCCCCTGCCTTGCACAGTAAGAAGTGTTACAGGCAGGAAGGTCTTTAGAGGTGTTCTCCAAACTGGATTTCTGCAGCACAGCTCTTGATGATGGCACTCTGTTGGCCATGACATCAATTTGGTGTTTAAGAAACAGTAAGTCTTAGGCCAGTTCCCCAGGAAACAATCCTGAAAAGAGGACGTGAATGTAGTGTTTTATTGGGGAGGTGACCCCAGAAAACCCTCACAGGGGAATAAGGGAGTGAACCAAGGAAAAGAAGGTGTCCAGGTGCGAACACTCAGATATCACCCCCTTGGTGAGGCCCTGTCAGATTGACCTGGACAGAGTAAGTCCTTGTCTCAAATTCATGGCTTCCCCCCAGACCGTGCTCACCTCCATATTACAGAATTTATCATGCTGTCTAGAATGTGCAGCCTTACACACTTGCCCCTGCACCACTAGCCTAAGTTCTTGAAGAGCATTTGCTTCTTCAATTCTTGAGACGGTAGATAAGATGGGGGGGGGTGGGGGTTGATGATGGACAGACCGTTATACCAGGTAGATCCTAAAGGTTGTGTACCCAGGTTTGGACAAGTTCCACAAAGCTACATGGTGTGGGTGAAGGAACAGACCTTATTGGAGAAAGAGAAACTTACAAAGCCAAGGTCAGCCCGGAGAGGTGACATCCTCAGAGAGGTGTGCTGAGCCAGGGTCCTCTACTGGGCAGCTGGACCGCGTCTCCCCTCCAATGGAAGGACCCTGACCTCCATGGCTCTTTTGTGCACAAGACAAGCAAAATGGCAACTCCTCCATGGTGGGGATAATGTCTTTGACCCTTTTTCACGTTCTGGGCTATGCCAGGCTCTGCGTGGGGTCCTAAGCAGCCGTCACACCTTGGCACATGGTGAGCCATCAAGATACTTTGTGTATTTGTGCAGTCATTCACTGTATATTCTTCAAGGTCTTACTACAGGCTGTTCGGGGGGGGGGGGGAAGAAAGCAGAACAAAATCTTCCTTCTTAGAGTTTACACTCTAAAGGCGAGGGTAGAAAATAGTCTTTTTGTTTGTTTTTGACAAACAAATCACGCTTATCACCCAGTTAAGCTGAAATAGACTGATCTAGGGATACAGTAACTACCCTCAATCAGAATCTAGTAAAAAAGAAGGTATCCCCTTCGGCCAAGACAAGCGGGGTTCCTTCACTGCCCCCCCCCCTCTTCAGAGGGCCTGCATATCACAGACACACTCTCAGCGTGTTAAAGAAGTTGCGGGGGACTCGGGATCTGGCACAGCATGCCGCAGTCCTAAACACGCAGCAGGCACCTGGAAACGCTTCTGGGCATCTCCAGCGTCGTCTCCTAAACACAAAGTGTGGCTGCACCCAAATGCTTCCAAGATTTGTAAGAGGCAGAGACCGCTTTGAAGTGTAAGGAGGATTGGAGCAGCCTAAGGATTTTGTCTCAAGAAAAGATAAATTAGTTAACGTGCGGACTCTCTGCTCTGGAGGGCACAACAAGATTCCTGTACAGCAAAGCAGTGTTTTCCTTCAGTGCGGGGTACCTTTTCCTTCCTTCCTTTTGGTTCCAAGAAGCAGACCCAGAAGCACTCATGCATCGGCCAGGACCGAGCCACAACTGGCCGGATGGTTCAGGAACATTTTGCATTATTAAAATTCATCTTACGCTTATAGCTGGGTATGTGTAAGAGTAGGTATAATTTGTTTGAAGGATGATCCAGATTCTTTATATTGGTGACTAGATGGGCATTGAACGCTTGAATTGCTACCTACCGAAAAGTTTCGTTTTATACACGTATTCAGTGAGATTTCATTACATTTTCAAGGTAATGAATCAATCTTGATTGACAAAATTTTTACTTAAAATTTTTATTCTTGGGGCGCCTGGGTGGCTCTGTAGGTTAAGCGTTCAACTCTTGATTCAGCTCAGGTCATGATTTCACGGTTCATGAGCTCGAGCCCCACGTCGAGCTCTGCGTTAATGGTGCAGAGCCTGCTTGGGATTCTCTCCCTTCCCCTCTGCCTGCCCCTCCCCTGCTCATGTGCTCTCTCTCTCTCTTAAATAAACATTTAAAAAATAATTTAAAAAAATAAAATAAAAATTTTATTCTTTCATTTAATGGACTTTCTGCCGTTTAGTTTTAATAGACAATTTTGAGAATTATAGGAGAAAAATAAAACTTTGAAAACATTCACGGAGAGTAATTTTTTAAAAATTTTACAGGGGCACCTGGGTGGCTCAGTCGGTTAAGCATCTGACTTCGGCTCAGGTCATGATCTCACGGTTCGTGGGTTCAAGCCCCGCCTCGGGCTCTGTGCTGACAGCTCAGAGCCTTGAGCCCACTTCAGATTCTGTGTCTCCTCCCCCTTCCACTCCCCCACTTGTGCTCTGTCTTGTTCTGTCTCTCAAAAACAAATACATGTTAAAAAAATAAAAGAAATGAAGAAATCATAAAAAATTACAATTACATGAATTTGTGTTTCTCACGCAAATACGTGGTAATTTTGTATACTTTGAATACAAATATTTTCAAAGATCCTTAGCTCAGTGAATATGAGTCCAAGTATCTTCTGGGAATGGCCAGCCCCTCTGCCCTGACTGGGGGGCCATAGGGAAGGTTGCTGAGAAGAATGATCACTGTTGGCCCATGAACTGGCCCGGGACACTCAGAGGCTTGTCACCCCCTCCCCTGTCCTTGAAATGTGGGTTCCTCTTGCTTTCCCTGCTCTGTTCCCAGAGGCTGCTCCAAGGATAAAGCTTTGACACAGTGATGCTGTGTTGAGAATACCTGCACGGTATATGTGACTGAACCTAGTTAAATAAACTTAAGATTTGATGGGTGGGTGCAGGGGTCCATTCGTCTTGCTGCTGCCCAAGACAAGCATCGTATGGAAGTTCCCCGGCTTATTAAAACGGCCGCCTACCGGGGCACCTGGGTGGCTCAGTCACTTAAGTGTCTGACTCTTGATTTTGGCTCAGGTCATGATCTCATGGTTCGTGGGTTCGAGCCCTGTGTCAGGCTCTAGGTTGACAGCATGGAACCTGCTTGGGATTCTCTCTCTCTCTCTCTCTCTCTCTCTGCCCCTCCCCTGCTCATGTTCTCCCTCTCTCTCTCTCCAAGTAAATAAATAAACATTAAAAAACAAAATCCTGCCACCTAAAACAAAACCTGGAGTGGCCCACCTCCTTCTTCCATCTGTCCCCGCCCTCCATGTTTCACATCACACGCGGGGAAATTCCCAAGAGGGTTGCAAGCCACCACGGACCCCTACCCACCCCCCGAGGCCCAGCTCAGCCATCTGGAAATGCCCCCGTTCTACTCCCCTACCCTGACAACGTGCAGACTTCCTCCTCTACCTGCCTGCAGCCGTGGGGACACCCCACAGTCAGGCCCAATGCACACAGGGAGCCTTGTCCCCTCTCCCTCCTGTCTGCCTGGCATGCTCTCACTGCTCTGGTCCCTACAAGGAACTGAGAACATTAGCCACCATTATCCCATTCATTGAGCAAGCATCGCATGCTGAGCATCATAAGAAGCTCGTTAAGAACATTCACGTGATTATTGTAACCGTCCTGTAAAAAGACTGCTTTCCCACCTTTAAGGTGTGAACAGCGTGACTCAGGAACCGGCTCACCCACCACTTCTCCGGTGAACAAGGGTGGTGACCCACCATGAAGTGGCCCCTGCTGGCTCCTGTAAATCAGATCAAGAGGGAAAGGCGTGTGGGGCTCGCAATCTGCTTGTGACATGAGGAGCTTTGCTCTGAAATCCCCGAGCTGGCGAGTGATGGAGACGAGGCTGTCGGGGTCCCGACCCCCCACCCCGTGCTCAGCCGCACACTCAGGTCTCTCCCCGGGGGCATCTGTAAAGGGAAGCAGAAGTTTTGAGAGGTCTATGGAAGTGCTCCTGGGACTCTATAACCGAATTCATGTCTAACCACAAAGGTGTGCGTTTAGCGTCAGTGGAAGGGGGCCACGGCTGGCCAGTGGGAAGAAAACTGACTCCAGCAGACAAAAAAGTTCACTACGCCCCATGCTTCCGAGCTTACTGTTAAGACTCCCGTGATGAGGCTGCAAAATGCGTCTAGAATCAGAGTCGGAGGATGGGGCCTGGGAGGAGAACCCAGGAGTCCCCTCTGGCGTCAGGTCAAGGGCAGCGGCCAACTCAAGAACCGGCTGAAGCAGTATGAGCCTAGGAGGACAGCTTTGCGTGTGTTTGAAGGATGGTTCGAGCAGGAAAATGTGAAGATCCCCCGGAGAACACCTGACACGACACCAAGTTGTTTTTCGGGGTGAGGATCAAGTTTTAGCAAGCGTCAGGGGAAACCAGGGCGACGTGGGTAGCGAAAACGAGAAAGCTGTGTGGGGAAGCCCCGTAGGGGCGTGGTGCTTCCGAAGGCTATTGGTAAAGCCTGTTCTGTTACTCGTTCTTCTTTGGCAGGGAGGGAGCACTTGGACCATTCCTGGGGTGAATCCCTGTATTGGGTGCTCAAAGAACCCAGCTGGGAGCAGCGTAGATGTGCTGGTACAGAATTGTAAACAAGAAAAGGTCCGTGACTTGCATTAGGACAGGTAAGTGCCCGAATCTAAGGGAGAACACAGCAGGTGGCTCGTCCTATTTAAAGTCAGAAAATGCCTTGTCAGGAAAAGGAGGATCCAGATGCCCAGGAGTCTGAGTCTGGTTGCCGGGAACGGCTTTCCAGGCACAGGAACAGCATGTCAGAAGCCCAGGTGTCAGAGGGAAAATGCTATCTTTGAGAGGTGTGTTTTATATACTTTTGATACCCATGTGTAAGAGAATAGTATAATGGGGCACCTGAGTGGCTCGGTCGGTTGACCATTCGACTTTTGCTCAGGTCATGATCTCACGGTTCGTGGGTTCGAGCCCCACATCGGGCTCTGCGCTGACAGCTCAGAGCCCGGAGCCTGCTTCGGATTCTGTGTCTCCCTCTCTCTCTGCCCCTCCCTCGCTCACACTTTGTCTCTGTCTCTCTCTCAAAAAAATAAGTAAACATTAAAAAATATTTTTTAAATAAGAGGATATTATTATAGTGCCCTCCGTAAGACTAATAATTTCCATACATTTTCTGGCTCCTCTCTCAACACACCAATTCCGGGGGCACCTAGGTGGCTCAGTCCATTCAGGGTCTGACTCTTGATTTCGGCTCAGGTCATGATCTTGCCGTGTGTGGGTTCGAGCCCCGCATCGGGCTCTGCGCTGTCAGCACGGAGCCTGCTTGGGATTCTCTCTCTCCCTCTCCCTCTGCCCCTCCCTCGCTCTCTCCCTCTCTTTCTCTCATAAATAAATGAAAAAAAAAAAAAAAAAGACCAACTCTGTAGTTGTAAGAGGCATGGTTGCTATGGAACAATTACCTACTGAACGAATGAATTAGCAACCAAACAAGAGTCTGACGCCCCAGCAAGATGAAATGCAATTAGGAAAAGCAACGTAAACAGTGCGAGATCTCCGTGACCGGTCTGGAAACATACTCCTCAATCTGCCTTTTTTGCCTTTTCCCGTCTTTGTTCCGAAACGTCTCGATGGTACAATTTTATAGCGTGCTTAGGGCCCTGACTCTCCTGTGCCACAGTGATTTTTTTCTCAATTCACAAAACACCCCGTGCCTTTTAGACGCCAGTGATGCGTAGACACCACGTGCAAATGAAGATAGTGCATAGACCACCCATAAAGAGCATCCGCTCTGGGATTCGGAAAGCCCGGGTTTTGTCAGCAGCTTACGGGTCACCACCAGCGCGACTTTGAGCCTCAGAGCTCTGACTGTCGACGGGGATCGGGTGCTCAGCTCTCAGGCGGGCTGTGGAGGGAGAAAGCCCCGGAGAAGCATCCAAAAGCCTCACACACGGCGTCTGGCCTCTTCCTTTCCTCGCGCTGTGCCCTGAGCAAGCCCCGCTCGCGGAGACGAGGGCCTCGTCGTGAAGGAAAAAGGGAACTATTCAAAAGAAAGAGGAAAAGGAGGAGGCGGGCATCCTTGACACGGCTCACCGGTGGGCTCGCCGTGCCAGCAGCCAGGAGGCTCAGCCAGTTTCTGAAATGGTTTCGAAGGGGCCGGAACGCTTTCCGCCCCAGAGCTGAGTTATGCTCACTCGCTTCCTGCCTGGGCCGTGTTGGCTGCGAGGCTTCCTGAAGGGAGACAGGCCAAAGCACTCAGAGAGCTTCCCGAGGGAGGAAGCCTGACTCCACAGAAGCTGGAGGCCCCGGGAACTGGACGGCAGAGGGGGTGTGGGGGCCCAGGCCCGGCTGGTGATGCAGGCTCCTGCTGGCGATGGGGACGCGGGACTCCAAGTGGCCTGCCACGTCGGGGCAGGGGTGGGGAGTGTGTGCACAATAAAGGGCATCGTGTATTCCTTCAGCGCCCCTGTATTTCCGGTCCTCCACTAGGCCCACGTCCTTGGCCGCTTCCTGGGGTGGAGACGGGTCCCAGCTGTATGCGTGTATTGCGTGCACACTGTGTTTCTGGAGCTGAAAGTCCCATAAATTATAACCGTGGCCAACCCACACTGCTTACTCTACGGCGGGCTAAGGGCTTGGCATAGTTGACCATTTAATCCTCTCTTAGCCCTGGAGGCCACCAGCGTTGTCCACAGGCAAGGAAACAGAGAGGTCGAGTCAGGTAGCCGGAGAGTAAAAGCCACGCGGGGCACAGAGCCCCCTCTGCGAGCCAGAAACGCGCCGGGCCCCCCAGTTCTAGCGTGTGAGCCCGGAGTCGGGCCCTCCGGTTTGCGTTCAAACCTCCAAATCAAGCGGGGCCTCTCAGAGAAACGCTGAGTGGTGGGTACCAGGAGCTGGGGGGGTGGGGGGTGGGAGGGCCCCCTGGGGGCTCGGAGCTGGAGTCTGGGCAGCTGGGAAAGTAAGTTCTGGAGGTGGATGGCCACACCACGGTGACAAACCGCCTAATACCCCTGACCCGCTCGCTTCAAAATGGTTAAAAGGGTAAAAAAAGTTACCTGAGGTAGATTTTACCACAATAGAAAAAGTTTTTTTTTTCACGGGTACAGGGGAATCTAGCGTAGCTCTAGAAATGTTCGCCGCATTGCACAGGCAATGGGTCCTCCTTCATTATAAAAAGAATCGTTAGCGATGGAAACTGAGGTATAGATTTTCCGTAGACCGGGAGCCCTCGATATAACCAGTTCCCTGTCTAGCTGAGTCAGTTCTGTTCATTTGTGTTGGGGGGTGGGGGGGATTGTGTTAAGTGAAGCATTCAGGGTCCTACCGACAAAACCACGGGGGAAAATCCAGGCCTCTGAAGGTAACACAACGTGCTCTCATACAATGTGCTGTCCTTTAGCAGCAAGGAATTTTCCAAGTGCTCTAGAGACAGCGTCTGGGGAGGGAGAGGACTCTTGAGGGAGCGTCCCCCATTGTGCCTGAATCCTCACGTCTGCCTCTGTGTGGGGGCTGAGGACACTGACAGCCAGGGGGTCAATCGCCTTGCAAGGCGGGGGACAGGAGCCTTACGGCCCGGCGCAGAGAGGCCCCTGGTGAGCAGTGAATCACCTCATTTGGAATGGAGAAAAATCCCGAACGTCACCTTAAATGAAGTCACCTCTCATTTCTCGAGGAAATCGAGGTTCCAGGATAGGGTGAGGGGCTGCCCCATGTCACACAGCTTGTTGGCATCTCAGTAGACAATCTTCTTCCTTCTTGCCTTTTCTCTGCCCCTCAACAAATATTTACCAAGGCCCTTCTATCGGGCGGTGGCGTAGGGAGGTGTGTAGGAACACGGATTCGAACCAGCCGGCAGACCACACGATTCATTCATTATGTGACCTTGGGCAAGTTGCTTAACCTCTCGCCTGCCAGTGTCTCATCCGTAACATGGGGATGTGACGATTCCAGAACTGGCCTCGCAGGATTCTTTTTTAAAAAAAAATTTTTTTTTCAACGTTTATTTATTTTTGGGACAGAGAGAGACAGAGCATGAACGGGGGAGGGGCAGAGAGAGAGGGAGACACAGAATCAGAAACAGGCTCCAGGCCCCGAGCCATCAGCCCAGAGCCCGACGCGGGGCTCGAACTCCCGGACCGCGAGATCGTGACCTGGCTGAAGTCGGTCGCTTAACCGACTGCGCCACCCAGGCGCCCCAGACCTCGCAGGATTCTTACGAGGATCGCCGTGGTGTCACGACGCCCTAACACGGGCACCGGGCGTTCAGCAAGCTCTGTAGCTGTCTGCTGTTGGTCGCTCCCGGGTCCCCACCGCCGGCACTGTGGGACGTGGGAGCCGACGGAAGAGTTGCATCAGCTTCGCGGTTTTGCCGAGGGTCACCCTCACATCTCCAAGCCTCCTGTCCGGGCCTGGGCTCCGCCTGGGGAATACAGACAGAACCAGCTCCGCTCGGGCCACCAGGAAGCCCGCGTCTGGCAAAGACGTTGACAGAAAAAGCATCGTAAGGCAGCCAGCAGGTGGGGGGGATATTACACGTGTGTTACTAAGTGAAAAATTATAACGCCCTACGAATTACCTTCAACAATAGTGTCCCGCTCAGCGTCTTTGCTTCCCGTTGCCGGGCAATAAATTCCCACAAAGTCGAAGGCTTAAAACAACACCTGTATTTATTAGCTCCCGGCTCAGGAGGACAGAGACGTCTGGGTGGAATCTGCTGGGATCTCTTCACTGGGTCTCACAGACAGGGACTCACATCTGGGGCCTCTGGGGAAGAAGGTGTCCCCAGGCTCATTCGGGTTATCGCCAGAACCCAAGTCCCTGTGGCTGTAGGTCTGAGCTTCCTGTTTGTTGTCTTTCACCCACGGCTGCCATCTCTCCTAGCGGCCACCACGTTCCTTCTCTGCCTTCAAACCAGCAATGCCAGATCCACTCCTTCCCACGCTTGGAACCTCTCTGACCTCCCCTTCGGCCACCAACCAGAGGACACTCCCTGCCTTCAGTGGGTTCATGTGATTGGATCGGTGCCGCCTGGGTAATCTTCCTTTTGATGAGCTCACAGTCTACTGGTTAGTCCCCTCCGGGACACTGACAAGACCTGTTTGGCCCTGTAACTCACCTAGCCACGGGAGTGACGCCTGGTCCTATGCCCAGGCTCTGCCCGGGCTCCAAGGGAGGGGGTCCCTAGGTGTCGCCGGGTTTCATCGTAGGATTCTGCCCACCCACCGCGGTCGGGCTGGGCCAGGTCTTGTGTGGTAACAAGCAAGCATTAGTCCACACCACGGTGGGCTGGGCTGCCGCCCTGGGTCCTCTCCACCTCGGGGTGAGCCTGAGAGAACAGCCACCGTCCATCTATGACTCGGGCGGTCCCACAGCAGAGAGGAAGTGTCACCCAGCATGGACCGGCTCCTAAAGCTCCTGCCTAGAAGTAAAGCCCATCACGTCCTCTCCTGTGCCAACGCACGCAGTAACTCACATGGCAACGCGCGACTTGAAGGGGGCAGGACGCTCAGTCCCAGCATGGGTCTGGGAGAGAGGAGCCTGGATGGATTTGGTGACCAGCACCCATGACAGCTGTAAGTAGTGAGTCATGGAGAGAGAGCAATGGTCGTGAGCATCGGCGCCGTGCTGGGCACTCGGGTCGGGACTGTGTCAGCCAGAACGTTCCATCTGCGAGACGGAGACGAAGCCTCACTGGAGCCAGAGGTAGCAAAACCCAATACTTGGTCCGTAGCCGGAAATGAGCCCGGGCAGCTCACAGAGTCCACCCAGGAATTGCAGGACTCTGCCTCTGGAACCGGATCAGGGATGTAGCTCCGTCCAGACTTTTCCTCCGTCCACCTGCCCGCTCTGCTCACGCACATTCTAGCCACACCTGCCCCTCCGGCGGAGACCCCGGCCCCAGGGCGGGAGACACAGCTGCCTCGGCCACAGTGGAAACTTCGGTGGGATGAGAGAGAGGCTCTCTCCCCGTCCCCGCCCATCGAGCCCAGGGAAGCACGTGGGTCCCGTGCCCACCACCCGTGCCCATCACCAGCGCCAGAGCGGCGAGGTAGGAGCTGGCCCAAGACGGAGAGAAAGAGCAAGGTCGATCTAAGCAGCAAAGAAAGGAAAGATAAAGAAAAAGAACAGCCCGGCCCCCACAGCCACCCCAGCTGCTTCATGTTTATTTAATCTTCACGGAAACTCGGCAGTAAATGTTATAAATCCCACGCGTCAGAGGCAGACGAGGGATGACAAGATTTGCACACATAATGCCATTTGTTCACATCATTGCAGAAGTGAGACTGAAAGTCTGAATTACTCCAAAGCCTCTGCTCTTTCCGCTAAGCCAACCGGGACTCTCCTCAAAAGACTCCTCCTGAGTCCCTGCTGCGTAAACAGGCCCGGGGAAAACATTTGGGAGAACTTGTCCGGTACACTGGATCCCATTAAAATTTGATTCCATGTCTTGGAGGCTTATAGAGGGGTCTGTTGTCTAAAACATGGGATTCTTTTTATACTCACTGCCCAAAAGCCAAGCCCTGCCTTAGTGTTTGTCTTCATTCCTTCACTCGGGACCATGCGGGCCAACTTTCCTCTCGGGTTTGCCAAGATCACCAGTAACGCGCTCAAAAACACATCACCTAAACAGGGGGACAAGTGTTGCTTTTAATAAAGGAAAACTGAGATCAACAGGAACGCTGGGGGTAACGTTCTGGCTAGTCGTTCAACCTACCCCCACCTCAAATACCTCCTGGCTGTCACTGCCGGGTCAGGGCAGCACGGGCGTCCCCGGATCCTGGCTTCTGACCTCAGAATGCAGGCAGGCAGCGCGGAGACCCAGAGGTGGCCCCTTTGCCAGAGAAGTGGCCTCCAACGCTAGCCTCTGAAGTTAGCATCTCAGACTCTGTTTTCTGAAGAAGGTGTCCCTGGGCACTTCCTTTTGGACGCGAGGCAACGGGGATTTGAGAAGGGCCACGGCCATTTCAACCTTGGCTGCCGTCGCAGACACAGGACAGGAACATAGGGAACATTCGGGAAAGGTGCGATTCTGCATCGGAGCCAAGTAACAAGGGGGCAGGAAAACAGCGAGTTGGCTCAGGAATCTCCCATCAGCCCTGGGGCCAGGAACAGAGAGCATTCCCCTGGTTATTACCTGCGTCACTTATCGGAATCTGCCAGTCTGAACAGCGAGAAGGAAAAGGTTACATCCTTTTTATCTAGAAGTCCTAAAAAAGGAGCCCTGGGCTCTCAAGGTGCTAGGTCACAAGACAAGCAAGGGCAGGGTCGGCTACCAGCTCCAGCCTTTCTTTAGTAGTCAGGGGCAGACGTTACATCTCTGGACAGGGATGACATACCATGTGTCCCGCACTCTATCGGCAGCCACTTTGTGACCACACGGGGGCCTGGCTTCAGGATGGAACAGACAATATGCGTGTCAGGAAAGGTTTAACCAAAGAGGCAGAAGAAAGACATAGTAAGGGATTCACTATAAAGAGTTGGCTGACACACTTGTGGAGGCCAGACAAGAAAGTCCAAAAGGAGTAGGGCAGGCCATCAGGAAAGGCAAAGAGGAACTCACAGGATGGGCCGAGGCTGCTCCACAGGCAGAAATTGTTCTTCTTCAGGAAAGTTCTTCTTCGTTTTCCATTCGACTCTTGATATCATTCAACTGATTGAATCAGGGCCACCCAGAATATCTCGGACGATGTCCCTTCCTTAAAGCCGACTGATTAGGGACGTTAATCACATCCACATATATCTTCACGGAGACACCTGGTTTTGTGCTTGACTGAATAACCGGGAACAGTAGCCTCAAGAAGCTGGCCCATCAGAAGGCCATCATAGCGTGGAATAGGGAGGCAGGAAAAGACGATTTCTTAATGATGTCATTGAGTCCCTAGATCAAACCATTCCCGAGCTCCATGCTACCATTGCACTTTCCAGGTACACTTTCCAGAAATTTAGCCTTTGGCTTCTCAAGCTGTGTCTTCTGTCACATGCCACCTACAGTCCTAACTGACCCAAGAGGGACCCAAAATAAGGAGGTGACAGCCTCATTTTGATCAAACGTCTCAAGAAGGGCTGCTCCAGTCTGCGTCCCAGATGGTATGAAACCCAGTGACACACACCAGGGTGAATAAAGGGGTGGTCGTCTCCACTTGGAGGAAGATGTTTACTGAACATGTGCTCCGTGTTGGCCCCAGGCCCCATGCTGTGGACATAAAGACACAGTGGACAGTTGCTCTGCCCATGGGGGATGGGTAAGCAGACAGACAGCAGCCAGAGAGGACAATGCCGTGGCAGAGCAGGGGAGGGTGATGGGTCTGGGGGAGATGGTCGGGCAGAGGGGACCCAGTCCAGCCTCTGTGGGTCAAGGCAGGCTTCCTGGAGAAAGCGGCACTTCAGCTGTGAATGGAAGGGCGAGAAGTAGCAAACCCGGGACACTAGGTGAGGGAACGGTGTTCCAAGAAGAGGGAACAGCATATTTGAAAGTTAAAGGCCACTTGGGTATGGTGACTACAGACCCTTGCGACTACTAATGCTGTGTGGTTCGGAGTAAGTCACTCGGCTTCTCTGGGCCTCGGTGCCCTCAAATGACGATGGTAAAATACATACACTGACATTTGCCCTGGCCTCAGAGCAAGGCAGCACTTCCAGAGTGAGTTATCATCATCGCCACCAGGAAGAGACTGGAGAGGAGGCCGGAGACCTCAGACGGTCTTCCAGGCCTCGGGGAACCAGGGGAGCCCTTGAAACGGGCTGGCAAGAGAGGATTTCTGCTCCAGGCAGAAAGACGTTAATCATGATGCGATTGTGGGAAAGGATCCGGAAGCCACTTCCGCGGGAGACGTTTGCTCTGAAAGAGAGCCGACTCTGTCTGGAGGGTCAAGGATGGGTGCTTGAGCACAGACTGAAGAACAGGGGTGGCCTTAGGATCGGGACAGGGCTGTTCTGCAGAAGAAGGGAAAGCTGTGTTAAGCCAAAGATGGGAGCACAGGGGGGTCGTCACAACTCACCTTCACCTTGGGGAAAATCTGCATCGGCCAGAGCTGCCCCGAGCCTGGAGAGTGGCCCCAGCAGGCAATGAGTTCCCCATCCAGGGAGGTATGCAAGCAGGCTCTGGAGGCGCACTTGACAGGAAGGGGGCGAAGGTGAGCTCAGCATCTGGAGCTCAGGGTGCAGGAGAAGCTTCTGATCTGCCCGAGGGGCCCCATGCACAACCGCTCGCTCACCGCGTCCCGAGTGAGACAAGGCCGGATCTCCTAGCGACATGTTTATCTGGACTTCAAACGCACTGACGACTCCTGTTTTCCAGCACACCATCCTCTCCATCTGAATGGTCCAAGGACTTGTTTGGGTGCCTGGGCTTGTTTTTCTTCCCTGCTCTGAATCTGAAGCTCATTCGATGGAACCATCCAGAAGCCCTGGAGCCTTTCAAAGCAGGCCTGGCGTCCCTGGCTGGGCCGGCTGGTCTGCCAGGGAGGCCCACGCCGTAGGCACTCCATGCGGGGAGTGAGGGACTCCTTCATCCAGAAGAAAACCACCTCTCTGTTTGCTGCCCGCCCAGCTCCAAACCCACACAGTCCCATCCAGTCCGGGAGGGTGCCCAAGAGACTGTCCCCAGGTCATGTCGATAAAAGTGTTGAGAGAATCCACTCTCACTTGCAAAACAGGAAGGCGTGGCTGTGATCCCAGCCCAGGGCTTTCACACCAGAAAGCTAGGTAAACAAGACCTCGGGCCTGGAAGGGACAGGGGTGGCGCTACTCTGTGTGTGGACAGAGGATGTGCGGTACCGGTCAGGATGGGATTTCTCGGGGCAGATGCCGCAGGGAGAGGCGGGGCGGGACACCACACTCCTTTGTACCCTCCCTTGCAGCCCGAGAGCCCTGGGAGACCTACAGACACAGGCCCGGGTTCCTCATGAGCCTTGTGACCTCAACTGGTTTCATGTCCCCCGAGACCTCTGCTTCTTCGTCTGGGAAATGGGAATGGCCCCACCCACTTGAGGGACTTTCCGCGGGGCTCATGGCACTCGTGACAACAGAAACGGTGTGCAGTGATGCTCGGTGTCGAGTAGGTACCTTCCTCTCTGTGACGACTCCTCTCCTTGCCTGTTCTCTGGTCCCCCTTGGGCAGCCCAAGGGCCCCAAGTGCATCTCTGACCGCGAGGATCTTGCTTCTCGCCGGAGGACAGGGCACAAAGCCCCGCCTCGACCCATTTGCTTCCAGCTTTCCCACCTCGGGCCAGTTGCTGGAATCCTTTGAGCCTCAGTTTTCCCACCTGGAAGAAGGGACTGTTTTCGGCGCCCGCGCCCCCACAGGGACACTCGTGTGCGTAGAGACAGTGACATTAGCTCAGCCGGTGACACTAGGTCTGTGTCCTTTATTCCTCACCGTGGGCCTCTGAGCTAGGCGCTCCTGTCACCCTCACTTCACAGACAATGAGAGGGAGGCAAGAGCCAAAACACCTGCCCGAGGGCATCACCGGAAGTGGGCCCCTCTCTGAGGGGAGAGCTCATCCTTAACTGGGTCTCCGTACAGGAGCGTCACCCGTAGAGCCTTGTCACTAAAGGAGCCCCTGCACATTCAGAGAAACCACGCTTCCCGAGGGTCTGCTCTGTACCGAGGCCTGGGCCAGGGGCTTGAAGTGCTCCCGGCTTGGGGGTGCTCACACATCCCCCCAACCACAGGTACGGGAAGAGCCCGTCTTGCAGACGCAGAGGCGCAGCCACTCCAAGGGTAAGTGACCCCCTAGGCTTCCTCTGGGCAGTCAGTGGTGGGTGGACACATCGACCCCGGGCTGCCTGACCCCAAGCCCCTGCATCACTGGTGCTCAATCCCTCACCTCCGGCCCCTCTCCCCTCCCCCCCCGGCTCTGCTCTGGTTTAACAACAGGGTCCCCACCCCAACTGCAGAGCCCGAATGCCCACCCGTCACCCCGTCACCCCGAGCGAAACTCCGTCCTTGTCTTCCTGTGCTCCCCCACCCCCTCACCAACCGGCCCTGCCTTTTCAGGAGCGCCCCTGCCAGCAGAGAAGGTGTGGGAGAGGAAGGGCCCCCCCACCCCCATCCTTTCCAGGTGTCCCCAGGCGGGCTGCTCCTCTCACAAGGCGGTGGGGGGTGGGGGGGGCTTCAGGTCTGAAAGGATCCAGTGTCCAGGGCCAGGTGGGCGTGCTCCATGGCCTTGGCGGGGGCCCACAGGAAGCGGAGGAGGTGTGGAGGACCACCCCCAAGCCGCCGCTTAAAGGGGCGCCTGCCGGCCACAGGGGCGCAGGGAGGCTGCCTTAGCACCATGACGCCCGGGCTGCTCCCACTGCTGCTGCTGCTGCTTCTGGCCGGACCCCCCGCGGCACAGCCCGCTCCCCCGACCTGCTACTCCAGGATGCTGAGCCTGAGCCGGGAGGTCACTGGGGACGCCCAGCGCCTGCAGGCCATGGAGCCCTCGGTGAGTCCCCACCTGCCCTCCGCCCCGCCAGGAGGCTCCGTGCAGACCCAGTCTCCCAAAACGTGCCTTTGGGCCAGGAAAACACACACACACACACACACACACACACGCTCTTTTTCTTTTCTTTTCTGGTCCATGTTTATCTCAAGGGTTTGCATTTTATTCCCATCCTACTAAGTAAGATAACAATGGTTTGCATCTCTTGTGTTTTGACTAGAAGGGAAATCTATCCGAGACCTCACAAGGTCTTTGTTTGTAAGTTGCCAGCAACAATGACAGGATCTGTTGTAAAATGAAATAAAAGCTCCCCAAGGAGCCTAGAGCTCCGGAGTTGAGGAGGAACACAGAACTAAGCTCATTGCCCTCACCGAGCCTGGAGATGGTGAGTGTGGGCTGAGGGGGTGACCCCCAGAACGGGTCCCTGCTGCAGGACCCTGGGCAAAGCGCTCGGCCCCTGAATCTCAGTGTGCTGGGCTGTAGAGGGGAGGGGGGGGCGGGTAGAGAGCCCGCCACCCTCTTCGGGGCGATGCGAGGGTAAAGGCGTGAATGAGACAGGCTTGCGCAGTGCGCGGGGCGGGGGTCGCCCCGGGAACGTTAGTGCTGTTATCACTGCTGTTTCAACAGGCAGACCCAGGGCACGGTGGGGGCAGGAGGTTCCAGAAGAGCTGCCCAGAGCTAGAACCCGGGCCCCCTGACCGCTTGTCCGGTAGAGAAACAAATGAAACCTCATTAAGAGCTTTGAAAAAATATAAAGTGTCTCTTCACCCCGCGTAAACACTTCAAACAAAATGTAGTGTTTCTCAGATGTGGGATTATGATACCCTGACACCTTTTTTATTTTATTATTTTATTTTATTTTATTTTAAAACTTAATGTGAATTTTTTCCCTAGTTATAAAAAGCATATATAGTAGATCCCCCCTCATCCGTGGATTTGCTTTGTGGGGTTTCAGTTACCTGCGGTCAACCGCGGTCAGCCGCGGCCCCAGAGCAGACGATCCCCCTTCTGACGTATGGTCAGAGGGTCAGTCTATTCTAGTATGTTGCTATCATTGTTCTTTCATTAGTAGTAACTGTTAATCTCTCACTGAGCCTAATTTATAAATTAAACTTTATCTGGGCTCGTAACTTATGTATTGGAAAACAAATATGATCTATAGGGTTCAGTACTATTTACGGTTTTGTGCACCCACAGGGGTCTTGGCATATATCTCCCACGTCTAAGTGGGGCCGGGGGGGAATACTGTGCTTTATAGAACAGTTGGAAAAAGCACAAAGGACAGAGAAGAAAATAAATATCACTTGCCATTCTACCACTAGCGGTAACAACTGCCATAACATTCTCGTGGATAGTATTACAGCTTTCTGACCATGCATAGGTAATCAAACCCATGCGTGTGTGTGTGTGTGTGTGTGTGTGTGTGTGTGTGTAAAATCAGATCAAGGAAGGTGTGTATGGGGTTGTATGGCTGTTGGGAGGGTGGCAGGGAGCCTTCTGTGACCAGCCGATGTTGTGTGCCCGTGGGCATCATGGTAACCCGTATCCCTTCCCGCAGGAGGCGTGTGTGAGGTACCTGCCCAGGCTATACCTGGATATACACGTAAGAGGGTCTTCCTGCCTGGGGGAGGCATGGGATGGGGAGAGAGCCGTGCAGAAGGGCGCAGGGGTGCGCAACTTCTGTCCCTCTGGCTGCTGACGCCTCCGTGACCCTACCCCTGCTGTCCGTTCCCAGAACTACTGCGTGCTGGCCAAGCTGCGGGACTTTGTGGCTTCGCCCCAGTGCTGGAAAGTGGCCCAGGTGGATGCCTTGAAGGACAAAGTGCGGAAACTGTACACCATCATGAACTCCTTCTGCAGGAGAGTAGGTGCCGCTACTGAAAATTCCTTCTCTGCCTGTGATCAGCCAAGATGCTCAGCCCAGGGCTCGTAGGAGAGGAGGGCGGGGGGCGGGGGTGCTCCGGAGATGAGGAGAAAGGAGGAGAAACGTTTATGGGGTGCTTTCAGTTCACAAAGCCCTTCCTCTACCATCGTCACCCTTGGTAAGTGACGGGCACTCAGGACAAGGCCGTCCCCTCCACGAGTCACAGTGGTGTGGGGACAACATCCAGGGCCGTATGCTAAACCTATGAGACAGACTCAGCCAGGAGCCCAATGGGGCAGGGAAGGGAAGAGAAGGCTATGAATTCGGGGAGCTCCGAGCACTGGGGTCAGAGGAGACTTTCCAGAAGAGGGGCTTCAGATGCTCCGTGATAGGAGGCTTCTGGTAGGAGAGGGGAAGGAGGCAGAAAAATGCAGAAAACGTAGAACACCAAAGCCTGAGCACTAGACGTAGAAAGCAGAGTCGTGTGATCCCCGGGGGCACAGGCTTCCGCATCAGACAGACCTGAGCTCGGGTCCGGCTTCCTGCTTCCCAGATGGGAGCCACTCGTCCCTGCTCTCAGCCACACATTCCCCATTTGTGAACCAGAGACGCAATGATGCCCACCTCACGCCATCATTGGAAGGATACTGGTAGTAACGACTCCCCGACCATGGGTGCGGGTCGCTGTAGGAACTCCACTGGTCCTAAGACGTTAGCGAAGTGATCACTCAGAGAATTCCTAGCACCAGGCCTGGGCCCAGGGTAAGTTCTCAGGATACATGATTAGCTATTTGGTTCCATTTGTTTGTTCGTGAATCAAAGATTTGCCATGGATTCCCTCCCCACTCCCATTTCCGTCCTCATTCCCCTCTGCCCTTGGTCTGTGGGGTGGGGTGGGGGAAGACAGGGAGAAGATACAATTATAATACAGGATTATTTATATTTCTAATGCAGTATGATATCACGTTCTTTGGGAGCGTGAAGACGTGGCCGGTTCTCCTCGGGAGAATAAGGGACGGAAGTTTTCACACAAAAAGAAATAGCCGAACAGCCTTTGAAGATAACCTATCGTCATGCATGAGCTCTGGGGCCACATTCGGTAACATTCTTGCTCCTTGCACATCTTTTTCAGGATTTGGTGTTCCTCTCTGATGACTGCGATGCCTTGGAATACCCAGTCCCAGTGACCACGGTCCTGCCAGGCCATCAGAGATAGGACAATCCAGAAAGAGAGCCCAAGGGGACCACAGTTATGTCAGCTGCCCAGACTCGGTGGGCTAAAGCCATGCGCCCTGGCAGGTCTCTCTGTCACTATAGTATAAGAAACTGTCACGTCTCTCCACCTGCTGGAAAGCAAGGTGCGTGCGCCTCCCCCAGAACCTACCTTGAAGACAGAAGTCTTGCTTTCATTTCCACCTGGTTTTGTCTTGGCCGGATGGTTAGATGCACAAGGATGTGTATTTGATCACTGAGAAGGAAAGGGGAAACCAGCTTCTCTTGTATGAACATCTAGATTGAGAGCAGGCAAAACAGTAGCTTTGTATTACTGCTTTAATGTAGTACCAGTAACATTTTTCCTTCTTGATAGGTTTCTGCGTACATGTAGCCAATCTTCTATTTCTTACCCTCTCCCACCATCAACTTTCATTTTTAAAGAAATTTCACTGCCAAATAAAGTGTATCTGCAAGGCTCATAATCACATAGTGCTGATGGGAACCACTTTTTCTTTGAAAGGTGATGAAAATCAAATAGACACTGTCTTCACCGGGAGAAACACGTGTCCTGCAGTATTTGTCCAAGGTGGACATGGAGTTGTTTATTTCGCGGACTTTCTAAAAGTTGCCGCTCTTCGCGAGGTGCACTGTTCTCCCTCTTCCCATCAAGCATAGTGTTTCTGGGTCTGTTTCAATCCACCTGCATGAATGTCTGTCCTTAAAGCATTGAGACATGCCCACCATATATATTTGGGGGCAGACTGTACCTTGTATCATACCCACAGGTAGTGCAATGTCTGGCACTTATCACAAACACCAGGTCACTGGGTCCTTGATGCCTGCACCAGCAAGAAAGATAAACACGTGAGATTACACGAGACTCAAAAGCTTCTGCACAGCACCGGAAACCAGCAACAAAATGAAAGGCACTTATGGGATTGGGAGAAGATGTTGGCAAACCATGTATCTGATAAGGGGTTAATATTCAAACTGAGGAAGGGACTTCTGTAACTCAATGGCAAAACAAAAACAAAAACAAAACGCGAACAAGTGATCCAATTTCAAAAATGGACAAGGGACCTGAATAGACACTTCTCCAAAGGAGACATAAAATGGCCAAAACGAACCTGAAAATATGCTCACCATCACGAGTTATCAGGGAAATTCAACTCAAAACCACAAGGAGACATCACCTCATACCTCTTAGGGTGGTTTTTACCAAAAAGACAACAGGGAAGGATTGGTGGGGATGTAGAGAAAGCAGAACCTTGTACACTGTCGGTGGGAGCGTAAATGGGTGCAGCCATTAGGGAAAACAGTATGGAGGTTCCTAAAAAAATTAAAAGTAGACCTACCAGGTGACCCAGCAATCCCAGGATATATAGCTGAAAGAAACAAAATCAATATCTTGAAGAGATATCTACACCATGCTGACTACAGCAAATTCACCATAGCCAAGATATGGAAACAACCTAAGTGTCCATCCATGGATGAATGCCTGAAAATGTGATGTGTATATGTATGTATATGTATACACACACACACACACACACACACACACACACACACTGAAATACTATCCAGCCATGAGAAAGGAAGGAAACTTTCCATTTGCAGCAACATGGGTAGACCTTGACTTGAGGGCATTAGGCTAAGAGAAATTAACCAGATAGACAAAGACAAATACTGTGTGATCTCACTTATATGTGAACTTTTTTGGGAAAGGGGGAGCCTGAATTCATAGATAGAGTAGAATGGTAGTTACCAGGCCCTGGGGCCAGGGGGTAGATGGGGGAGATGTTGGTACAAGGCTTCAGTTACAAGATGAATGAGCTCTGGGGAATCTAATGCACAGCCTAGTGACCCTAGTTAATAATACTATATTGCATACTTGAACTTCGCTAAGAGTAGACTTAAGTATTCACACACACACACACACACACACACACACACAAAGTAATTCTGTCAGGTGATGGATGTGTTAATTAGCTGAATTGTAAATATTTTACAAAGTATAACAGATATCAAATCACCATATTATATATTTTATTTTATTTTTATTTAGACAAGAAGTCTGAGCGATGGCACAGAGTACTAGCAACAGGGCTTGAACAAAGCAGGGATTTTTCACTGTATTTATTTATTTATTTGGAAGAGAGTGAGAGGGAGCAGGGGAGAGGAGCAGAGGGAGAGAGAGAGAATCCCAAGCAGGCTCCATGCTGAGTGGGACTCGATCCCACAACCCTGAGATCATGACCTGGGCCAAAACTGAGAGTCAGATGTTGGACTGACTGAGCCACCCAGGCGCCCCTCTATCTTATATATTTTAAATACATAGTTTTATTTGTCAGTTACACCTCAATAAAGCTGAAGAAACAAAACAAAAGAAACAAAATCCACTTTCCTTACAAGGACACCAATTATTGGATTAGGGCCCACCATAGTGGAGGATAACCTCATCTTAATTTGACAATATCTGTAAGACCCTGTTTCCAAATAAGGTCACAGTCACACATTTGAGGGGTTAGGGCCTCAACGTGTATCTTTGAGAGATAGGTTTCAACCTACGATAACCATTCTTTTAAGAGAGAACCCCTTCACAGAAGAAAATCATGCAACTATCTCCCTGTCACCACCGCCACCATCTACCACTTCCTGACAGATACCCAGTATTGATGCATGGCGCCATGCACCCTGCACACGCTTACCAGCTGAACCTTCACAACGATGTCACCCCTGGTTGGGTGTCATCCACCCAGATTTACAGCGGAGGAAACACACTCAGGTTCAAAGGTGATGTGATTTCCCCTGACAGCTGGCAAGTGGTGACGGAGGCATTCCAGACAAATAGCCAAGTGCTAGAAGCCTTCATTTCATGGCTCTACTAACCCTTTGCTATTTCTAAGTAGCAAAATAAGCCGTTGAAGACAAGGACTAATTTACGCATTTCAGACATTCATTTGTTTGCTTATGTCTTCAATATTTACCGAGTGCTTATTTATAAACTCAGCAAATATTGAGATGAAAAGTAAAGAATTCTTCCCCTTTGATTAGCAGAGGAGACCTTTTCAAAATCTAGGAAGATGGCAGAGAAAAGAGTAAATAATTCTGCCTGAGATGGGGCAGAAAGGTTTCTGTAGGGTTCAGAAAGTAAGCAGGCTCTTGAAATGTGACTGGGAGCTTGTTACGCGGAAAGAAAGACGTAGCACAGCCAAAGGCAAGAATGGAGTTGGAGTCAGATGGTTCCAACCCCGACGTGTGGTTGGGGAAGACGAGAAGTCAAGCCGAAGACGCTGTGGGGTCAGAATAGAAATGACTTTCATTACGGGGAGGTCTTCCAGGGACACTTCGGCGGGGTGTCTATCCCACACCAGTTGTATAACCAGGGTCACGTAAGGAGAATTCCTTTCAAGGCGGAGAGACTGGAACCCAGTGGTTGGGAGTTATCAACTCCAGAAGGGATCCTTTTGCTTTGGATTTCAAAAATAGCAAATCAAGGACACTGCTACTCCCACTGTGCACCAGCCCAACGCCAAGCCAGATGTTAGGGCACCATCCTTCTCCTTCTTCCTCCACAGCCAACTGGTCAACCCGATCTTCTCCGCATCTCTTGACTTCTCCATTTCCTCTTTACCACCTCCGCATCAGTTCAGAACCTTCTAAGAACACGACACGCAGCCTTTGCTCAAGACTCAGACCGCTGTCGGGTCTCATCCATTATGGGCTCTTTGGGTCCCAGGTCAGAGTCTGGCTGTCACTGGCCCTTTCCCCTGAGGCTTCCCCATCAGAAGAGATGTTTTTCCTCATGGACTTGTTAATGGTTATGGCTGTGAAAGGAGATTCTGAATGGAGTAAGCATGGCTCGGAGAATCACCCAAAATAGAGTCGGGAGGGAGTCGGGAGGACATTGAGGAAGCAGGGCGTATTCTCCTCTCCTGTTTGAATTCTCGGAACACCGCGAACTTTTGACTTTGGTCAGTCGCAAGCTCCACCACCTCCTGGAACGCATCCTTCTACTTTGGACGCCTGCTAGCCAAAAAGTCCAACGTGTGCTAGATGGTCAGTTTAAAGACTGCCAGCACCAATCATAATTCTTGCAAAACAACTTATGTAACCTTGTGGGTATTGCCTTCCTAAGCCCGCACTACCCCCTCATGGCAGCACACTTGCCGTGTCTGTTGACTCTCTCTCCTGGATTGCAATCCCTAAAACCCCAAATAAATGCTTCTGGTTGTTTTACAGCCTCAACATCTTGGTGGACAGAGCCCGTGTGCTGTTTCCTCAACTGACTTCACTCACCTGGGGAAACAAAGCAGAGCTGCTCCTGTGTTGGCTGTGTGTCAGTAGGCAGTTTGCTCAGCCTCTTTGTGCCTCGGTTTTCCCATCTGTGAAATGGGAATGACGTTAATAAAACCTTCATAGGCTTGTTTAGGGGATAATGCGAATTCACGCTTTCAAAGCGCTTATCTGGCCCCTGGTAAGGTTTCTACTTACTTCTAATTAGCTCTAATAGCATCAAAAGCAAATACAGGGGCACCTGGGTGGCTCAGTCAGCTAAGCATCTGACTTTGGCTTGGGTCATGATCTCATGGCTTGTGAGTTTGAGCCCCGAGTCGGGCTCTGTGCTAACAGTGTGGATCCTGCTTGGGATTCTCTCTCTCTCCCTCTCTCTGTCCCCCCCCCCACTCGCTCTCTCTCTCTCTCTCTCTCTCAGAAATAAACTTTATTTCTCCCCCACTCGCTCTTACTCTCTCTCTCTCTCTCTCTCAGAAATAAACTTTAAAAAAAAGCAAATATAGTCGCTGCTTAAGAACTTACGAACTTCTGAAACAATTTTAGAAACGTAAAAACTGACGAACTTTCGCTCATCAGAGTACTTTGCAGTGCAAAAGTCTGAGTACTCCCTCTCCCGAGAAGAAACCACAGTTTCTGATGAGCCCTTCTCCTAGCCCCCCTCCCAGACCACACCAGTGATGTCCTGACTTCCCCCTCCCTACCTCCAAGTCCCTCCGCCACAAGCCAGAGTGGTGTTTATGAAGTACAAAACCTACTTCCATTATTCTGGGTGCCCCCCCAGGGGCCCCGCATAAGGTACTCCTGATCCCGATCTTCTCTGGCCTCACCCACTGCTCTTCTGCACCACCCCCCGGTACACACACGCGCCGCGCGCGCGCGCACACACACGTTTCCTTAGGTTTTGCGCCTCAGCCTTTCCCAAATGCTGCAAATCTTTTCAGATGCTGAGCTGTCTTGCAAACCTGTAGAATTCTTCCATCCACTCAAGTGCAACTTCTATGAAGCCCTGGTTGGAAGGAGCAACTCGTTTCCGCACGACATCTCGCCCGTGCAATTATTTTATGCTTTTACATTCATCACGATCGCCATCAGGCTCCAGCCAGTTGCCCACTTCCTCCTCCTTGCCGTGCTTTCCTTACTTAGGAGCCCGGGACCCCGCCCCCGGGTTCTCTTCCCTCCCACCTCACCGGCCCCCTCTCCCCTCTCCTCCTCTTTACTCTGAGGCTGTGAGATCCAGACTCAGCCCCCATCCTTCCCTCTCCTTCGTCTGCTCTCACTATCTTGGGGACCATCCTGGTGTCACGGCTGTAGATGCCATCTTTACACTGGAACCAAGAAGCCTGGAGTCAAATTTGGCCCTTCTCTGTCTCACTTAATCGGCATCCGATGCATCAAAACTCCCGCTCTCTCTGACTTCCAAATAGACCCAGAATCTGACCACTTCCACTTCTAGCAGCCTGGCCCCGAGTCACTCCCATTTATGTCCTATCGCAATAGCTGCTTCCACCCAATAGCCTCATCGAGCTTCTTCTTGGCACGTCGGCCAGAGTGGTCCATTAAAATGCAAGTGGCCTGACACCCTTCTTCCGCTCCGGACCCCTCGCTGGCTCCCCATTTCACTCGGAGTAAAGGCCGAAGTCCTGACAAAGGTCACGGGACCCTTCATCAGCTGCCCCCACCCCCCTCCGTTGTCTCTCTGGCCTCATCTCCCCTCTGCCAGCGTGGCCTTCAAATGACTTGCGGGCTTTCAATTTGTCCTCACCTTCCTGGCCTCAGCTGGAAAACAGTCAGAGTGCCCGCCCCAGAAGACAGTGCTGAGGACTCAGTAAAGTAAGTCACGTAAAGTGCTGAGCACAATCCTGACATTTAGCAAATGCTCAGCAATGCAGCTGTGATTACTATTATCCTCACTTTCATCCTGGTCATGATGAACATCACATCCTAGGGGGAAGGGGGGTTGGTACAGGCGCAAACTGTGGAGCGCTTCTCCCTTCCATCGACATGCCTTCTGATTCTGCACGTTCACCTGTGATTTATTGTCCCCCCCCCCCCCGCCCCGACCCCATTGTCTTTGCACTACCTGAACAAGCAAATCTGAGCAGGTAACGCACCCACGGACAGCTCATCAGCGGTTCCCCACCGCCTTTGGGATAAAATCCAGGTTTCTTACCTCTAATTCATTCCTTGAACGTTGCGGTCTGACTTCTCACCATCACACCCACAGAACCACTCCTATAAAGCACCCATGGGGCTCCTGGGTGGCTCCGCTGGTTAAGCACCCCGACTTCGGCGCAGGTCACGATCTCGCGGTCCGTGAGTTCGAGCCCCGCGTCGGGCTCTGTGCTGACAGCTCGGAGCCTGGAGGCTGCTTCGGATTCTGTGTCTCCCTCTCTCTCTGCCCCTCCCCTGCTTGCACTCTGTCTCTCTCTCTCTCTCTGTCTCAAAAAATAAATAAACACTAAAAAAATTTAAAACATCTGTGAGCTCCATGCTGTCAAATCCAAGGTCACTTTTTCTTCCTTTTCTTGAAATTCCAGTTAGTCAACATCCACTGTGACATTAGTTTCAGGCATGCAATGTAGCGATTCAACCCTTCCATACCTCACCCAGAGCTCATCATGACAGGTGCCCTCCCTGGTCCCCATCACCTGTTTCACCCATCCCCCCACTCCCCTCCCCTCTGGTGACATCAGTTTGTTCTCTGGGGCTAAGAGTCTGTTCCTTGGTTCGCCCCTCTCTCTGCTTGGCTGTTCTGTTCCTTAAATTCCACGTAGGAGTGAAATCACGTGTTTGTCTCTCTCTGGCTTATTTCTCTTAGCGTAACACTCGCCAGCTCCATCCACGTCATTGCAAATGGCGGGATTTCATTCTCTTTTATGGCTGAGCAATATTCCACTGCATACATCCACCACGGCCTCTATCCGTTCATCAGTCAGTGGACACTTGAGCTGTTTCCATCGTCTGGCCACTGTGGATAGTGCTGCTGTAAACATGGGTCTCTTTAAATTAGTATTGTCGTACTCTTTGGGTGAGTAGTGTGGCTCCCAGATCGTAGGGTAACTCTCTTTTTGGCTTTTTGAGAAGCCTCCAGACCGTTCTCCAGAGCAGCTGCACCAGTTTGCACTCCCACCAACGGCGCCCCAGGGCTCCCCTTTCTCCGCACCCTCGCACCCTCGCCAACATCTGTCGTTCTCTGAGTTGCTTTCAGCCTTTCTGACAGGTGTGAGGCGATCACTTCTGTCTCACCTTCACTCGTCTCTGTGTCTGTCTGGATGGCTGCACCGCACACTTTCGTGGCTTTGTACTTTCCTCTGGTTGACCGTCTCCTTCTCCTCTGCTCGTGTTTTGTCCCGGACCGGCGCCCCTCTCTGCACTTCCTCCCAGGTTCTCATCTGCCCCTGCCACTTTGTCAGCATGTTTACGGCACCCAAACCCACGTCTCCCTCCGCTCAGACTTCCCCTGGAGGCTCAGACTAATTTCCCCAACTACTCTGTTATCTGAAATCTCCCACCTGGCCCAGAATTAGCTTGTCACCTCTCCTTCCACTTGCCCACGGGCTCTTCTTGTCTCAATAACATGGTCCCGTCCTGCACCATTTGTTTCCACCCAGCCCGCAGGCTGGTAAGCTTCTGCACCCAATTCCAAGGCGCATGTGTTGTGTGGGGGGAGAGTTCACACCAATGAGCAGTTCTGTGACATCAGCTGTTGGGGGGCGGGGATGTCACAATTCAACCGAATTCTAGCACGAATTCTGTTCTCTCTGCCTGACTGCCTGCAGGGATATCGGCCTTGCCCTGCCCTCAGGCCAGGACTTACACCGCTGACTCGCCTGTTCTCAGTCCTTTGGACTCAGACTAGAACTACACCACCAGCTTCCCAGGGTCTCCAGCTAGACAGCAGATTAGGAGACTTCTCAGTCCCAGTCACCTGGTGAGCCATTTCCTGATAATAAAACTCTTTACAGGGGCTTTCGGGTGGCTCAGTCCATTAAGCATCTGACTTCAGCTCCGGTCATGATCCCACAGTTCGTGGGTTCGAGCCCCGCATCGGGCTCTGTGCTGACAGCTCAGAGCCTGGAGACCCGCTTTGGAGTCTGTGTCTCCCTCTCTCTCTCTCTCTGCCCCTCCCCTGCTCACACGCTGTGTGTCTCTCTCTCCCAAAAATAGATAAACATTTAAAAAAAAAATACACTGGAGAAGCCTGACCATGTCCTGTGAACCTGCGTTCTCGTCTCCATAATTGTTGCCGGCTCCCTGGGCCAAGGTCATCAGGAGCCCCCATCTGGAGCACTGTCTTCACCTGCCTCCTTACTGGGCTCCCAGCATTCAGTCTTGCCCCTCCCATCCTATTGCCACACAGCGGCCAGAACAATCTGCTTTATTTTATTTTATTATTTTTTTTAATGTTTAGTTATTTTTGAGGGAGAGCACGAGCTGGGGAGGAGCAGAGAGAGAGGGAGACACAGAATCCGAAGCAGGCTCCAGGCTCTGAGCTGTCAACACAGAGCCCGATGCAGGGCTCAAACTCACCAAGGGTCTAAGCCAAAGTCAGAAGCTGAACCGACTGAGACATCCAGGCGCCCCCAACAGAGTAATTTTGAAGACCTAATTGACGTTATTTAACACGGCACCCCACGTAGCAAGTGGATGGGAACCTTGGCGAGCTGTACAAAGTGGAAGGTCTTTATAGGAAGGAGGTTGGGACAAGGGCCTTATAAGGAAAAGATGAGAAAGGATTGTTTCTGGGAGATCACCACACACCCCCCCCCCCAACATAGGAGGCAGGATAGGGGTTTTACTATGCAGCTTACCTCCTCTTTCTTTGGGGGATGGAGAAGGCCTGTGAGGGATTACCTCACTGTGCTTAACAGAAAATTCCTGACGGGCAGGTAAAGACCCGTATTTCCGGGGAAGGGTGCTAGCAATTAGGTTAGGTATTAAGCTCAGGTTTAGTGACTTGGCCTGGCCCAAGCAGTGCTATTTTGGGCCTGTGGTTTTCTTTTTAACACTTCCCACTCCGAAGGAAAGTTGAACTTCTCACCTGGGTCTGCAAAAGTCCTGCCTACCCCCGGACGGCCTCTGCCATTAATCTCCGCAAGGCACCCTGGGGCACTGTGGTTCTCCATCCGGGGCTCACTGGCCTACTTACCTGCTGTGTCTCCCCCACTCGAGTATAAGCTCCAGGAAGGCAGGGACCATGCCATTCTGGGTCACATTTTGTCTCCTGCCTCTAACAGTGCCTGACACTTAGTGGATGTTCCATAACTATAGTTTGGACGTTAATGGATAGTGGATACTGCTCCCCAGGAAGACCAAGAGAGGCCGAGATCTTGTGATTCCAAGTGGTCGGGGTCCATTCTGTCTTCATAAAATACACACTAGACGCACACGCTCCTAAGCTTATAGGAGCATTCCTGTCTTCGTTCCTGTTTTCAGGAATGGCCGACTCTTACAGGTTTGGTCAACGTCAAAATCTCAGTAACTCCGGGGACACCTGGGTGGCTCAGTCGGTTAAGCGTCGACTTCGGCTCAGGTCATGATCTCACGGTTCGTGGGTTCGAGCCCCGCGTCGGGCTCTGTGCTGACAGCTTAGAGCCTGGAGCCTGCTTCGGATTCTGTGTCTCCCTCTCTCTGCCCTGCTCATGCTCTATCTCTCTCTCATAAATAAACATCAAAAAAAATTTTTTTTTAAATCTTGGTAACTCTCTCTCACACACAGTGACACACACAGACCCATATCGTATGGGTGCTTCTTCTCACAGTGCTCTGACTCAGCCCTTCATAAAACATGACTGTCTGGACCTCAGCCAGCAGTGGAGAGACCGGAACAAAACGTTTATCTCTTCTTCCTGAGAACACCTAAAAGCGTAATCATGGGTTTCGGCTGTCCTGGAGCCCTTGGCCTGCGGAAGCTAGTCCTGCGCCTTCACACCCAGGGGCGATTTAAACCCACAGAATTACTAGGCGAAAATCCTCGGAGATTAAGCCTACCTGATTTGCAAGAGGGCTAATGATGTGAAATTGCCTCCCGCGTTTGCAGAACGTTCGGATCTGTAGACCGTCAGGTCAGGTGTAGAGATCACGGGAAAGAGAAAGGGACTGCCCTGAAATTGATGAGGTGCTGGAGGAGAAGGAAAAAATGGAAAGTACAGCGCAACCGTCAGAAAGCGGGCCAGTCCGCCGTCATCCCTTCCTAGCGAAGGATGTCCATTTCTAAAACGTTCGCGGTCAAGTGCCTAAAACGCAGCTCTACTTTTTCGAGAATTTTCTGGCTGCCGCACAGACAGGGAGACCCACTCTGGTTACAGCTTTTTCATTTCCTTTGTCTTGGTCCCAGGGCTCCAGCGTCAACCCAGCTCAAGATGCTACGAAATCAGAAGCTGCTCCTTCTTCAGAAGATGGGCTCAGACCACCGCGTTTCTCACAGCGCAGTGAGCTTCCTCTGGCCCCCGTGCTACGGACATTCTGATGTTGGGAATCGCTCAGCCCAGAGAGGAAGGATCTGGAATTGCGCTCTGACACTGTCCACTGATGCTCCGGGATGCTCTCGATTCACTGACGTGCCCGACGTCTTCGGCACGTGGAGAACTTTGCAATTGACAAAATATTCCCGTGTCTGATTTTCCCTTTGTTCATTTCAGTCCTTATGCCGACATCGGCGAATGGGTGGATGAAGATATTTGTCTCCATTTACAGATTTAGAAGCAAAGCTTCAATTAAGTACCACTTACACCCACAAACATGCCTAACATTTTAAACTCTGACACCACCCAGCCTTGATGAGGCCACAGAGCAGCTGACATACTGCTCACGGTAGGGGATACCTGCAAATGTGATTTGGCATCACCTAGGAAATTTGAAGATGCACATGACCCGTGACCCAGCAATTCCAACCCTAGAATATATCCTAGAGATACTCTTGCACATGTGCCCCCAACAAATATGCCTAAGGATGTTCATGACAGGATGGTTATGGAACATCTTGGAAGCAATGCAGAAGTCCACCGGTGGCAGAACAGATAAGTAAGTGGTTGGGGTCCTATAATGGTAATGACAATCAATACATCCCAGTGGCGTGTAATTCACAGCTGATCCTAGGTACACAACATTGAGGAGCAGAAAACATGTGGTACGGTTCATTTATGCTAAGAACAAAAATAGGCAAAACCTAAAGGATATTTTGTGGGATAGCAGCATATGGGATAAAGCTTTAAAGAATTTCAAGAGAGTGTTTAGAACAAATCAGGACAGGAGCTAATCCCCCTGAGGAGTGGAGGAAGGGGACGGTAGGACAAGGATGATACAGAGGGCTTTGAAAAGAATAGCGTGCTTTTTCTTCAACTAAGCGGTGGGTTCCCAGGGGTCCAATATTTTGTCACTCTTCGGAAACACACACACACACACACACACACACACACACACATAACTTTGTCAATAATGAATAAAGAATAAACATAAATAGCATTCACATAAAACATCTAAAAATAATTGGAAAGTACAGTTAAAAATCAACCCCATTCAGGTGCCTGGGTGGCTCAGTCGGTTAAACGTAAACGTCCGACTTCGGCTCAGGTCATGATCTCGCGGTCCGTGGGTTCGAGCCCCGCATCGGGCTCTGTGCTGACAGCTCAGACCCTGGAGCCTGCTTCAGATTCTGTGTCTCCCTCTCTCTCTGCCCCTGCCCCACTTATACTGTCTCTCTCTCAAAAATAAATAAACATTAAAAAAAATCGGGGCGCCTGGGTGGCGCAGTCGGTTGGGCGTCCGACTTCAGCCAGGTCACGATCTCGTGGTCCGGGAGTTCGAGCCCCGCGTCAGGTTCTGGGCTGATGGCTCAGAGCCTGGAGCCTGTTTCCGATTCTGTGTCTCCCTCTCTCTCTACCCCTTCCCCGTTCATGCTCTGTCTCTCTCTGTCCCAAAAATAAATAAACGTTGAAAAAAAAAAAACTTTAAAAAAAAATAAAAAATAAAAAAAAAATCAACCCCATTTACAATAGCAGCAAAACCCTAAGGTATAACTATAAGAAACCATGTTTACAAACTCCCCAAATGACCCACACAAAGGGAAGCACAGAGGCACTCTGCCTATGCTCTCAGCCTTTTAGGAAACATGGAGCCCTGCCTTTGGCCCCATTCACACAAGTCTACAAGGAAGGTGATACTGTGCACCGTCCAGGGAACGGGCACTGTCCAAGACAGAATGGCTACAAATGACACCGCATCAACACCGGAAGAGCCTACAGTGCTACCCGGCACGCGGTTGGCGTTGTAACAAACAAGTTAAGGGCAAGATTCCTGCCAAGACAATTAACGTGTGTATAAAGCCTATTAAGCCTGTAAGAGCCCAGGCCGCTTCCTGAAGCGTGTAAAGGGCAATGATCAGAAAAAGAAGGAAGCCAAAGAGAGAGGTACTTGGGTTCCCCTGAAGCTCTAGCCTGTCCCACCCAGACAGCCACGCTGCGACAGAACCGTGGAAAGTAGCCTGGGCTGCTGGAACCCTTTCCCTAGGACTTCATGGCACGATAGGTATAAAAAAAATAAGGGGTGCCTGGGTGGCTCAATCGGTTAAGCGTCCGCCTTTGTTTCGGCTCAGGTCATGATCTCACAGCTTCGTGGGTTCGAGCTCCACGTTGGGCTCTGTGCTGGCAGTGTGGAACCTGCTTGGGATTCGCTCTCTCCCTCTCTCTCTCTGTCCCTCCTCCATTTGCACTGTCTCTGTCTCTCTCAAAATAAATAAATAAACTTTAAAAAAAATGTTAAAAAAATAAGACCTTTGGACTGCAAAAAGTTTAAAAATTTTTAAAAATATTTGTTTTTTGAGAGAAAGAGAGAGACAGAGCATGAGTGGAGGAGGGACAGAGAGAGAGGGAGACACAGAATCTGAAGCAGGCTCCATCTGGGCTCTGAGCTGTCAGCACAGAGCCGGTCGCGGGGCTCGAACCCATGAACTGTGAGATCATGACCTGAGCCAAAGTCAGACACTTAACCGACTGAGCCACCCAGGCACCCTGTGGACTGTAGAAAATTTCAAAAAAAGAGTTTACAACATCATAGAGACAATACCACAACTTTATCAAAGAACATAAAAGAATACCTTATATAAATAGAGATAAGCTATGAATCCTAAATTAACATAAGTTGATCATATCCAGTGAACATCCCAACAGGATGGCTCTTGATATTATGAGCCTAAAATGTATAGAAAAATATAAAAGGTCAGTAAATTTTGAAAAAGAAGGACGGAGGGCAAGGGAATTTCTCTAACAGGTATCATGACTTGTCAGAAAGTCATAGAAATTAATGTGCTGGGATACTGCTGTAGAAGTAAAAATAGGTAAATGACCAGTGTGGAACAGAAGAGAGAGCCCAAAAAACCAAGTCATGGAAATGTGATAAGCTTCTGAGAACCCACGACAAATCAGTGGGAAAGTGATAGACCACGTGAGAAAAGGTGGTAGAATGACCCACTTAGAAACATCCACTTAGAAACAATGGAAATTTGATCTCTTCCTTATACCATCCTCAAAAATAAATTTGAGATGGTTGACAGACTTAATAAATAAAGCAAATATTCTCAAATGCTGAGAACACCCGGAAGAATGTCAGGAAGGAAAGGATAAGGAAAGAATTCTTCAACAAGACCCAAAGAGTGCCTCCGATACAGAGAAACATGGATGAACATGCTGTAAGGCTTTAACAGACACAAGAAACAGAGCTAAAATAAACCCCCGTGCAACGGGAAGCATCACGTGTTAACTCTGCCGTTGCCTGTGAATCAATAACAAAGCGAGAGAGAAACAGACAGAACTGCGTGATCAGGAGACCATCACAACGGCTGTTTCACTATATGGAGAGATGCTGAGTGTGTTTACCGACCACAGGGACACATGAGAACTACAGCGTGGTACAATTTCAAACCCACCAAACAGGAAAAAGATACAGTCTCATAATACCAACTGCTGGTGTGGATAAGAAAAAGCAGGGATCCTTCTGTGCTGCTTACAGGCTGTGCACTGACACGGTGGTTTTTGAGAGCAGTTTCATAATAATTGGTAAAGCTCTTCCACTTCTGGGGACGTATGTCAGGCAAGTTCTCACAAGGCGATGGAGCGAGAATGCTCATTACTGCCTCGTTATTGGCTATGAGGGAAAAAAGAAAAAGAAACATCCGGACGGTCTTCTTGGAAAAAAAAGAAATGAATAAATTCTGACATCTTCATTCCGTGAAACATCACACTCCAGGAAAAGTGATGAGTCACATGCCCACGACGCAACATGCGCTGATTGCAAAATCCAATGCCTAATAAGAAAACCGGGCGTGAAAGTAAATGTCCCTTAGGATATTTGTATATTTTTGAGACTCTCACAACTTCTCAGCGGCAGAGGAAGACGGACTGGAAACCCATCACATCCATGAAAACGGTCGCTCCCGGAGAATAAGGAAGAGGAGAAACCGTGGGAGGGAAATAGGATTGTGACTTTATCAGTAACATTGGCTTTGTTGTTTGTTTGTTTATATATTTCTGGAAGAGCACAAGCAGCGGAGGGGCAGAGACAGGGGGACAGAGGATGTGAAGCGGGCTTTGCGCTGACAGCAGAGAGCCTGACGCGGGGCTGGAGGTCACGAACCGTGAGACAATGACCTGAGCCCGAAGTCAGACGCTCACCCAACTGAGCCACCCGGGCGCCCCAGTACCATTTGATTTTTCACAAACTTGAGTGCATGACAAAATGGTAACATTTACTAGCTCTGGGTGGTGGGTCCATGGTGCTTCTTCTCTGTCTGTTTCCGATGGGTTTCGAATACTCCAGGACTTAAAACGCGAAAATAGCCACCTTATTCATTGGAATGACTCAAATCACCCTCCGGTAAATGATGTCATGATTATTCAATTATTACCTTTTCCGCACTTTCCAACAAACGGTACCATTTCTTGCCGCAAACAGAAGAGCTGAACTTTCTGATTTTGCACAGAGCCGGACAGAGCTTTGCGGACAAAAGGATACTCAGAGAGGTTGGGTAATTTGCCAAAGGTAACCCAAGCCAAGAAGTGGCAAGATTGGAACTCAACCCGAGGGTTCTGGATCCTGAGCCCAGTACTCTTTGAGGGGACTTTGCAGGGCTTGCACGGTGCCCGACAAGGCGGAGGCGGAGACATTTGGTCATGAGGCTCGGAGAAGAGACTGGCCAGGGCTCAGGTACAGACTCTCCAAAGCCCGAGTACCCCCTCAGCTGCTGGCCTGGGGCAGGTGTCAGCACCCCACAGGGCCTGCATCCTGATCCACTCCTGGTACCAGAAGAAGACGCCAGCGTGGGAGTCGCCCCTCTGGCCGCCTAGCAGGATGTCATCTGACATCCCTACAGCACCCCCGCCTGGCCATCCCGTCTGCTCCCCAAGAAAAGGAAGAGCAATAAAGACAGAAGGGTCTCGGGTCCAGGAACGATGCTCCTGACATCTTTGCTGGTCCTGGCATTCCGTCAAACGTCCCTCCGGCGATTTGTATCTTCGGTTCCACATATTTCCCATTCTGTGTGTTCCCTTCACTGGGCGTCTTCGATCACCTGTTGTGAGAGACGTCTGCTCCGGGGGACTCCGTGGGATGTTCCCAGCAGGCGGAGTCAGCCCTCCACTCATAGATCCACATTCCTAGGCCAGTTCCTCTGACCCCCCGCCCCCCGCCCCTGCCCTACATACTCTGGGTCTCCAAGACTTCGCCCCGTCCGCTTCCCACTTGCTTTTCGTCTCTCCCAAACCTCCTTCTCTGTTGTTCGGTTTCAGATGGAAGGTCCTGAAATGATTCGGCAAGTTCACATGCTCGTGCCACGTGTTCTATAAGAAACACACGCCGTTGTTTTGCTTAAAAGTGAGGAGACGGTTAAGCAATCATTACTGTAAAGTTAGACACAGCAACCCGTTCTCCCAAAGGCAGGTGGTTATGGGCCACCGTTAGCAAAGAAAATTAACTCCGATGTATGGTTTTGAGGCTGGAAAATTTGGGGGGAACCAGAGGACCACGGGGGCGAACCCGAAGCCCTGTTCTGGGGAGAGTCACCACCAGGATTTTAGCCCCCAGGGACGCGGTGCTCCTGGCCGTCGCTGGCCCCAGCCGCGATGAGCTCTCCCTTCCTCCTTAGCGGCCGTGCAGGCCTCTGAGACCTCTGAGACCTCTGAGACCTGCTAAGCCTCCCCCAGGTCTGGCCCAGACTCTGGGGCGGCAGCCGGGCCCTGGGGGTGCCCTAGAGCTGCGTGGGGCGCCCCAAGGGCTGCGATCGCAGGCCCCCTATGTGGACTTACAGCCTCCCCTCATCTCTGGCCACAGGTTGTACTTCCTCTCTCCGTTTTGTGTTTCAAACAACCCCGAGGCGTCTCCAGAACAAAACAGATTGCTCCCATTCTAAAGAGACAAAAGGGAGCCTTCGGAAGGGGAAGTAACTTTTCTGAACGTGCAGGCAGCCTGGCAGAAGCAGGTGGTCGCCCCCCCCCGCCCCCCCCCCCCCCCCCCCCCCGCCAGAGGTCAGGGAGGGCTCTCCCCACCTGCTCCTCTGGGCTCTCAAGCCGTGGAATCATCGTCACCCTCACGCATGCACGTCGTTAGATACCGTTTTACAATAAAGGTCTTTTGTGGCTCCTGTTCAGGAAGTGAAATGGTGAAACACGACCACTCCTGGGCTGGGGTGGGGGCAGAAGGTGGCCTGGAGACACTTAACAAGGCCCTCCCTCCCTCGATGCTGCCAGCTCAACCTCTCATTACTCCTCCCTCAGGGAAGGGCAGATAGGATGAACCCACAGACTGTGCCCCAGGATCACACAGGGACTGGAGAAGGGAGGTAGGAGGGCACGTGACAGCTTTGGGAAAGCAGGGGGAAGGCCCACCCGCGGGCAGGAGCCAAGCAGTACAGACAGACAGCGCCAAGCAGTGATCCACCCATGGTGGACGAACCCTGGGTGCAAACAGAATTTCCTTGTCCGCAAGGCGCCCTGAGGTCAGGAAGGCCCCTAGAGGAGAGGGTCTAAGAAGGAACCTGACAGTCAGTTGCAGGGACCAAAGACAAGAGAACTGGAAGGACGTGGCGGAAGAGAGCACCCAGAGGCGTCGGCAGGATCCCCCCGCCCCCACAGGAGCATCCAGTACCTTATCAGATGGCTTCGGGCAGGAACTGAATACCACACACAGGGTAAGAAGATACCCTCTTGAGCCAGACTCCTGGGTTCGTACCTTAATTCTGTTCCTTACAAGCATCTCTTGGCCTCAGTCTCCACATCTGTCAAATGGGGTTCATAATAATCCCTACTGACTAGGGCTGTGCCAACGCTTACGTGAATGAGTGATCGCATGGGGAACAGCCGGAAAAGAGGCTGGCACACGGCGTAACATCAGTGATCAGTGACCTTTCAGTGAATGTCAGCAACTGCCTTTACTAAGATGCTTCAAGGAAGTAGGGTGCTGAGCAGGGCAGGGGCCCAGGCGTCGCCTGTCGAAATGAGTCTGGCAGAGCAGACGCTGCTTGGAAAAGGCCAGAAGCTTTGCCTGGACGTGCTGACCTCCAACAGGGAAAGCCGGAGCCCGGGAGGTGGCCTGGGGCTGGGCTGCCGAGGGTAAGTTCTGCCGAATGTAATTAATCATAAACAGACATGTGAACAAGGCTCTCAGCTGGCCGAGCAACTATTTATGCCGGGATTTTGGAAACAGGCATCACATCAATGTGACCTTTTGTGCGCCTTTCTAAAGGGATAGAAGGTCCTCAGAGGTCAAGTTGCAGTTGCTTAAAATCAAGCAGATGCTTAAAAATCAACCCGCTCTCGTTAACGCCGCCAGTGACTGAAGTGAGAAGCAGCGTTGTTTGCCTGCCACGATTCACGCTCTCCCCTCTGCGGACAAAGTAAAATAGAGCAGCGCCTGGCCACCAGGCTGCCCCCCCCCACCCCCACTGGTCTCCTCCCTGGCTGTCCCCTCCAGCCTTGGAGCCCCATCCGCAGCCACAGGGACCTCCTCAGGACGCTGATCTGACCGTGGACACCTGCACAACCCCCAAACCACGCCTCCCAGCGTGAGCCTGTCGGGAGCTCCTGGGGTCACGCACGGGACGGGGTCACCTGGAGAAGGGCTGGAGCAGGTCTCAGAGAACCGGGCAGCCATTCTGGTATCAATTCCCAGGTGACCTGGGCACTTCTTGGCATCACTTTCTCAGATAGAGGATGAGGGGCCTGGGGGAGGGACACTGATGAGGGTCTTGCTGGCCAGCCAATGTCCTTTGGGGTCCTTCAAGTGTGTTCATTGCCTCTGGCTTGGGCAAAGGGTTGTGGTCACCAGAAGGGTGGTCATCATTGGGTCGCTACCTCCCACCGTGGACGTGGGGACCAGACTGGGTGGCTGGGGACCAGCCAAGCGGCGCCTGGAAACTTTGTGAGGAAGGAAAGGCACCGCTGCCCTCTAGTGGCCACTGGGCAGAATGAACCGTGGCCGCGGGAAAGATGCGAAAAAAGCGCCGAGTCCCTGCTGTGCGCGGGGACCCCCGTGTGATCAGTGCGGGGTCCAGCGCTGGGTCCGACAGTCCCCGCCCCAGGAATCTCATGCCTGAGGGGGACAGATGCGCAGGCCCTCTGGGCACCGTACAAGAGCACCTTTAGCTCTATGACCCGGGGCACGTTTCTTAACATTTCTGTCTCCTTTTCTTCATCATTAAAATTGGGCTAAACAGAAAACGTCCTCGTAAGTGCAGGCCAGAGTCACGCCTACCTGCATCCCGAATACAGTCCCTTGTCACCATTCCCACCACTGCCACCCGACACCGGGACACTAACGTGCCTCTCTGGGCCCCCTGCTCCCTCTGTTGCCCCACCCCCACCCCACCCCCAACGCCACACCCGCCCATTGTGCAGACGTCGCAGCCAGAGAGGTTAATCTGGTCCTCCCAGTGCTCTGCTCACTGTCTTCGAGGGATTTTTCATGCCACTCAGAGTAAAAGCCAAAGTCCCCTCCGTGGCCCCAAGGACCTACCCCGGCTGGGAGTTCCTCGCTCACCTCTCTCCCACCACCCACTCTCCTCTGGCCATGTCCGCGTCCTGGGACACTCCGTGCGGTTGCCCCGCCCCTCAGTTTCTTTTTGGGACTCGTCCCCACACCCCCGCTCCTTGTCTGGATTTGGCGTGTACCTTACATTGAACGTCTGCATCCCCCACGAGAGGGCCCGCCCCCCAGGGACAGGGATTGCTGTCTGCTTTGCTTACCGCTGTGTCCCCAGCATCTATTGTAGCATGAACTCATTGCCGACACTCTTATAAAGATTTGGTGAATAAATGAACAAATGAGTGGTCAGGGTTTTGCTTAGTGTAAAATTAGCTAGTCCTGAGCAGGGCGAGTGTGAACCTCCTAGTATTGTGGCAGGTAGCATAGAAAGTGAAAGGACTCTGAGAGAGGGGTGTCCCAACCACTGCGGGGCACAGAGGTGCCTGTCTCGATGCTCCAGTGTCAGGAGGGCTCCTGAGAGGAGGTGACACACATAGGAGGTAGCTTCGGAAACAAGCAGGAATCAAGTGAGGTGGGTGGGCAGGTGCAGGGAGCCTCAAGGTCACATGCCACAAAAGGGAAACTTCAGGTGCACAGGGAACCGAGGTACCCAGGGTGCCTGGGCAGAGAGGGTGGATTCCAGGGAACCCAAGAATCAGAAGGAGAGAGAGGGTGGTCAGGCCACTTGGTGAAGGGCTTCGAACGCAGCATTAAAGACAACAGGCCTGGGGCATCTGGGTGGCTCAGTCAGTTAACCGTCTGACTCTTGATTTCAGCTCAGATCCTGATCTCACAGTTTGTGAGATCGAGTCCCAAGTTGGACTGCACGTGGAGCCTGGTTGGGATTCTCTCTCTCTCTCTCTCTCTCTCTCTCTCTCTCTCTAAATAAATAAATAAACAAAAAAAAAAAAAAACATACATCCCGCCCCCCCCCCAGGGCTCTGAGGGGAGCGGGGGGGCCCGTGGGGAGTTTGAATTCTGACAGCATCTACCTGGACGCAGTGTCAGACCCCACAGGGTCAGGGCTCAGTCCCACGAGGCTGTCCCCACTTCAGAGGCCAGTTGCAAGTCTAGGTTGTCCCCTGTGCTTCCGACCGACTGGCCATAAATCAGTGGTTCCTACGACCTTCTCCTTGAGTTGGGCTAATTTGCTAGAACAGCTCACAGAACACAGGGACCCATCGACCCACGAGATGACGGGTTTCTCACAAAAGGGTAGAACTCAGAACAGCCAGAGAAAGGAGACACACAGGGAAAGGCTGGGGGGGGGGGGGCATGGAGTTTCCCTGCCCCCTCTGGGACGTCACTCTCCCCGAATCTGTGTTCGCCCACCTGAAGCTCTTGGAACCCCATCCTTTGGGGGGGTTTGTGGAAGCTTCCTTACAAAGGAATGATTGATTAGATCATTGGCCATTGGCGACTGAACTCAGTCTCCAGCCCTCTCCCTTCCCTGTGGGCTGTAGGGGGTAGGACTGAAAGTTCCAACCCTCCAATCCCAAGGTTGTTTCCACCAGCAACCAGCCCCCATCCTTAGGAACCTTCCAAACATCACCGCATTAGCATAACAAAAGATATCTTTAAAGATACCTTTGCTGCTCTGGTAGCTTAAGAAATTAAGAGTTTTAGGAGCTCTGCACCAGAAACAGGCACAAAGACTAAGTGTATATATCTATATCTATATCATCTATCTATCTATCTATCTATAGATATCTTTTTATATATAAATCGCATTACAAGAGGCGTCTGACCACACTCGTGTTCTAGAAAGGTCACCCTGGATGCTATGTAGAGGGTGGGGCGGGGACAGCCCTGGAAACAAGATGAGCCCCGGCAGACTGCTCCTAGAAGGCGGCAGGGGGCGCTGGAGAGTATAGGAAGGCCACCGATTGGGTCATTTGGTAGAGAGGCAGTTGAGGGAATGGGGATGATTCCTGGATCTAAGGCAAGATGGTCTGGATGGGTAGCATAGAAGCTACCCCCCCCCCCTGTCCCCAGATGACTTTTCTTCAGCAACCTTTCAGAGCTTCTTGGATTGTGGGCCACTACTCTGATGGAAACCCATGAGAACCTGTTTTATCCTCACTTAGAGAATAATCCAAAGGGCTTCACCAATATCAGTGTAAATGCATTGAATGGCACTGCCACGAAATCTGGCACCCCCACGGGCCACATCAACAGGGGTAGAGTGGCCAAAATGAAGGAGGTGATATAGCTAGAGCACATGTCCCAGCATACACCCCGGCCCAGAGGAAGGACCTTCCAATACACACCCACATTTTCAGCTGCCAAGAGGATCAGATGTATGATCTGGGGATGTTCAACCCCCAAAGTGGGAAGAGTCAGAACAGAATATCCAAGAGCTCCCTGGGGCTCTGTGCCTCACTGCCATTTGGGGGCTGGAGTGATTATGAGCTTTGCTAGGGCTGCTGCCGAAACATAAAATTAAGAGGCAGAAATGGAAGTGGCAGGGAGCAGAGTTCTGCTTCTTCTGAAGGACCATACCCCGGTCTGAGCTGTCCAGTGGAGAAAGTGACCCACGTGGGCATGGGGTGAGCCCCCCGCCCCTGGAGTAGTCAAGAAGAGATAAGACGTCAACTCTCGAGAAGAAAGTGGGGGGCGTTTCTGCGTCTGAAGTTGGGCGAGGCAATCCTCAGGCAATCTTCCCAGACTGCAGATCCACAAATCTGTGACTCACATGACCCAAAAAAAGGCAGACCTGACTGGGACCTGGGGAATATCAGGTGTGTCCTCCCCCGGGGCCTTGATTCATGCTTTGCATCAGGAAACGTCCTAGACTGTTGCAGCTGCAGGGCGGAGGGAGCCTGTGTCCACGTGCCCATCTTACTGGGGACACAGAGGGTCAGAGAGCAGGGGAGACTTGCACAGGCTCGTACGACTTCTTCACGCCCACCCGCTGGAGCCGGACCCTTGCCTCCAGCCCCCAGATACCCAGACCCCAGCTCTCTGCCCCCAGCCGCCAGGATGCCCGGCCCCCAGCCCCCAGTCTCTTGCCCCCAGCCCCCAGCTCCCAGACGCCCACGACCCACCCCACTTCCTCAGGCTCCACTTCTGATTTTTTCAATCAGAAAAAAGGAGGAAAGAAACAGATATGTACACGGTGAGGGTAGATTCTTATTTCCATTGAAGCAATTTGTCCTCGCTGGATCAAAAGTGAGGAGAGGACGGGGGCTAAGATCCATTAAAATCAGCCTGTGATGCTGGCATTCTGCCTTCTCCCTTGGTCCTGAATAAGTGACGGGCCCCCCCCCCCCCCGAGGCGGCAGCTCTGTCACCCCCAGGAAGGTCAGGTGCACAGGCACATCACAGGGTGCAGAGGCCCGCTCCGGCCGCCTGGGCCTGGTGAGCCGTGGCACTGACACCCAGCACTCCGGGGTCCCACGGGCACTGCTTTGCATCATGGGAGTCAGGGCCGTGCTGGGGACCAGGCACGGGGCAGCCAGGGTCCTCCGTGCGGGACGTCTGAGCCTGGACACGTGCACACTGGAGGCTGGTGAACCCTTGTTACGGGGGGCCGTCCTGTGCATTGTGGGAAGTTCAGCAGCACCCCTGGCCTCCACCCTCTCCGTGCCAAGAGCATCACCGGAGGACCACCCAGTCGCGACGCTCACAAATGTCTCCAGATCTTGCCACACGTCCCTGGGGGGTGCAAAATCATCCTCTGGTTGAGAACAGCTGAGCTAGGCCGAGCAGCATTTTCCTTTCTTGTCTCGTTCCCCAAATGCTTTTAGCAAAAGGGAAAAAAAATAGTGTTAATTTTAATGTTGGAAAGTGTGGGTGAGCCCAGGGCCTGGCTTGACTTTGCAGAGGCGTTACCCGCGTGGCCGTCACACATCGCCATCGCCTTGCTGGTCCCTGGGGTGTCCCTGAACCCGCCCAACCGCTTCCTTTCACAAAGGACGCAAGTGTGGCCCGGAGAGGTTAAGCGACCAGGCTAAAGTCACACAGCAGCTTTGAGATCTCGTTCCCTACCCGGTGCTCTTGCCACTGTTCCCACACAGAGCCGGGGTCCAGCCAGCACGAGTCAGGAGCCTGAGACGTCGGGGGAAGGCAAAAAAGTCCTCTCTTGACAGAAACTGAAGGTTACAGGCGCAGCCTTATTTTTCATGCTACAGTGCTGTGAAAACGTGCAAAGCGAAATGTTGTAAAACCACTGGCCGGGGCCAGGGCGGTGGAATGAACAAATGCCATTCGCCGTGTGAGCCGGCTAATAAAAGGAAGAGCCCAAAATTGTTTGTTGCTATTATAAGGGTCCTTTTTTCCCCCTATAAAAAGAGTAATTTTCGTTTACAGGGACCCCGGGCAATTTTCCATCTAATTTGATGTTTTATAACGTCTGCAGAGCCGTGAGGCCTCAGCTGGCTGCGCGGCCACGGGCATTTTATTTTCAAATTTGCAAGGTTATTGGTTCATCAAGAGCAAAGGAAAAATGCGGCTGGGTTTTCACGGGTCCTGCTAAGAAAGGGGGCAGCCGATGGGCGGGGGGGGGGGGGCGGCTAGAAGCAAAGTGAGGGACCCCCATGCCCACGGGATTCCCTCCCACAGCAGAGTCCAGAATGTCAGGCAAGAGAGGCGGGGGCAGGGGCATTGTCCCGGGTGAGGTCCCCAGGGCACGGCCCTGCCCACAGGCACGGTCCCACGGCCTCCAGGTCCAGAGCACCCCGATCTCTCCACGCTGCACCCCCTCCGTTCACGGGTTCCCTGCTCAGCGCCTCGTGCCGATTTTCTCGCGTGATCCTCACAATGGCCGGTGGGGCCGAGACTGTTGTCCAGAAGGAAAAGGACTCACAAAGACTCCATAACCTCCTGGTTATGGAGGAGAAAAACGGGCTTGGAAAAGTGACTCCCCGAGCAGGGCGTGGGAGGCCTCCACCTAAACATAAGCATCAGACCCCGATGTCGAGGTCCAACCACCCTGACTTTGGCACCTCCCGTGTCTCAGGCTCGCTGTTGTCTTCATGAGACTAGACGCCTGCTCCAGGGGCAGTCGGTGCCTACCCCCTGGTTGTGCTCAGAGTGCTGGGGTCACAGCCCTGACCCCCCAGTGCTGTCATATCAGTGGAGACAGACCCCCAAAGTGAACCCCAATGGACAGCTCATCAGGTAAGGGGCCTCAGTTTCCTTTTCTGTAAAAGGGGCACATTATCTATTTCACGGGGATGTTCTGAGGCCTCGGGGAGGTCACACAGGCAGAAAGCGGCTCCGGGAAGACAGACCATCCTGAAGCCTTGACAACAGCAGGGGGTTGTTCCCTTCCTGCCCAGAAAGTGAAATCCTGGAGGGGTCATAGGGGCAAGGACAGAGGTGACAGGACAGGAGGAGGTAGACAGAAGGAAAAGGAGTGACAAAGGGAAGAGGCAGGACTGCCTGCGGAAAAGCTCTGATTATGACACACCTGACCTGGTTTTTATTGAGCACATACTATGCGCCCAGCCGCAGGGCTGGAGCTTCGTGTGTGGAGAGTCATACAGCCCTCAAACTGGGACCGTGGGCACCGTGCTATTTTGCAGATAAACTGTACTGCAGAGGCTGTGCCCCAGACGTCTCCCCAGCCTGAGGGTACCATGTCAGGGCTGTGCACCCCCACGATCCCCCCGGGGAACAATCAGATCTCAGACTCCCAGGGACAGTCTCGTTTATTCCAGAGACCTCGCTTCTCCCGGGACCATCTCTGTGCCGGAATACACACACTTGGGAGGAAGCAGGGAGGGCCCGCTTCAAACAAAACTGCTTTTGTCTCTGTTCTGAAATAGAGACTATCACAGATGAACCCAAGGAAAATGGAGATGACCCCAGTCCCAATCGAGGGACATCGTTGCATACATTTTCAAAAATGATGCAAATGGGATTGTGATGCATACTAGGCTTTGCGAGTTCTTTTTTTAATTTTTTTTTATGTTTACTTACTTTTGAGAGAGAGAGGCAGAGCACGAGTTGGGGAGGGGCAGAGAAGGAGACGCGGAATCCCAAGCAGGCTCCAGGCTCCGAGCCGTCAGCACAGAGCCCGACGCGGGGCTCGAACCCATGAGCTGTGAGATCATGACCTGAGCTGCAGTCGGATGCTTAACCGACTGAGCTACCCACGAGGTCTTTTTTAAGTCAGCAACTACACCGCACGACTCCCCACGAGTCACTATTCTGTGTGACATCTGCCACAGCAGCCGGGCGTCCCACTGCGTGGCCGTAACAGGATGGTTTCTAACCAAGCCGCTCCAGTTGGCCACTCGGGTTGTTTCTGGCATTTAGTGATGATGTGGAATGCTGACCGGACAGCCTCGAAAATAAGATGCACATCCTTACTTGCAAGAGCCTTTTAACTGCGGGCAGCAGGGCAGGAATCCCAGGAGGGCCTCGACTTCCAGGAAGTGGGAACCTATCGCCCGCTCACGTGTGGAGCGAGGTCAGGTGCAGTGGGCCCGAGCCCCTCCCGGCCACCCAGGGGTGGGTGACGGCCCTGAGTCTCGGCTTCCTGGCCCTGAGTGGAGGTGCTCTTAACACCTCCTGCCGCTGGCCGAGTGGGACTCCGCGAGATGATGGCATGTCTCGGGAACTCTTTCCAGATCTTTCTCGAGAAAGGTGACGGCCAGGCCCAGCCACCAGCCAGCAGACCTCGAGGCTGCACGTCTGAGGAGGAGAAAGGCAATATGAGATGAGATCTGAGACCCAGAGGGGAAAGACAGAAGCCACGTGGGGGGAGAGAGAGGGCAGTACAGGCCAAAGGGGGCTGGTGGCTTTGCTTGCCATGTCGCAGCTTGTCACAGCAAGAGAGGTAACGGAAGGGTCTGGTGGCCAAGTCTCCTGTGGCCCCGAGCTGGGGACTGTGTGACATTCCCTCCGTCCCAGGGGCTGGGCGGGGGGGGGGGGGCGGGGGGGGGGCAACCAGTCACCTCTGCTTCCCCAATTCCAGCTGCAAGCCTCCTGGGCGCTGGCATCCCCATACCAACTCCAGTTTGGGTCCCCTATCAGTGCAATAGTCGGGGCCGCATCTGAGCTTTATTTTGTGGTAAACGGGATGGTTAAGAACAAATACATGAGAGACGGTTGAATCTGTCTTTCAGAGAGAGCAAAATCGTTCCGAAGTATCGTGAGATGGTTCCTGTCATCCTGAGCTTTCTATTAAATGGAAATAACATTAAGAACATTATGTTGCTTAAAAATCAGGGAGGGGCACCTGGGTGGCTCAGTCGGTTAAGTGTCCAACTCTTTGTTTTGGCTCAGATCATGACCTCTCAGTTTGTGGGTTGGAGCCCCGCGTCGGGCTCCGTGCTGACAGCTCGGAGCCTGGAGCCCGCTTCCGATTCTGTGTCTCTGTCTCTCTCCCTGCCCCTCCCCTGCTCACGCTCTCTCTCTCTCTCTCTCTCTCTCTCTCTCTCAAAAATAAATAAACATTAAAAAATTTTTGTAAATGAGTGAAAAGACATGATCGCTGTCCTGCCCATCCTGTGCCACTGGGGCTGCACAGCCTTGGGGATGAGGACCACATTCGAGTAATTTCTCTACACCACTACCCCCGGCAAGGAGGTGGCGGCCTAGAACGAGCACGAAGGAATGGAAGAATGCATTTTCCCGGCGGGATGCAGAGACGCGTCAGTCGGGTGCACTGAGTCAGACGTGCGGATGCGCAGTGCGGGGTGAGGGGGACAGGTGCCCTGTTCCGGTCATCAGAGATTTGGGGAATTGAGGGATATTGACTCGGCTCCCCACCCCCCCACCCCCCCCACCGCTGCCGATTTATCAATGCTCTCAGACAAGTTACTCCACATCACTGCTGTTCAGTTTCGCTGTGGGTAAAATGGGATAATGGGTGGTGGCCGGACGGCCAGGGATGACCGTGTGGCATGTTACCGTATGTGATTATGCTTAAGAAAGGAAATCCCCGAGCTGGATGCCTGGCAACAGTGAGCTACTGATTGTTAGGGAATCCACGTGGTGTTTGTTTGTTAATTCATTTCTTTCTTTTGAGAGAGACAGAGTGTGAGCAGGCGGAGGAGCAGAGAGAGAGGGAGAATCCCAAGCAGGCTCCGCCCTGCGGGGCAGAGCCCGACGTGGGTCTCGAACTCACGAAACTGTGAGATCGTGATCTGAGCTGAAAACCAGGAGTCGGACACTTAACCGACGGAGCCCCCCAGGCGCCCCAAAGAATCCATGTGCTTTAAGGGCGCCCAGGATCTGTTTTAATCACGTGTGGCAAGCCCAGGGACCCAGACAGGGCGGTGAAGACCGAAGAGGTTTTATACTCACAGATCCCTAGAAACGTGGGCTGTGCCATTCCACTCAGGGCTTCCCAAAGACCCACAGGGTCGGCCAGGAGTCAGAAAGTGCACTCACGAGTGAGCTCTCCGCTGTCTGTAGGAACCGGCCGGCCCCCAGAGGGGATGTCCCTCCCATGCCAGCAAGATCCCAGCGGCGAAAGCGTCCGACTAGAGAACAGAAGAGACGTGGTTAACACACCGTGAGGCCCGGGGAGAAACAGGGCTCTGGCATCATCTGGGTTCAAAGCCCAGCCCCATCCGTCTCTCACTGGCCGTGCGACTCTCAGCGGGGTCCTTAGTGTCCACCGGCTGTAAAGGGAGGGCGGCCGGTGCGACCTCTAGAGGTACATCCAGCGTGGCCAGCCAGGTGTCCTCCCCGGGCACCGGTCGAGGGCCGGGTCCGGGTCCTGGCAGACATCAGAAACCCAGCTCCCGTTGGCGCCTTCCGGAGCCCGCAGAGTGGCAACTGAAGCCCTGTCCTGCCACCGTGATGCCGCCCGGGCCAGAAACGAGCCCACGGTTTTCCCCGGAGATGACCCCCCTCCGCTCGCGTTTCTGGACCGTCTCTGCGGGCTGCTCTTTCCAGCCAATGGGAGGGCGTGTGGGCTTGCAAAGCCCAGCCGTCTGAGATCCGGAAGCAGAAAGAGGCCTTATACGCCTCAGCTTGCCCCAAACCAGGGCTTTATTTTATTATCTACATTTTAGACTCTTTCATATGCCCCCCGAGGTGCTGTCTGCTTTGGAAAATCGCCCCCAATCATGCACATAATAAATCTCTTGTGTCGAACATAGAGAGGCATGCAAGGCTTATTAATGACAAATACGGTTCTGTCCGCCTCCCACCAAATGAAAGAGTATCTGTTGAAGGGATGCCAGTTGGTCAGCGGGCCGGTCTCAGGTCAGCCCTCCTGCTCAGAGGATGTCTGTGGACGAAACGAACGGGCAGGAGTTCTGGGAGGTACTCACATCGGCTCCTGGCCCATCACCACTGGGGTCCTGGCCATCTCCGACCCTGGGCCGGTCTGCCCACTCGCCGTCTCCCTGGAGAAAGCCACACGGGCATATAACCTCTGCCTCTCCTTCCCCCGTGTCCTGAATGCCACCTCCCCATCCTGCCATTCCCGGACGCTCCTGGCTTCCTGTCTCCCTCCGTCCTTCGTCGGACTCTGCAAGTTATCACCCTTAGGACAGGGAGGTGGAGACGCCCTGGGGGTGCCCGTCACTGGGGGACAGAGGGGAAGACGCGAGGTGCCCACATCCTGGGGTACGATGTGGCAATCATAAGGGATGAGTTCACCTCTCCAGAGTAACACGGTGGTTCTCAACACACGGGGCTGGTAGGGGAGTTGGGGGTGGGGAGGAAGAGAGAGAAGGAGAAAATGAGAGAGACAGAGAGAGAGAGAGACAAGGGGGAAGGAAAGAAAGAAGGGGGAGAGAGGGGAGGAAAGAGAAAGAAAACGAGACACACACGACCCAACACTTCTTCCAAAAAATTTTTTTTAATTTTTTTTTAACGTTTATTTATTTTTGAGACAGAGAGAGACAGAGCATGAACGGGGGAGCGTCAGAGAGAGGGAGACACAGAATCCGAAGCAGACTCCAGGCTCCGAGCTGTCAGCACAGAGCCCCATGCGGGGCTCGAACTCACGGACCGCGAGATCGTGACCTGAGCCGAGGTCGGCCGCTTAACTGACTGAGCCACCCAGGCGCCCCCCAAAAATTTTTAAGTAAGTCCAACAAGCAACAACAGGCATCTTGTAAGAACATGCAAATGAGAAGACACATACACGGGGGTGCACGCGCGACGAATGCAAGTGTAAGGCTATGCACATCAGTGACGGGAAAGGCTTTTCCCCAGCCAGATGGAGCCAGGGGTCAGGACACGGGGATCCAATCGCCTCAACATTCGCACCTGACGGCCAACAAGAAGGAAAATTAGGGACCGCTAAACACACACACCGCACACCCTCGGAGCAAATCCTACTCTCAACCGGCCTTTCTCCAGCTGCAGAAACGAGCCCACGTCCTCCGTGTCCAGCCTTGGCCATGCTGTTCCCTCTGCTGGGAATGCTGTTCCTCACCCCTTCATGCACTCAGCTGCCCCGTCCTGCGGTGCTCTGCTCCCATGCCCGGCCCTCCCCCTGCCCCCTCCCGGGACAGATGGCCTCGCCCCTCCTGGAGCTCCCCACACACACCGTCGTGTCCACGTGTGTCCTGAGTGCACCCAGGTGGGGACTCACTCACTTTCCCGTCACCTGACACGCTGCGGACTCACCCCCGCCTGCCGGCAGCTCTGTAGACGTTCCCGTCGGCAAATCCAAAGGCCCCTCTCAGCCTGACGGCTCAGCCTCGGCGGCTCTGCCCTTCTGGAACCAGCTCCTAGCTCCCTCTCCTCCCCCAGCCACAGCCTCCTGCTCCTGCTGCCAAATGTGGGCTCGAGTCCACTGGGCCACTCTGGCCACCTCCACGCAGCTCCCCGCACCTCGGCCTCCCCCTCCCCCGGCCCGCTGGCCACAGGGACACCGCAGGGCCCTTCGACCTACTACACCCCAAATAATTCACCTGCGCCCTCCCCCCGCCAAGCCCACTGCTCTGCCTGCAGCCACCGACGATGAGATTTGAAACCTGGGTGTCGCCTGTGACTTCGGCCACCAAGTTGTCACTCTCCTGCCCTAGGGTTGTCGTTGCTGTTCTTTTTCTTAATTTCTGTCGAAGTTTGTTTATTTAGTTTAAGAGAGAGAGAGAGCAAGGGAGGGGCAGGGAAAGAGGAAGAGAGAGAATCCCAAGCAGGCTCCGCACTGCTGGTGCAGAGCCTGATGTGGGGCTCGAACTCACGAACTGCGAGATCATGACCTGAGCTGAAATCAAGGGTCAGATGCTTAGGGGCGCCTGGGTGGCGCGGTCGGTGAAGCGGCCGACTTCGGCTCAGGTCATGATCTCACCATCCATGAGTTCGGGCCCCGCATCGGGCTCTGTGCTGACAACTCAGAGCCTGGAGCCTGTTTCAGATTCTGTCTCCCTCTCTCTCTGCCCCTCCCCTGCTCATGCTCTGTCTCTCTGTCTCTGAAAAATGAATAAACCTTAAAAAAAAAAAAAAAGAGTCAGATGCTTGGGGCACCTGGGTGGCTCAGTCGATTAAGCGTCCGACCCTTAGTTTCCGCTTTGGTCACGATCTCGTGGTTCGAGCCCTGCATCGGGCTCCACACTGACAGCACGGAGCCTGCCTGGGATTCTCTCTCTCTCCCTCTCTCTCTCTCTCTGCCCCTCCTCTGCTCTTTCTGTTTCTCAAAATAAACTTAAAAAAAAAAAAAAAGAGTCAGGGTTGTATTTGCTGTTCTCAGTGCCCACAAGATGCCAGGGGGATGATTGAGAAGATAGTTTGTCACGCTCCCAGATCCCAAAAGGAGGGGACACGGTAGGTCACGACCAGCCGGATGGGGACAGTCGGCAGGCAGAGGGGCTGTCCCCGGTTCTCTGGCGCCTGCTGCCTGGGACAGGTGGAGAGTGGCTCAGAGCGTGGGAACCCCGTAAAGCAGGTGGGCGGAGGGTATGGACTCTGGATTGGTGGGCTTGAACTTGGCCAGTGCGCTTGGGAGTGAACTGTCCGGCATCTGTAGGAACTGGCTAGCCCTGGGAGGGGCACTCCCTCCGGGGTAAGCAAGGCTCCTGAGGTCAAAACACCGGGAGAGAGAAAATGAAAGACGCTGTTAGTAACCCGCACCGAGAAGGAGCCAGGGGACAGAGCCCGCACTCACTCTCCGGCCCTGGTGTCTCCTGCTGATGTCACCCGTCGGCCAAACCCAGCTGGAAGGCAGAGGCCAAGGGTCCCGGTGACACGGTCAGCCTCTTCTTCCGCACAAATGGAGGGGAGTCGCTGGGCGGGGGGTAGGAGGATTATACTCAGAGCCGCTGAAGTAAGCTCACGTGCAGGGAAGGGTCCTTTCCTCGTTTTAAAGTCTCCCCAGTGGGCTTGTTGAGTGGACGACCCAAGGCCGGAGAGGTCAGAGAGGGTGCGCTGGAGGAAGCACGTCCTGACCTGGATTCTGAGGGATAAATAGGCATTTTTCAGGGAGTGCTAGACGAATGGAAGAGCCTATGCAAAGCCACGAGATTAACACAATATGTTTGGCAAGCTGCGAGCTTTGCAGGGTTGCTGGGTTGAGAAATTTCCGGGGAGGAGGGCGGCGGGCGTGTCCTAGAGGCCGGGGGAAGGTCTGTCTCTGCTTTTAGCCATACGTTCTCCTCTCAGGCCCGGCTGCAAAGCAGTGTTTTCAGGGCCATAAAGCGCTTCCAACAGGGGGCGCTACGGAGTAAACCGCTCAGTAACTGTTGGCCAATACCCGGCTGCTTTCATGAGCAGGTGTGATAGCACCTCTTGGCCTACTTCTCAGGGACCCAGGAGGCTCCTATGATAGGGTGATGCACTAGAAAGTTCTTTGCAAATCAAAGGGACCGACACAACGCATCTCGGGGGCAGAAAGGCGTCTGGTGCCCGCAGAGGGGAGCTGGCGAAGCCGCACCTGACCTGTTTCTCGCTAACCTCATCCATCAAATTATCCAGGGGGCCGAGGGAGAATGCCAGGGTCCGCTTCCCATCTGTGATCGGCCTTGACTCCCAGCCCATACTCCACACCCAGTTTTCTGGAAAAGGGAGAAATAGCCTCCGGGGGCCAAAGAATACAATACCCTTGGATGCCCCTGGCTGTGCGAGACTGTCTGAAAGGGCTTTATCGCCGCATACAGCCACTGCCAAAGCCAGACCAAAGTCCTTCCCAGGAAATTCTTGGCTCGGCCTGTGAGCAGCCCCGTCTGGTGGAATTAATTTTAGCCTATATGATGCTAAAGCCGTGCAAACAGAGACATATAAAACAGCACTCCTAAGCCTTTGCATGGCAATAAACAGTAAACCGCGCTTAATTTATGCACGCTGCAAGTCTGCACCTCTGAAAGGAAGGTATGAAAGCCACCCCAAGCAGGGGAGCCTAACGTTAAGAGGCTCCTGGGCCTCTCGGGGGAGCACATGCCCTCCCCCCAGGCTCATTCCGTCTTTCTGCTTGGATTGTGGCTTTCCAGGCTCGGGCTCCAGCCTGCGTCGGGAGGGACGGGGGCAGCCAAGGCGTAGGTGATCCCCCCCGGGGGCTGTGCGGTCACGGGCGGAACCATCTCCTTGGCTCCTTGCGAGCCCGCGGGGGAGGGGCGCTTGGAAGGTGTTTGTGAGTCCCGGAGTCGCTGGGCTGCAGCCTGTGTGTGATGCTGGAACCAGAAAGGGGTTTTGAGATGGTGCAGCCCCGTCTGAGGTTTCAAAGGTCCTGAGCGCCTCAGCCAAGGTCACACGACGAAGTTAATGGAAGGGCCAGACTTGGACGTGAGGGCGGAGGGGGCCAGCTCAAGTATTTGGAGTCCGAGAGCTGGCTTAGAACCCGGCCTCTGCCAAACCCCACGCCCCCTTCTGACCTCGAGCAAGTTGTTGGACGTGGCTCTTGGGTTTCCTCCTTTGGAAAATCAAGGACAGCTGCACAGGATCATGGGAGTTCTGGGAGGGCGACCGAGATGGTGTGAGGTCATCATGACCCCAGCGCCCCGCCCACCGTGAGGCATGGTGGCTGGAGTTTTCGTGACATCGGTGTAGAGGCAGAACTTCGTCTGGCCTCCTCTAGGCAGAAACAAAGATCGAGGCAGGGGACCCCGGGAAGCAGGAACGGGGGAGCAAAAAGCTGAGACAGGAAGGAGGAAGAGTCAGCATGAGGGTCTGTGGTCGTGGGCACTGCTGTGGGCAGCAGGGGCCCACGTTGCCCTGACTTCATGGAAGATGCTATCAAACTTCATCAAATGATATTGAAAAGGTCTAGGGGGTGCCTGGGGAGGCTCAGTCAGTTGAGCGTCCGGCTTCAGCTCAGGTCTTGATCTCACCATTCGTGAGTTCGAGCCCCACGTCGGGCTCTGTGCTGACAGCTCGGAGCCTGGAGCCTGCTTCGGATTCTGTCTCCCTCTCTCTCTGCCCCTCCCCTGCTCGCACTTTCTCTCTCTCTCTCTCTCTCTCTCTCTCTCTCTGTCAAAAATAAACATTAAAAAATTTTAAAGGCCTTAATAAATGAAGAGACATCACATACAAACTATTGGGAAAACTCAGTGTGGCCTTAGAATCAATCAGGGTTTGATCAGGAAAACAGAAACCACTCCAGGTCCTTTGAGCTGAAGGCTGTGATACAGGAAGTCAAGGTTCCCACTGTCTCTGGAAAGCTGAGGGAGCCAGGTCCGGGAAGGGCACTTTCCAGAATTCTAGGGTTCAGAGGTCACAAGGAAGATACTTGAGGAAGGAAGGGTGGGGCGCGGGCGGGGACAAATTCTCTGTGACCCAGAAGTCACAGCCCTTGGTCCACACGCTAGAGAAGCAGAGAACCCTCCGCACCAGAGAACACAAAGAAGGATATTCACGGCGAGGTCATTCACAAGGTCAAAGAAGGGCACGCACAACGCGCCCACCCCTCGGCAGGGAAACGGGGAGATGAGGAGTAAGGTATTTACGCCACGGAACCCTACACAGCAGTTAAAATAAAACAGAATCTGTTTGGATCAGCAAGTGTGGAGCTCAGGAGCAAGGCTGAACGGGAAGGGAAAACCCACACTGTGTAGCAGTATGTTTCTGTACTGGAGAAACCATTTCTGAAAGCCCACACCACAGCGCTGTCTATTGTGTAGGCACTCGTGCATTCGCCGTAACAAGATGAAAATCCGGGTGAGAAAGTTCCCCTCGTGTCAGAAAACGGCTGTCACCAGGGCAGCGTGGCAGGACCGGCCGGGGGGAGGGGTGGCATGGGGTCCCAGTGGATCTGGAGTGCTTCATTTTTTTTTCAAAGTAAAATCTGCTCAAACAGGACAAGGTGTTGACATTTCAAGTTCTACTGTGTGGGGGCCCCTGGGGGGCTCAGTCGGTTAAGCGTCCAACTTCGGCTCGGTCATGATCTCGCGGTCCGTGGGTTCGAACCCCATGTCGGGCTCTGTGCTGACAGCTCGGAGCCTGGAGCCTGCTTCGGATTCTGTGTCTCCCTCTCTCTCTCTCTCTGCCCCTCCCCTGCTCATGCTCTGTCTCTCTCTCAAAAATAAATAAACATTAAAAATAATAACAAAATAAAATAAATAAAATTCTACTGTGTGTGTGGATATTCTACTGCATTCCCTCTCAGGACTTTTCATATGTCTGAACATTTTCAAATAAGAATGAAAAAAAAAAAGAAAGGCTCATTGTCAGGGCTGCCCCCAGATGGGTGCCCAGAGCCTGCACGGGTCACAGGCACTCCCAGTCCTGGCAGGAAGCCGAATGCCCACTGAAGAAAACCAAGGAGGGCCCAAAACGTGGGCCTGCTAGTCATCTCAGGCTGCTGGAACAGATCCCCAGGCCAGGGGATTGATCAACAGAGATCTATCTCTCACAGCGATGGAGGCCAGATGTCCCAGCTCAAGGTGCCATCATGTCGGGCTCTGATGGGGACTCTCTTCCTGGTTTTTGGACAGCAGACTTCTCCAGGCACCCTGACAAGGGGGAGAGAGAAGCGGGCTCTCTGGTGTCTCTTGTATGAGGGCATTAATCCCATCACGGGGGCTCAGCCCTCATCCCCTCCCAAAGGCCCGGCCTCTTGATACCATTGCACTGGAAATTAGGGATCATCATATGAATCGGGGGGACTCCAACACCAGACCATGGCAGACCTGTTGGCCCCGCGTCTCTAAGAAGCCCTGTTTCATATCTGTAATCTGGGGACAACGTACGTGATGGCCGCATAGGATTGTAGCGAGGAAGGGACCGGCTGGGCTCTGCAGCTCCTGGCACATCACAGTGGCTCAGTCAACACTGGCCCCTTCTGGTTGTGAGCCTTCTACTGTTACCCAGCTCTGATGGTCGGAGGAAAATCAAGCGTGATAAATACTTTCTTTGCCCTTGAAAACACTCTGGGGCTTCTTAAAAATAAGAAAGTGACCAACAGGGAGTAAGCAGTGACTAATACTTGTCACGCCACAGATGTAAACACTGAGGCTCAGAGAGGGACTTACCAGAGATCACACAGCGTAAGACAGAGAACTGGAGAGAGTCTTCTGGGCCTTTCCCTGCCCTGGGGCTCGGACACATCCTGTTACTGCCCTTCAGGGTTCAGGGACTCACTGAATCATATAACTATGCAGATTTCTTCTTCCAGACAAGCTCCTAGAGACCCTTCCCCACCCACCCCAGGTCAGGTGACAAGCTCCAAGCCAAAGGCCCTGAGCTGGGAGGTATGTCCCTGACTCACGAGAAGGAGCCTCCCTGCCCAGGTCTGGCTCCAGCTCAGGTCCCGTGAGTCACTGATGCTTGTCTCCCGGCTGACACTGGGAGGGTGGCATTCCAAAGTTTCTGACAGGAAGCGCCTGGAAGTGACATTCTCAGGCTACACCTGGGTCCCGCACACGTGGGGCTTCCACGTCGTTGTGCGTCCTTTTGCATGTGTTGAAATGGGCCAAACTTTCTGCTAATTTTGAAGGAAAGGAAGTGGTCACATCTATGCTTTTTTTTTTTTTTTTTTTTTACCTTTAAAGATTTATTTTACTTTTACAGAGAGTGAGAGTGCAAGCTGGGGAGAGAGGGGCAGACGGAGAGAGAGAGAATCTTTTTGTTTAAGTTTATTTATTTATTTTGAGACAGAGCAAGGGAGAGGCAGAGAGAGGGAGAGAGAATCCCAAGCAGGCTCTGCACCATCAGCCCGGAGCAGGACATGGGGCTAGAACTCACGAACGGTAGATCATGGCCTGAGCCGAAATCAAGAGTCAGACGCTCAACTGACTGAACCACCCAGGCTCCCCGAGAGAGAGAATCTGGAGCAGGCTCCCTGCTCAGCACTGAGCCCGATGAGGAGCTCGGTCCCATGACCCTGGGATCAAGACCTGAGCCGAAATCAAGAGTCAGATGCTCAACTGACTGAGCCACCCAGGCGCCCCGTCTATGCTTTTCTCATTCAGGCTTTCACAGCAGCACTGTAAAGTGAGTATCATAAATCTCCATTCTTCAGGTGCAGGAACAGCTTCAGAGAGGGAAGGTCACCTACCTGTTCTCACAGCTAACGAGGGGCACAGCTGGTATTGGGGGGCTCAGCATCACAGACCTGAGGGCTGCTGCTTTGTCCACTCTTCCCCTGGTGTTGGTCCAGGTCCTCCAAGAAGCAGATGCCAAGACGAGGTCAAGGACATTATAGGGAACCACCTGAATGAGGATCAGGAAGGCCAGGACAAACAAGAACAGACACTCAGATCGATGGAACAGAATACAGAACCCAGAAATGGACCCACAAACGTATGGCCAACTAAACTTTGACAAAGCAGGAAAGAATATCCAATGGAATAAAGACAGTCTCTTCAGCAAGTGGTGCTGGGAAAACTGGACAGCGACATGCAGAAGAATGAACCTGGACCACTTTCTTACATCATACACAAAAATAAACTCAACATGGATGAAAGACCTCAATGTAAGATGGGAAGCATGAAAATCTTCAAGGAGAAAGCAGGAAAAAACCTTTGACCTCGGCTGCAGCAACTTCTTACTCGACACGTCTCCGGAGGCAAGGGAAACAAAAACACAAATGAACTACTGGGACCTCATCAAGATAAAAAGCTTCTGCACAGCGAAGGAAACAGTCAGCAAAACTAAAAGGCAACCGACAGAACGGGAGAAGATATTTGCAAACGACATATCAGATAAAGGCTTAGTATCCAAAATCTATAAAGAACTTATCAAACTCAACACCCAGAAAACAAATAATCCAGTGAAGAAATGGGCAAAAGACATGAATAGACACTTCTCCAAGGAAGACATCCAGATGGCCAACTGACACAGGAAAAAATGTTCCATATCACTCATCATCAGGGAAATACAAACCAAAACCACCATGAGATATCATCTCACACTAGTCAGAACGTCTAACATTAGCAACTCAGGCAACAACAGATGTTGGCAAGGATGCGGAGAAAGAGGATCTCTTTTGCATTTCTGGTGGGAATGCAAGCTGGTGCAGCCACTCTGGAAAACAGTATGGAGGTTCCTCAAAAAACTAAAAATAAAACTACCTTACGACCCAGCAATTGCACTACTAGGCATTTATCCACGGGATACAGGTGTGCTGTTTCAAAGGGGCACATGCACCCCCATGGTTATAGCAGCACTATCAACAATAGCCAAAGTATGGAAAGAGCCCAAATGGAAATTGATGGAAAGAGTCCATCGATGGATGAATGGATAAAGAAGATGTGGCATATATATATATATACACACACACACACAATGGAGTGTTACCCGGCAATCAAACAGAATGAAATCTTGCCATTTGCAACTACGTGGATGGAACTGGAGGGTATTATGCTAAGTCAGTCAGAGAAAGACAAATATCATATGACTTCACTCATATGAGGACTTTAAGAGACAAAACAGATGAACCTAAGGGAAGGAAAGCAAAAATAATATAAAACAAGGAGGGGGACAAAAACAGAAGAGACTCTGAAATATGGAGAACAAACAGAGGGTTACCGGAGGGGTTGTGGGAGGGGGGCTGGGCTAAATGGGGGAGGGGCACTAAGGAATCTACTCCTGAAATCATTGTTGCGCTATATGCTAACTAACTTGGATGTCAATTTAAAAAATAAATTAAATTAAAATTAAAATAAAAAAAATAAATAAAAAAGACCTGGACGGTGGCCTGACCACGCTGCAGTCTTCCCAGCGAGGGACAGCAGGAGGGCACGCTGGTGGAAGTACCTGGAAGGACAGGCAGGGCAGCCTCAGGAAGTTCTTGCAAGGCCATCGGGGTGGCTTCAAGCCAAAGTCAGCTCTGGGGAAAGTTCAGTGTCTCGGGCCATTAAGCTCCTTGCGGGTGGAGGTCTTTGAGCCTGCGTCCTCACGATCGCTGTGTGGTCTGACTACCTTGTGAACTGGCTCAACATTCTGAAAAGCTATCCAGGGTTTTGTCTCAGGAGCCTTCAGATGATCATACCCTTTTCTCCAGAAACTCCCCTCCTAACAATTGTCCTAATGGACCGGGGCCAAGTGCAGGGACGTCTTTATGCATGGCATTGTCAGGAGTGGCTCCAGTTAGGAAAATAAATACACACACACATGCATAATATATATCCACACATAAACACACATACGTAGAGACACATATAACCTACACACATAAACACACACATAACATATGCATTCACTGCACGCACATAACATGCACACACATACGTACGCAACACGTGTGCCTTTTGGAAATGCCTTCTCTGGTGAGATGGCAAGACGGTGATGCCCGCCTGCACCTGAAATGTTCCCGGGTTGAGGCGGATGATGTCACCCACTCGCTAGAAGAGTACAACAAGATCTATCACTTCCGTAATTGGTGTCTCTAGGGAAATCCGTTCCAAAATGGTTTGAGAGAGCAAAGAAAGGAGCCTGGCTCCGGGTGGTTATCGTCGTTAGGGGCGGGGCTGGGGGAGAGTCTGATGCACCATGGCAAGGCCTTGAATGGTTTGAGTGTCCAATCAAATGCCGAAGAAGGGAGCACCCGGGTTTTCTTATCAGCTTGCCCAGATAAGAACAGACGGAGGTGAGGCTTCAAAGCTGTCTGCAAACACCAAAAAATGGAGCCTGACTCTTCATCACTGGGAGAATCTGACCTACCTTCTCCACTCTTCTCAAACAGGTGTATTAACACCAAAAGCTACTCTTCACGTAGCTTCGTTGTCTCTTTCGCTTGTGAAGGCTCTTAGGGGTACAAGGCAAGGATTGTCCTTGTAGCTGGCCAGGTGAGTGTCCGTGTGGCAGGTAAAGTCCCCCCCTCCCCGCCCCAGGCTGCAGCCAGCCTGGTTATGGGGGCAGAGGCCCCCTGACTTTCCCCACCAGCAATGAAGCTGAGATCTGTCTGACTCCTAAGTCTGTTTTCAGACTTAAGCTCCTTGAATCTCAACACATGAGTAAGCTCTTGTATATGATATGATATGTAGAGCGAAATATACACCTTAAAACAACAATTACTGGGATATTAGAAGCGAGTGCCTTTCTACGATATTTTTCTCACATTTCTTACACTTCTGTATTTTTTTAAATTTTCTTCTTTTGAGTGTATGTGACTTTTAAGAATCAAAATACAGTTTATTTCAGAGCGGTAGTTGTCTGGGGCTTGGGGGTGGAGAAGATGCAGGAGATGTTGGTCAAAGGGTACAAACTTCCAGTTATGAGGTCAGTAAGTTCTGAGGCTCTCATGTACAGCATGGTGATTCTAGCTAATAAACTGTATCATATACTCGAAAGTTGCTAAGAGAGTAGATCTTGAATTTACCACAAAAAAAGGAATGATAATTGTGCAATGAATGGAGGTTTTCGCTAATGCTATGGTGAGAAGCATTTTGCAATATATAAATGTATCAAATCGACGTGTTGTATACCTTGACCTTACACAGTCTTATGTGGTAATTATCTCAGTAACACTGAACAAATAGCCTGTTTAAAAGTTCTTCTCTGGGCACCTGGGTGGCGCAGTCGGTTAAGCGTCCGACTTCAGCCAGGTCACGATCTCGCACTCCGTGAGTTTGAGCCCCGTGTCGGGCTCTGGGCTGATGGCTCAGAGCCTGGAGCCTGCTTCCGATTCTGTGTCTCCCTCTCTCTCTGCCCCTCCCCTGTTCATGCTCTGTCTCTTTCTGTCTCAAAAATAAAAAATAAATAAAAAAAATAAAAGTTCTGCTCAACATTATTCTTGATCTGAGAACTCCCTTACAGCAAAGTTTAGACTTATAATAGGAGGCAAAGGAGAGCAGGGAAGAAAGAAGAAGGAAGAATTTGACATTCTCCAACAGAAGTTCGTTAGCTACGAACTCTCGGTAGAAAATCCCTACCAATGTGAAGCTTTGCAAAGGGGGGTTCTGGTGTAAGAAAAGTCCATTCAGAGGGGCATCTCGGTGGCTCAATCGGTTGACCATCTGACTTCGGCTCAGGACATGATCTCACGGTTCGTGAGTTCGAGCCCCATGTCGGGCTCTGTGCTGTCAATGCAGGAGCCACTTCAAATCCTCTGTGACCCTCCCTCTCCGCCCCTCCCCTGCTCATGCTCTTTCTCTCTCTCTCTCCCAAAAATAAACATTAAAAAAAAAATAAAAGCCTATTCAGAAATGCACTTTGTTTTTTTACAAAGCTTATTTTCAATGTATTGAAGTGACAAATCTTGACACCTAATCTTTTCTTAGGCTTTGACATCTTATAAATGTGTTCGTTAGAGGAGGTTAGGCCACAAACAGCCTCCACATGGAGTGGCCCAACACAATAGAAGCATATTTCTTGCTTTTGAAGCCAGCCAAGGCAGTGTGGGGACAGCACGGGGCTGTCCCTGTGGGGCTGGGAGTGCCCGTATTCTAGGAAGTCATTCCGAGACCCTGGGGACCAAGGCTTTGCCCCTCCAACCAGTGGCTTGCAAAGTTGCCTTGGTCATTTTCATTCCAGGCTGTAAAAGGGGGAAGAGCAAAGGCCCACGAGAGGTTTTCAAGGGCCAAACTGGAAATGGCTTATGTCACTTTTGCTCAAGTCCATTTGGGGAGAACTCCATGACTTGGCCACCTCCTAAGTGCAAGGGGCTGGTGGAGGCAACATCCACCAAGGAGGAAGAGAAACAGATCTTGAAATGCCACCAGCACTTTCTACCAGCGTTTACAAAGCTTTTTGTGTGCTTAGCAAACTTAAACAATCACTAATAAGAGATCTAAAAATAATACTTCGTCCCATTGGCCACATTACATAATTAAACATGTTCAAAACATTTGAATTCCATTTATAAATAGCTTCTTGGTTCACTTTTAAGTATTAACAGGTCTGACAAACCCTCCTGATGGTGAAGTAATTCTTTTTTTAAGTTTATTTATTTATTTTGAGAGAGAGAGAGAGAGAGAGAATGAGTGGAAGAGGGGAAGAGAGAGAGGTAGAAAGAGAATTCCAAGCAGGCTCCACACTCACAGCTGAGCCGGACGCAGAGCTCGATCCCACAAAGGTGAGACCATGACCTGAGCTGACATTAAGACTTGGACGCCCAACAAACTGAGCCCTGAGGTGCCCTGTGAGGTAATTCTTATAAATCAAATAAATTTATAAAAAACAATGATTTCATAATATATATAAGACTTGTGAGATTTCTACTTAAAATCACAAAGTGTAAATCAATTTATTTAACTACACATTTAACTAGAGCTGAAAGACTGTGCCACTCTAGAACACCAAATTCTTTTACTCCCAAATTTACCCAGATTCCTTAATATGAAAAAATATACACATAATAGATTTTGATTCTCTTAAATAAATTGGCAGAATCCTGCAATTTATTTATTACATATGGTGCTGTCCCCCTGGTCACACTTTGCACCTGACCCTCTGGGTGATGTTAGGACTCCAGTGTGGTTATTGACTTAGAAGCAAGGAGAGGGAGTTGGAGGGGGTTTTGAGAAGGATCAGCAGCTCCCTGAACGGCAACTTCCATGGGAAACCTCACTGTAGTAGCAGGCAATTAGAGGTAGCTCTCCTTAGATAGGGGAGGAAGGGCTGCCCCTACTGGTAAAAGAAGTTCGTCAAAGTTTGTGGGTTTGAGGTTGTCACTGGAGGCTGCCCAGGCTTCCATATTCCAATTGTTGAGGCCCCACTCATCCCCAATCAACACCATAACTTCCACACAAGATAATAAAAATGGCAACATATGTTCATGAATATTTATAGCAGCTTTTTTCATCATAACCAAACCAGAAAACAACCCAGTGTCCACCAGTGAGAAAACTGGTAAACAAGGGATACACACAATGCTACAGTACTCAGTAATAAAAAAAAAATGAACTACCGATACCCCCACCAAACATAGGTGATCTCCAAAATATTGTGTGAGTAAAAGAGGCCTTATACAAAAGAATTCATAGTGTAGGATTCCATTTATATGGCATTCTAGAACAGGCAAATCTAGCCTATGATAGAAGAAAACAGGTTGGAAGTGTGGGGTCACAGATTGATTGGGAGGGAACATGAGGGAGTGTTTCGAGGTAATGATCTATATCTTGATAAGGTTTTGGGTTACACAGGTGAATGCAGCTGTCAAAACTCAGTGAGTGGATACTTAAGATGTGTGCATTTTATTGTATGTATATGCTATGCCAAAAGAAAAAAAGTAAAAACTAATGTTGAAGTGTAGACAGTGGTATGCCTGCTAATATATTTACGGAAAGAGTACAGGTGTCTGTAATTTGAAGCACATCAACAAATGCAGATGGATTTATGGATGGAGAGAGGGATGGGTAGATGGGTGTCTATGTGCTAAAGCAATAGTCGTAAGACGTTAATGGTGGTGGTGAGAATGGGTTGTTCACTGTAAAATTTCAAATTTTCTGTATGTTTGCAACTTACTATAAAAGGTCATTTCAAATTTAAAAATAAGTGTTAAAAAATGCCCTCACTGGACATGTTCAAGAGAAAGCTATAAACAGCTGACAAGAAAACTGGTGAATTAGTAGATCTGCATGTTGTGCAAAATGTAGCACAATAAAACAAAGAGGTGAAATAGAAGGTAATGGACATAGATGACAGAATGAGAAGGTCTACCATAAAGCTCCAGAAGGAGAAGGTAGGAAAAAGAAGAGGAAATATTTATAACAAATATATAGTATATATAATGTATAATAAGTATTTTGTAATAAAATGTCTAAGAAGTTCTCAGACTTGATGCAAGACACAAACTTTCAAGTCCAGGAAACACAAGAGATTACAAGTAAGATAATTTAAAAGAGAGAGAGAGAAACTTCCCTTTCTAGGCACGTTATAATGGAATTGCAGAATACACAAAGGGAGAGAAAGAGAGAAGAGTAGGGAGGAAGGGAAAGGAGGAGCGATCTCAAATCATCCAGAGGAAAAGGACAAATAATTTACAGAGGAATGTAGTCTAGACTGATAAGAGACTTCCCAACAGCAACAGCAGAGATGAAAAGATAATGGAATAATATCCACAAAGCACTAAAAAAAAACAACTCAACCAAGCCTCCCATCCTACCTGAAATATTGTTCAGAATGAGGTGATATCATGACATTTTCAGACACACAAAAACTGAAAGAGTTCACCACAAACATACACTCACTACTGGAAATTTTAAATAGTAAATTTCAGAAGAAAGGAAAATAATCCCAGAAAAAACTTATTTGAAATCCCAGAAACAACGGTGAATGTGTCATAAAAGCAAGTTTAGCTCCATCTGCCGCCTTCACTGACTCTTGCCATGTGGTGTAACATATTCACAGGCTCTAAGAATTAAAACATTGAAATCTTTAGAGTACATTATTCCATCTAACCTGGAGAGAATTCCGAGAAGTAGCACAGGAAGGGATAACCCAGGTAGAGTCCAGTGGTCGCTGTGGGTTGATTAGGCTGAAAGTCCAGGAAGGCTAAAGCAACTAGAGTTCACAGACAAGAGCACCAAAGAGGAGGGAGCTACACAAAGAGAGAAACCTGGAGATCAACAATTTTTACTTAAACATGGGTTTGCACATGCATGTAAGGAGACGATCTGAAGCTATGGAAGAACTACCAGATGGATTAAAGTCCAGGAAGATCTCCTCTCCCTACCATAAGAGTGGCAAACCTTATAATTCATGGAACAGCACGTAGAGAATTTAAAAAGGTTTGACTTTGGTGGGGAGAAATTTGCATTAGATTAAATCATGTTTGGATCCTGCCTAATAAAGCTTAAAAGCTTTACTTAACATAATCAAACTGCCTCCAAGTAACTTACCCGTAACCCAAAAGAAATATCCAAAATATTTATAGGAATATAAAAATATCCAGCATTCAACAAGGTAAAACCACAATGCCTGGCACCAAATATAAAATTATCAGACACACAAGGAAATAAAAATATATAACACAACATGAAGAGGAAAATCAGGGGCGCCTGGGTGGCTCTGTCGGTTAAGCGGCCGACTTCAGCTCAGGTCATGATCTCGCGGTCCGTGAGTTTGAGCCCCGCGTCGGGCTCTGTGCTGACAGCTCAGAGCCTGGAGCCTGTTTCGGATTCTGTGTCTCCCTCTCTCTGACCCTCCCCCGTTCATGCTCTGTCTCTCTCTGTCTCAAAAATAAATAAACGTTAAAAAAAATTTTTTTTTAAATGAAGAGGAAAATCAATCAATAGAAACAGACCCAGAGGGGTGCCTGGGTGGCGCAGTCGGTTAAGCGTCCGACTTTGGCCAGGTCACGATCTCGCGGTCCGGGAGTTCGAGCCCCGCGTCGGGCTCTGGGCTGATGGCTCAGAGCCTGGAGCCTGTTTCCGATTCTGTGTCTCCCTCTCTCTCTGCCCATCCCCCGTTCATGCTCTGTCTCTCTCTGTCCCAAAAATAAATAAACGTTGAAAAAAAAAATTAAAAAAAAAAAAAAAAAAGAAACAGACCCAGGAATGACTGGATTATTAAAACAGTATATCAAAACTGTTATTATAACTATATTTTGTATGTTCAAAAATCTAGATGAAAGATTTAGCATATGAAGAAGCAACATAAAAGATATTTTAAAAGACCCCAACTGAACTTCGAGAGATGAAAACTATAATGTCTATGATGAGAAACACACTGGATAGAATTAATAGTAGATTTGATATTGCAGAGGAAAGTATTAGTGAAACTTAAGTCATAAAAACAAACTATTCAAAGTGACACAAAGAGAGAAAAAAAGACTTTAAAATTAAGGTGGTGTGAAATTGGAGTCATGAGAAAAGAAGAGAGAGAAAAATGGGAAGAGAAATTATTTGAAGAAATAATGGCCAAAAATATAAGTTTCTTAAAAACTATAAACCCACAAATCCAAGAATCTCAACACATCCCAAACACAAGATACCTGAAAAAAAAAATAATAACACTAAGGACCATCATGAACTGATCTGCTCCAAATGAGTGATAAAGAGAAAACATTAAAAACAACTAGAGGAGAGAACACAGGTCACACACAAAGGATGCAAGATAAGGCTGATAGATGACTAGTCAGAAATAATGAAGCCATTAGACAGAGGAACAACTTCTTTGAAGTACAGAGAAAAAGAAACAATAAGGCTAGAATTCCATACCCAGCTAAAATATCTATCAAAAATGAAGTCAAAATAGAGACATTTTTAAACAAACAAAAGCTAAAAGAGCACATCAATAGCAGACCTCTACTACAATAAATATTACAGGAGACCCCTTGGACAAGACCATAATAATACCATGAAGTCTGGATTTACACACAGAAATGAAGAGCACTAGAAATCATGGCTATGTAGATAAATATGAAAACCTTTTCTACTTTCATTTACATCTTTTAAGAGATAATTAACTCCTTAAAACTGATATCCATGTAGTATGTGGCTTACAACATCTGTAAAAATCAGATGCATACCAGCACTTGTACAAAGACTAGAGAGATGTAGAAGTATACTGCTGTGACATTTCAATGCTATATACAGAGTGGTATAATATCACTAGATAGTAGTGATATATTAAATATGTGTAAAATAAACAACTAAAGCAACCATCACAGCATACAGGTGCGTGTGCACACACACACACACACACACACACACACAGAATGTACCTAATAAGTCAACAAAATAGATTAAATTGAATCATTAAAAATACTTTAGTCCACAACAAAGCAGAAAAAAAGATAAAAGGAACTATGAATAAATAAGACAAATAGAAGATAAGTAGTACGTTAAAACCAATAATACCAATGAACAAATGAAATGTTAAATGTTGTAAACATACCAATAGAGACAGAGATTGTCCAATCAGAAAAAATGTAAGATCTAACTATACACTGCCACCAAGAGAAACATAACTCCACCCCAATTAAACACAGCAACAACAAACCCAAAAATCTTTAAATATAAAGACATAAGAGGGTTAAAAGTAAAAAATAAAAAAAAAAGTAAAAAGTGAAAAAGAAGATACACTATGACAACACTAACTAGAAGAAAGCTGGAGGGATGCTTGGGTGGCTCAGTCGGTTAAGTGTCCGACTTCAGCTCATGTCATGATCTTGCAGTTCATGGGTTCGAGCCCTACATCGGGCTCTGTGCTAGCAGCTCGGAGTCTGGAGCCTGCTTCAGATTCTGTGTCTCCCTCTCTCTCTTCCCCTTCCCTGCTCATACTCTGTCTCTCTCTCAAAAATAAATAAGCATTTAAAAAAATTTTGTTTAAAAAAAAAGGAAAGAAAGCTTGAGTGACTATATTAACATCAAACAAAGTAAATTTCAGAGCAAAGAATATTACCAAGGACAAATAGAGTAATTTCATAATAATAAAGAGTCAATTTATCAAGAGGAGATAACAATTCTAAGCATTTGTTCACCCATAATAACAGTTTCAAAACACATAAAGCAAAAATTAACATAACCGAAAGATCAAATAGAGGAAATCCAACAACTACAGTTGGATCTCTGTCTCCATAATTGATAGTAAAAGTAAACAGAAAATTAATAAGTATATCAATTACTTGAACCACACTATTAACCAGCTCAACTTAGTTGAATTTTAGAGAATATTCTATTTAATAACAGCAGAACACACCTTATTTTTAAGTACACATAAAACATTTACCAAGATAATCCGTATTCTTGGCCATAGAGTAAGTTTTAATAAGTGTAAAAGTATTCTCATCACACAAAGTATGTTCTCTGGTCATAACAGAATTAATGTAGGAATCAATAACAGAAAGATACCTGAAAAATCCCCAAATATTTGGAAGCTAAATAATGCACTGCTAAGAAACCAAAGGGCAAAAGAAGAAATCAAAAGAGAAATTTTAAATATTTTGAATTGAACAAAATGAAAACACAACACATATCAAAAGTTCTGGGATGCAGCTACAACAATCAATACCAAAGCAACACTAAGCACAAAAAGTAGGGGGCTCCTGGGTGACTCAGTTGGTTAAGCATCCAACTCTTGACTTCGGATCAGGTCATGATCTTAGGGTCTTGGGATCAAATCCCATGTCGGGCTCTGCACTGAGCGTGGAGCCTGCTTAAGATTCTCTCTTTCCCTCTCCCTCTCCTGTTTCTCTCTCTCTCTCTCTCTCTCTCTCTCTCTCAATAAATAAATAAATAAATAAATAAATTCTCAAGCCAGTGACCTCAACTTCCACCTTAAGAAGCTAGAAAAAAAGAGAATGAAACCAAAGTATGTAGAAGAAAGGAAATAATAAGGATCACAGTGAAACCACTGAAATAAAAACAGTAAGCTGGTTCTTTGAGAAGTTCAATGATAACCAGACTGATCCAACAATAAAAGATAAATACACACATGAATTACCAACACCAAAAATGAGGGCGATAACATCACTACAGATTCTACAGACACTAAAAATATAATAAGGAAATATAAACAACTTTATGCCAATAAATTTAACAACTTAGATGAAATGAACAAATTCCTTGAGAGACACAAACTGCTAAGCTCTCACAAGAACAAATAGATGACTTTAATGGCCCTATGTCTATTAAAGAAATTGAATTTGTAGTTAAAAATCTTTCCACAGGGGCGCCTGGGTGGCGCGGTCGGTTGAGCGTCCGACTTCAGCCAGGTCACGATCTCGCGGTCCGTGAGTTCGAGCCCCGCGTCGGGCTCTGGGCTGATGGCTCAGAGCCTGGAGCCTGCTTCCGATTCTGTGTCTCCCTCTCTCTCTGCCCCCCCCCGTTCATGCTCTGTCTCTCTCTGTCCCAAAAATAAATAAAAACATTAAAAAAAAAAATCTTTCCACAAAGAAAATTCCAAGCCCAGAGGGCCTCACTGGTAAATTATACCAAACATGTAAGCAATAAATAATATAAATTCTATATAAACTCCTTCAGAAAACTGAATGGGAGGGAATATTCCCAACCCATTCTCTACAGCAAGCATAACCCTGATGCCAAACTTGACAAAGACATTCCAAAAAAAGAAAACCAAAGGCTAATATTCCTTATAAATGTAGATGCAAAAAATACAATTTCTTGTGTAACAAGGAATGTTTGCTTTAACATTTTAAAAAATCAATGTAATTCTCACAAAATAAATAAGGAAAAACACATATCATCATCATAAATGCTGAAAACACATTTTATAAACTCCAACATCTATTTCTGATTTTTAAGCATCTTAGTATGTGGGAACTTCCTCAGTGTGATAATGGGTGCCGATGAAAAATTACAGCTAATATCATAATTAATGGTGAAAGATACAATGCTTTCCCCCTAAGATCAAGGACAAGACAAAGATGTTTGGTTTCATCTCCCTTCTATTCAACATTTTGCTAGTGATTGTAACCAGTGCAATAAGGCAAGTAAAGGAAATAAATGGTATACAGACGGAAAAGGAAAAAATAAAATGGTCTTGACTCGCAGATCACATGATCGTCTATGTAGAAAATCTTATGGAATCAAAACAATTTTTAAAGGTACTGGAACTAATAAGTGAGTTTGTCAAGTTTATTGAGTGAGTTTCAAGATCAATGTATAAAACTCCATTAAACGTCTAAATATTATTTGTTAACAATAAGAGACTGAAATCAAAATACTATGTATAATAGCATCAAAAACTGTAAATGTTCTGATAAAAGTGTACGAGCCTATATACTGAAAACTATAAACATTGCTGAGAGAAATTCAATGACAGCTACATAAATAGAGACATAAGCTGTGTTCCTGGTTCCATAGACTGTGTTCATGTATCAGAAGACTGTATTATTCAATGTCAGTTCTCCCCAAATTGATCTATACATTCAGCCCGTTCCCAACTGAACCCAGCAGATTCTTTTGTAGAAATTGACCAACTGGTTCTAAAATTCATATAGAAATGCAAAAGACCTAAAATAACCAAAACAAATTTGGAAAAGAAGAACAAAGTTGGAGGGCTTACACAACTTGACTTCTAGATGTTATAAATCCACGCTAATCATGCCATGCATTATTGGTGTAGAGATGGGCAAATAAATCGATGGAACAGAGTCCAGAGTTCAGAAATAGAGGCAACCATACACGGTCAGTTCATTTTCAACACAGGTACAAAGGCAATTCGGTAAAGCCAAGAGAGTCTTTTCAACAGCGGGTGCTGAAACAGGTGGAAATCTTATGCAACAAAATGAACTTTGATCTCTACCTTGCACCACATATAATAGTGAACCAAAGTGGAGTATAGACCTAAATGTAACACAATTAATGTTATAGCCATAAATCACCTGAGAAAACACCGGAGAAATTCTTTGTGACCTTGTGTTGGGCAAAGTTTTAGATGTGACACTAAAAGCATGATCCGCAAAAGAAACTAGTGATAAATTGGGCTTAATCAAAACTTAAAACTTAAGTTCTTCAAATGACACCGTTGAGAATGAAGAGACTAAACCACAGAGATGGCGGGAAGAATCTTTGCAAAGTATGTATCTGATAAAGAACGTACATCCGTATCATACAAAAAACTTTTGTAGTCTCAATAATAAGAAACTAAACAACCCAATATTTGTAGTTTTTAAAAAATTTTTAATGTTTATTTATTTATTTTTGAGTGAGAGAGACACAGAGCATGAGTGAGGGAGAGGGAGAGAGAGAGGGAGACACAGAATATGAAGCGGGATCCAGGCTGTGAGCTGTCAGCACAGAGTCCGATGCTGAGCTCGAACTCACAAGCCACGAGATCATGACCCGAGCTGAAGTCGGACGCTTAACTGACTGAGCCACCCGGGTGCCCTGAAACAACCCCATTTTTTAAATGGGCAAAACATACACTTCACTCAAATAAGCACATGCAAAGGCGTTCAACCTTATTAGTCATTACAAAATACAAATTACATCACAATGAGATACCACTCCACACTCACCAAAGTGCCTACCATTTAAAAAATTGGTGACACCAACCTTTGGCTAGGAAATGGAGTGGGAATGTAAAATGCCACAATTACTTTGGAAACCAGTTTAGCAGGTTTTTTTTAAGTTAAACATGAATCTACCATATGATCCAGTCATTCCACTCTTAGATATCTGCCCATGATAAATGAAAATATGCATCTCTGCAAAGACAGATACAAGTGTTTACAGCAACTTCATTGTTACCGTTTAAAGATTGGGACGATCCAAACATCCATCAATAGATGAATGCACAAACAAGTTGTGGTATGTCCATACAATGGAGCACACTCAGCAATAAAAAGGAACAGCCTATTGGGGCGCCTGGGTGGCTCAGTCCATTAAGCATCCGATTCTTGATTTCGGTTCAGGTTATGATCTCAGGGTTGGTGAGATCGAGCCCTGCGTCGGGCTCCACCCTGAACATGGACCCTGCTTGGGATTCTCTCTCTCCCTCCCTCTGACCCTCTCCCCCACTCGTGCACTCTCTCTCTTTAAATAAATAAACATTTAAAAAAAAAAAGGAACAACCTGTTGATTATTGCAACAATATAGGTGAATCGCAAAATAATTTTGCTGAGTAACAGAAACCAGACACAAAATAATACCTAGTGTACGATTTCATGTATCTAAGACTCCAGAGAAGGCAAAGAGTTCCTTCTCCTGGAACGGAGTTCCTCTGAGAAAGCTACCCATGCTTGCGGGGGGGCGGGGATGGCTTGACGAGCCAGCTCAGGGTCAGGGGCACACCCAGGAGAGCTGGCGCCCGGACCTCGGAGCCCCTGGGAAGCTGACGGGGTGGGTGGGTAGCCAGGGGGTGGGCTGTGCCATGTCAGTCCGCCCCACAGCCCTCTCCGCTCGGCCAATTTGCTGTCGGTGCCACGAAACTGGTGATGCCCAGAGCAGGCTCAGCCCCTCTGCCAGGTCACAAGAAGAAAGGAATCACCTGCTCTGAGCATCTCGAGGCTGCTAGAAGATACAGCCAGTGATTCACAGACTTCTGGGGGGATTTGGAGCTCTGGGGAGGGTTGAGGAAATCCGACCTGGGTCTGGGGTGCTGCAGAGGCAGCGAGGAGGTCCCCACGTACCACCCTGGTGTAGCGGGGAGTCTCGGTGGCTGAAAGACTTGGCCGGGGCTTGAGGTTACGGTGCGATGCAAAGGGAGGCCCGGCTCTTTCCACTTCTCTCGAAAGCTCTGAGCCTGTGAGAGAGGGATCATCATATTCTTCCCTTCATGGTGATGCACGAACACGGGAGCGGGAAAGAACAGGGGGAGTAAAGCCAGCCCCACCCCCCTTCGCAAGTAGCCGCAGGGAGAACCCGGCTTTTCCCAGGGCTGGGTGAGCACCCCTGGCCTCCTGGAATCCTGGGGTGAGTGGCTCCAGATTTGGGGGCTGGCCCCTGGGTGGGACTAACGGGTTCCGGGGGAGAACCAGACAAATAACCAGGGCATTCACGTGAGGGGATTTGTTTGCTGTTTCAGTGCAAATTAGCAATTAGCAGGGCCTGGCGCTGGGCCAGCTGGCCTTGCAAGGCCGACTGGCAGCACGTGTCGTTTTGTTCTTGGCTGGGGACCTGCAGGCTGGGTGGCAGGGAGCAGGCGGTGCGGGGGCCCGGGCAGGAGGCGTCATGGGCCCCCACCTAGCGGACTGCTCCCACGCCCGTGGCACAGCGCCCAGGGACCCCCCAGCATGCTGCCTTCCCGGCGGGCCAGAGGAAGTGTGACACACACCAGCAGAGCCACCCGGGGCTCTGGGACCCTGGGTTCCATCACTGCCCTCAACAGAGAGAACCAGGCTGGGAGAGTGAGTAATTTGCATAAGGTCACCCAGCCAGGGAGGGAAGGAGGATGGAGCTAAGCTCTCCTGCTTCCTAGGTCAAGGCGGTCCCCTGAGCCGCGGGTCCGCAAACTTGAGTGAGCTGTGCAGGCCCTAGAGGCTTGTGGAAACAGATTGTGGGCCCCACCCAGAGTTGCCGACATGTTCATCCATGCCCTGGCGCTGGCGTGCTTAGGACCACACTTTGAGAACGACCACCCAAAAACATACCGTAAGACAATGAAAGAGGATATTTCCTTCCCCTCTTCAGAGTCAAAATAATCTGGAGGGACGTCTGGGTGGCTGAGTTGGTTAAGCCCTTGACCCTTGATTTCGGCTCAGGTTGTGATCTCTCGGTTCAGGAGCTCAAGCCCTGCATTAGACTCCGTGCTGACAGTGTGGAGCCTGCTTGGGAATCTCTCTCTTCTCTCTCTCTCTGCTCCCCCTTCTCTCTCTCTCTCAAAATAGATAAAACAATAAAACAATAAAAACAATAAAAAAATAATAACCGGGGGGGGCCAACCCCCCCCTCCCCCCCCCCCCGGGGGCGGGGGAACTGGGCAAATCACCAGACTGGCCTCTGAAAGCAAGTGAAACAGGGATTCAGATGAACAATTACCCAACTCCACCAAAGAAAGTCAAGTAAACGTGGGGGTCTGGCAAATAATTCTCTTGGCTTGTAAAAAGCTAGAGCAACTGGGATCTAAGCAAAAGGAAGTATTTGCTGATGACCCCTTTGGTATACATCCAAAGGAGGCAACCTCACAGGAGACCAGAAGTCCCTGAAGCCAGATGGCTGTGCACATGTCTTTACAGTGTGACCCTGGCTCAGTACGTTTGAATGCTTCCCAACTCCCTGTACCACACCGATCCCAGCCCCCTAATCCCTGAGGAACGGTACAGATGAACCACAAAACCTTTGTTTTATTGGAGGCGGATACCGGATTTAGAACACAGAAATATGGTACAACCACTTAAACTTGAGTTTCAGATAAAATAGTCTAACATCATACGGGACACACGTAGATTGAAACTTGCATCCGGGGCGGGGGGGGCGTCTGGGTGATTCAGTCAGTTAAGCATCTGACTTCGGTTCAGGTCACGATCTCACGATTTGTGGGTTCGAGCCCCCCCGTCGGGCTCTGTGTGGACAGCTCGGAGCCTGGAACCTGCTTCGGAGTCTGTGTCTCCCTCTTTCTCTGCCCTACGCCCACACATGCTATGTTTCTCTGCGTCTCTCAAAAATAAATAAATGTAAAAAAAATTTTTTTAATAAAAAAAAGAAAATTGCATCCAGTAACGCTGCCCAGCCCCCACTCCTGCCTGTCCCCACCCCAGCCCCGTTCACACTGATGCTATGCTGACCTTCATCTGACTCAGGGGCCAGCCTACCCCTTTCTCTGCAGGCGGGGGTGCTCAGGACTAAAGTATTTCATCCACCAAAGGGCTGAAAACCACGTCTGGTTCAACGAATGTGGCCTGGGTGTACCATGCCTTCCAAACATCTTATCCCATTCAATTCTTGCTGTCACCTTGCAAGGTTATCACAATCCCGTCTTATACACGAGGAAACGGAGGCTCAACGCAAGGGATAGAGGCAGGCTTGTTCATTTTTTAATTTTTAACTAAAACCTGCTTATACTTGGGTGACAACATGACGATTTGACACGCGTATCACAGCAAAGTGGGTTACTCCGGCTCAGCTGATTACCACAGCTTCCCCTCCCATAGGTCCCTCTTTGTGCGGGTGATGACGGCACCTGAAATCTACTCGTAGCGAATTTCTGCAGTATTACTAGTCACGGCCATCGTGCTGGGCATTAGGTCTCCTCACCTGCACCCTATCTCCCTCCGAAAGCCACGCTCCCTCTGCTGCCCCCAAGCCCCCATCCCTGCCCAGATGGCCAGCGCCGGGAAGCATGAGTGACTCCCCAGTAGAGGTCTGGGGGCCTGGCCTGGAGATGTGGGGATTCAGCTCAGCTAGGGGCTCCCGAGATTCCCTTGAGCATCTCGGCAATGGCCCATTTGATGCCTGAGATCTTGGTTTGTCACGTGAGGGGAGTAACTCAGAGAAAAGGTGGATATTACAGTGAAAAGAGACTTCAGGGTCAGACAGACCTGGCCTTCATTCCTGGCTGGATCCCCCACTGGCTCTGGGATCTGGGGCAAGTGCTTTAACCTCTCTGAATCTCAGCTTGCTGGTCCAAACAGTGGGACTGACCATGCCTGCCACTTCTGTTCCCCTGGGCTGCTGAGGAGACAGAAATGAAACAAGAGGGGACAAACTGCGGTGCAGGATGGCCAGGGCCGTGGTGGGGATGCCAGCATTTCTGGCGGGTCCTGAGGTCTCAGGACACGGTGCCCCCAGGAGGCTGGCTGGGAGATACAGCTGAGCCTGACGGCAGCCGAGTTTGCGTCAGCAGCCAGAGTCCCTCGCTGAAACATTTCAGGATGACACATTTGAGTCATTACTCAGACAGTGTTGCAAATGGATCGTTTTTGATTTCCTGGATGAAGTCACATTACCAAACACACTCAGTATGGTTGAGGTGACCAACACTGAGAGGCTTTCTGGATATAGGACTTTCAGTTTTAAAATGGGGACAGTCCCTGGGGCACCTGGGTGGCTCAGATGGTTAAGCAGTTGACCTCAGCTCAGGTCATGATCTCGCGGTTTGTGGGTTCAAGCCCCGTGTCAGGCTCTATGCTGACAGCTCAGAGCCTGGAGCCTGCTTCAGATTCTGGATCTCCCTCTCTCTGTGCCCCTCCCCCACTCACACTCTGTGTGTGTGTGTGTGTGTGTGTGTGTGTGTCTATCAAAAATAAATAAACATCAAAAAAAATTTTTGACGCAAGGACACTCAGATCAATGGAACAGAATAGAGAACCAGAAATGGACCCACAAACATATGGCCAACCAATCTTTGACAAAGCAGGAAAGAATATCCAATGGAATAAAGACAGTCTCTTCAGCAAGTGGTGCTGGGAAAACTGGACAGCGACATGCAGAAGAATGAACCTGGACCGCTTTCTTACACCAGACACAAAAATAAGCTCAAAATGGATGAAAGACCTCAATGTAAGACGGGAAGCCATCAAAATCCTCAAGGAGAAAGCAGGCAAAAGCCTCTTTGACCTCGGCTGCAGCAACTTCTTACTCGACACGTCTCCGGAGGCAAGGAAACAAAAGCAAAAATGAACTATTGGGACCTCATCCAAATAAAATCTTCTGTACAGCGAAGGAAACAGTCAGCAAAACTAAAAGGCAACCGACAGAACGGGAGAAGATATTTGCAAATGACATATCAGATAAAGGCTTAGTATCCAAACTCTATAAAGAACTTATCAAACTCAACACCCAAAAAACAAAGAATCCAGTGAAGAAATGGGCAAAAGACATGAATAGACACTTCTCCAAAGAAGACATCCAGATGGCCAACCAACACATGAAAAAATGCTCCACATCACTCATCATCAGGGCAATACAAATCAAAACCACACTGAGATACCACCTCACACCTGTCAGAATGGCTCACATGAACAACTCAGGCAACAACCGATGTTGGCGAGGATGCGGAGAAAGAGGATCTCTTTTGCGTTTCTGGTGGGAATGCAAGCTGGTGCAGCCACTCTGGAAAACAGTATGGAGGTTCCTCAAAAAAACTAAAAATAGAACTACCCTAGGACCCAGCAATTGCACTACTAGGCATTTATCCACGGGATACAGGTGTGCTGTTTGGAAGGGACACATGCACCCCCATGTTTATAGCAGTGCTATCGACAAGAGCCAAAGTATGGAAAGAGCCCAAATGTCCATCAGTGGATGAACGGGTAAAGAAGATGTGGTCTATATGTACAATGGAGTATTACTCGGCAATCAAACAGAATGAAATCTGGCCATTTGCAACTACGTGGATAGAACCGGAGGGTATTATGCTAAGTGAAATTAGTCAGTCAACGAAAGGCAAAAATCATATGATCTCACTCACATAGGACTTGAAGAGACAAAACAGATGAACATAAGGGAAGGGAAGCAAAAATAATATAGAAACAGGGAGGGGGACAAAACAGAAGAGACTTTAAATGTGGAGAACAAACAGAGGGTTCCTGGAGGAGTTGTGGGAGGGGGGCCGGGCTGAATGGGTAAGCGGCACTAAAGAATCTACTCCTGAAATCATTGTTGCGCTATATGCTAATTTGGATGTAAATTTAAAAAAATAAAAATAAAAACAAGTTAATAAATAAATAAATAATAAAAAAATTAAAAAAAAGAAATTACAAAATTTTCTAAATGTGCTTCTAAACAAAATGTGCATCTGTTACCAACCTGAAAGCTATGATTTAAAAAATTAAATTTCCTAAAAACGACACGATTATGAGAAGTTGCATTCAGGACGGAAAAATGTTAACCAATAAAGTTTCTCAGTGCCAAAGTAAAAAAAAAAAAAAAAAAAAAAAAAATTACACCAGGACAGTCCCAGAAAGACCAGGACAATTTGGTCCCCTTATTTATTGTTGCTATTCTTATCATTATTATTAAATCTTACATTTAGAGTCTGATTACTCTATAAAGCTATAAAGCTCCCTCTAAGATCTCCTAGGCCGTGCAAACATTTCCTCTTGCTAGGAATGCTCAGTACCGATAAGCGGTGCTTGCTTTGAAGCAGGTGTTTATTTAGATGCTCACACCGGCCTCCAGTGGGACATGCATTTCCCTTCCGGGGAGCTCCAGGGAGTGCACGGTGGACAGCACATCTCTCCCCTCCTTCCCCTGCAGGTACCCTTGAGGGATGGGCGGTCCATCTGTCTTCCCGTCCCAGAGGTTGTCGGATCCCCAAGCTGTTCCTGGAAAATGGACCTTTTTGTCCCCAGAACAGACACCACCACGAACACAGGGAAACGCTCAGCCTGGAACAGACAACCACCATGGACACAGGGAAACGCTCAGGGAAAGAGAAACATCCAAGCACCTTCTCTTTCCACAATGAGGGCTTGATGGCTGAACACTGTCCCTCCTCTTGTGAGCCAAGTCTAGGTCCCAGCCCTCCAAGGAGGGGTCCAAACAGCCAGAGGCACCTGCCTGCAGCCAAAGGAACAGAACCGTCTCTCAGCCCAGGGCAACTTCACTTGGGTTAAGTCATCGGAAGCATGAAGGGGCCTAACTTCCAGCACCCCAGGCAGGGGTGCAAATTAAACCTGTTGCGCTCTGACTTTGTTTTGCTCATTAGCTCAACGCAGACGTTGGGCTTCTGAGGAGCTACGACGTCCCCGGCGGGGCTCCGAGGGGACCGCAGAGGCTGGAAGGTGGGCTTTCGAGAGTGAGAAACCAGACAGCCTCCAAAGCAATCCCAAAGGTGGGTGGGCTTTGGGACCGGGCTCTGCCTCTTCCCAAGGCTGCAACCTAGGCTCGTCTCCTCGTCCCTCCTTGCCCTGCAAACGGGCCTCAGCCCACCCAGCCCCTAGTGGCACCCACAGGGAAGCCATCGCACACGGGGACACACGCAGGAGGAGTTGTTCCTACGACATTTAACCACGCAAAATGTCTGCCTTCCTCTATAAAGATGATCGGAAGCGAGAGGCAAAATCAGATATTTTAAGTATGTCTGTGTGACGCAATCCAAAGTGACTTTCAATTCTCTTACTATTCCTTCCAGCGCTTTTGGACCTGTGGCGATAATGCCAATAATGATACAGCAGGGCTCTCGCACAGGGAGATGGGACACCGAGGCTTTCTTCGTCCAGGAAGCAACTTTATTCGTCATACCCGCCCGGGCTCAGTGGGTTCGTACCTGAAAAACTGAGCCTTGAGTACAGTGGGGTGCAGCCTTTCATGCAATTTTCAGTTCTTTGTCTCCCCTGTATGGTGACACCTATAGTCTGATTGGACACAGTCCAGGTTACAGAATCGTGTCAGGTCTATGCATACGTGCGTGGGAGTTTCTGGGGCCACGTTACTTGCCTTTGTTCTGAAGAGGCCTCCACCATATTCTTTAGGGAGGGGTTCTACCTCTACTACTTTTGGGGTCAAAGAGCATCATCTTGGTTTGGAGGTTTGTATTTCCATAATATCATCACGTGCATGGCCATTTTCCTTCTGGCCATGGCCTCAAGGAGGCTGAAGACAGACCGTATAACCAGGAGAGCTAGGCAAGGTAGGATTAAGCAAGTTCCCCCAAATCAAGAGGATAATTCCCAGGAGGGTTTTGAATCCCCCCCCGAGAGTTGAAAACCATCCTTTAAATAACTCCCCAGAGTCCCAGCCTTTCCGGGTCTGGACGGGGGCATGGGCATCCTTTCTCATTCGGTCTGTGATGTCCGCTGTGACTTTTCCTTCGTCATCTATCTGTAGGCAGCAAGTCGCTCAGGTTAAACTCCCCACAAGCTCCTCCCTCAGAAGCAAGCAGGTAATCCAAGGCCAAGCGATTTTGATAGATGGCATTGAGCCCTTTGGTTTGCTGCTCGGCTAGCAAGTGAAGCGCTCTAGAAGTTTCATTGGTTATAATTTCTACAACTGTTTGCAGTCTGATTATGTGGGGTAGCACGTAAATGGGAGTGAGGGAGCCCCAGGACACATCCTCTGCCCGGGCGGCAGGGCCAGATGGTAAGGTCCACGTGACTCCCTGGCCTGACTTGGTCATGCGAATACGTGGGTCACATGATGAGGAATCTAGGTCTACAGAAGGGGTCCAGACTGGAAGCAACCAATACCAACGAAGCATCTTATCCACAGAGGGAAGGTGAGTGCCAGCAGAGGCCCCTCACCTACTCTCAGCCGGCCGGGGTGTACATCACAGTAAGGAAACAGATCTAGAAAATAAGGACTGTCTACTCGTCCCACCGGACCATTGATTCCTCATTTAGATCCCCCCTTATGGCCTTGATAATGGGTGGAAGGGCACCAATAAAGGATTTCATAGTGGGGGGAACCCTGTCTGCTTCTTTAGCAAATGAAGGTCCCTTATCTCTCACTGCCCAATGTTAACCCTTTTTCGGGGCGCCTGGGTGGCTCAGTCGGTTGGGCATCCAGCTTCCGCTCAGGTCATGATCTCACGGCTCGTGAGTTCGAGCCCCGCATCAGGGTCTGTGCCGACAGCTCGGAGCCTGGAGCCCGCTGCGGATTCCGTGTCTCCCTCTCTCTCTGCCCCTCCCCTTCCTGTGCTCTGTGTCTCTCTCTCTCTCTCTCTCTCTCTGCCCCTCCTCTGCTCTTGTGCACTCTCTTTCTCCCTCTCAAAAAATAAACAAACATTAAAAAATTAAAAGAAACCCTTTTTCTATTCATTTTTCCTCCTGGAAGAGGGCCCTTAACTGCCATTAGGGAACAGGGACGATGACAAGGGACAGCAGTTAGAGTCTACCCAAGGGTCGGTCGAGTGGCCCCCGGTATGGTTCTACAGGAAGGCCGGCAGCCATGAGGCGGCATAAACATCGGAAGACACGACAAGAAAAATGCAAAGTAAAGATTATAGTGACCAATAAGATGGCATCTCAGGATAACGTCCCCACTTCCCAAACCAGTCAAACAATCCAGGACTGACGTTGCCCAATTAAGCCCGAATGTCATCTCTCAGTTCTAAGACTCGGTGAGGATTGTCGATTATATTGAAACAACACACGTCAGGGGGTCTCTCAGAGCCCGGGTGATGGAGAAGCACTGAGTCAATGGTGGCTCTATTCTCCAAGAGTCCGGCCCTAACTTTACTTAATTTTTTTTTACTTAAGGCATCTAAATTATTAAGAGTTTTGCTGTATATAAGCAGACAGTTTGCTTTATTTTGAGGTGTAAAAATTTTTCAAGAGCTGAGAGTCCTACTGGAGAGTCAAGGCAGCCATTTAACCATTATTAATTTGCAAATTTTTAGGTTAGGCAAACCTGGGTATTCTTTTATAAAGCAGAACTTTTATTGCTTCTTGTGCCTTTTTCTTTTCATTTCTTCTCTTTTCTTTCCTTTTCTTTCTTTTTTTTTTTTTTTTTTTTAGGGGAAGGCCTCTACCCAATTAGTAAAAGCATCAACCCATACCAACAGATGTTGGAATTCCTTTGACCTTGGCATGAGTGAAACCTAATTATCAGCCTTCCCTGGACAGCCTCCAGTTCCTTGATTGCCTGGGAGAGCAAGTCTGTAGTGGAGAGGATTGTTTCAGACTTCAGAGGATGATACTATTTGTTGAACTGTCCTTGACAAATTTTTCCCAGTAAACATCATTTGGGCCATTTGATAAGTTTCATCCCTCCCTAAATGAAAGGCCTGATTCAGGGCTTTAATGATCTTTTAGCTCTGTGAGTTCCGTGATAGTAATTGCCCCGCTCTGTTTGTAACCATCCGAGTGCTATGACAGCGTCCGTGAATCAGACCCTAGTTCATTTCCTCGGGACAGGAGGTGGGATCGAGTCTCTTTTAATAACTGATATAGCGGGTGAGCTATTTTCTGAACCCCGGCACCCACAGTCTACAATATCCAGTAATCCCCCCAGATTCACACAATTGTTTATCTGTCCTGGAGTTAGCAGAACTATCGTCTCTAATGGAATTCTAATGCCCCTTCCTAGCAAGGGAGGAAGGCTCTCTGATATTATCGGGAAAGAATGAGAAAAACTTGGTTTTCCCCATACGCATCCCAGGGGCCGAGAGAAAAATGTAGTTAAAGGTTTTTCGGAGACGCCTCTAATCGTCATGCTGCGTTTGGATAGTTGGCCGGGAGTGGAAAAGAGGACAGAAAACGTGGGTCCTGTATCAAGAAGGAAATGAACCTGCTTTTTAGTGACTTAAGTTTTCCAGATTTATCTGAGGCTCGAGGCTGGGGCTTCCCACGGACAGTCCTGGGAGCCACCGCAAAGAGCCCCAGGCCCCATCAGTCCCTTTCAAGGACACTGGTTATCTGAGCCTCGCAGATGGAAGTTCCCGAGGGCATTCAGACCCCCAGCGATTGTCTCCACATCAGGGGCATGGCTTGTGGGACTTTGATTTCTGTGTCCCTTCTGAGGGCAGTCTTGTTTCCAGTGCCTTGACTAGTCACGTAAGTGACGTTTGGTGCCAGGACCTTGGGAAGTCTGGTCTGACATAGTGCGTAAGGTCACGACCAAGGCCTCAGATTTTTCTTTTAAAAAATTTTTTTTTTCAACGTTTATTTATTTTTGGGACAGAGAGAGACAGAGCATGAACGGGGGAGGGGCAGAGAGAGAGGGAGACACAGAATCGGAAACAGGCTCCAGGCTCTGAGCCATCAGCCCAGAGCCTGACGCGGGGCTCGAACTCACGGACCGCGAGATCGTGACCTGGCTGAAGTCGGACGCTTAACCGACTGCGCCACCCAGGCGCCCCAAGATTTTTATTAAGCCTCCTTCCCTGTTTTCTTTTTTATTTTGATCTCGGTTGTAATATACCCGATTGGCAGCTCGTAAGAATTCCTCCAGGGTCCCTCCTGGACCAATAATTTAATTATTATTTATTTAATATAATTATATATACATACAAATAATATTTATATTTAATATAATTATATAAATATAATTTATATAATATAAATTATAATTATATAATTATATTAAATATAAATATTATTTGTATTTAATATAACTATATTAAATATAAATATTATTTATTTAATTTGTTTATCATTTATTTAATAATTTAATTATTATTATTATTCTTTCAGAGTTCGTGGGTCAAAATCATTCCAGTTTTTCAGAATGCATCCCAAAGGAGTATTGGCCTTGGTTGGGGAGCTGCCCATCTATAGGAAAAAAGGAGGAAGAGGGGTCCCTTATCCTAATTTTCCATAGCTGGCCAGAAGAAACCTCATCTCCTGGCCCTGGGTTTTGGCTGGCTATTGGACCCTTGCCTTTTTCAGCAGGGCCCATATAAATATGTTCCAGCCATGTGGGTGTCCATTTTAGAGTATCTAGGTTGTTACAAATTGGCATACGCTGGGCTAAGTGTAGCAAAAAGGCTCCTATGTTTTCCAGTAAAAGCCCTTTTTCTCCAACCAGTCCCATTTAGGACAAAATTACTTTCTTTTACCTTCAACAAAAATGTATTTCCATCCCTTATATCTTTCTTACATATCTCCTACTTTTCTACAGACAAAGTTACCTTCTTTATTAAAAAAAAAAATGTTTATTTTTGAGAGAGAGAGAAGAGAGACAGAGCACGAGCAGGGGAGGGGCAGAGAGAGAGGGAGACACAGAATCGGAAGCAGGCTCCAGGCTCCGAGCTGCCAGCCCAGAGCCCGACGCGGGGCTCGAACCTCTGAACTGGGAGATCGTGACCTGAGGAGCTCGAACTCACAAACCGTGAGATCACGACTTGAGCCGAAGTCGGACACTTCGCCAACTGAGCCTCCCAGGTGCCCCACTTCCTTATTTTTATCAGTCTTCATTACATTTGGCAGAATTGTAACTCTTAGAAACCTTAGCCTCCAATGAAAGCCAAGTGGTAACCAGTTGTGGACTGTTAAATGAGATTTTTTTTTTTGGATGAGAAAGTTATGAATCCATTAAGCACAGAGCATGTTTTGTTTTTTTTTTTTAACAGATTTAAATACCCTTAGTTTTGGTTTTTTGCTTTGTTTTGTTTTGTTTTTGCCATAACAAGTCCAAAGCATAAACCTATGTTTAGAAAGCAATGCTTCAGCATTTCGTTCCATTTGGAAGAGGCCTAAACGTCCAATGAATTTGAATCAGTATATCATGGAAGCAAACCTTTAAGGTTTTGGGTGACCAAAGACTCTGAAAGTCGTCTTAATGACGACCCATGAAAACTTTGAGACCGACAAAATCAACCATCGTTTTAGGCCATCTTCTTTGTTGACGGGGTGCACCAGAGAGATCTTAATTCCGTCCCACCCGTGTTTGCTTAAAAGCCCATCACCGTCCATTTTCGCCGAGGGCGCCAGTGGGAAGTCTGAACCCGGGGGTGTTCCTTGCTCTCTGACAGCAAGGGGAGGAGGAGGAACCCCCGCAGACGCAGGTTGTACCAAGGTGGGGCAGAAACAGGAGGAGGGAGGGGAAGGCAGAAGAGGTGAGGTGCAGCCTAGAAGCCTGGAGGCAGAGAGAGAAGTCTCCTGGTCCTAGAACCTGCCAGCTCGGGCAGACGAGCAGGCACAGACCTTTTCCACCAACGAGTCCGACAGTCCATGTCGGGCTAGAGGAGACAGGCAACTTCTCCGAGACCACAGGAGTTTTGGCAGCTGCTTGGGAATATCCCCGAAAGTCTCCAACCCAAGGTCGACTAGCCAGAGACCGTTGGCTGTAGTCATCAGAGCCACCGACCCAGAGAACGAGTGAGGGGGAAGTGCCCACACATAGTTAGAGCAACCGGAGTGTATGAGGAGAAACAGAGAGAGAGAGAGAGAGAGTTAGGGTTCCCTTCAATAGCCTGTGTTTTCTTCAGCAACCTGGGTTAGGTTTGGGCCACTTCTACTCACTGGTCAGGGTCGCCTGCAAATTTGCCCGGGTCCTTTGTAGTTGCTTAGAACCTTGTCAGGAAAATGGAACCTTCATGGGGCCAAAGTCACCACGAGGCATTTTAGTCAATAGGTACATTAAATGTGCCTTCCCTTCAGGGGGAAGCTTTTTCATCCCTGACAGTCCTGGATAAGGAAGGCATGGGGGTCTCACAGGTGGCCTTTCCTGAGAAGAGCCCTCAGGGGACAAGCCTACAAGTACTCGCCTTTCTCGGCCCCTTAAAGTGGCCGGGAGGTTGGTACCTAACTTACAACTCTTCCACAAGGAGCCTGGACGATACAGGCCTAACTGTAAGATTGTGCTGCTGGAACACGGCCCTCCCGAGGCCAGGACTCTCTCCATCCTCCAGGAGATATCGGGGCGCCTCTGAGCACCGGCGGTTTCAGTATCAAGCCCTGACCCGGATCAGACTCCCGAGGAAGTCTGACGCCACCCTAAGGCGTATGAGGTCACCATGGAACCTCGGATGAGGACTCAGCACTCGCTTCGGCTCCTTGGTCAGGTCCGAACCTTTCCGCTGTCCGTCCCATTCACACTCAGTCGTAGAGCGACCCCGACCCGCTGCCCAGGGCCCGGCGCCTTGGAGGTGTGGCTTCGTTCCTTGTTCCTTGTGGAATCGCTCCAGCAACTCTGGGAGGTGATCAGGCTCCCCTTCTGCCTCTTGGGGACAGGTCTGCCAAGACGAACCTGGGTTCTTACCGGTCTGACGGGCGGCCCTCCTGGAACCGGCTCCTGGGCCTCGCAGGTTCCATGGGGCATCCGGGGCCCTCCTAGGATCAAGCAGACGAAGCGGTCCGCAGGTGCCAGGCAAGGTCGCCTCTCCCGGTGCTCCAAGGTCCACACCCCGGCGACAGAGAGGTGGAAACACACCGTGTCCAAATCCCAGACGCGAGCCCCCACGAATAACAGCAAAAGAACAAGAGCCCGTGCCAACCAAGCGCTTGGTCCATGCCAGACCCTCTTCTGAGCATTGCATGTAACACCCGCCTCACTGACCCTCACGAGGGGGGAAAAAAAAAAAAGGAAAAGGAGCAGGTGAGTAATGTTCTCGCCCCTGTGTCTGAGATGAGGAATTAGAGCCAAGGGGATTAAACGCCTGGCCTGGGGTTCAAGCAGTGGAGGTGGGATTTGCAGCCAGTCTGCTTCTGTGGTCCAAGTTCTCAACCACCACGGACCAGGGTCCAGGCTCCTGCCCCCTCGCGTGTGTCTGCAGGTGCCATACAGAATGCACACACATTTGGTCCAGTCCAGCCAGAAGGCTGTCCTTACCGAGAGGAGTTTCATTACCGGCCGAAAGGGAGGATGTAGTCTTATGGTTTTTACAAGAAAATGTTGATCACCTTAAAATAATAAGCAGACGCTCTTCTCACTGAATTTAAGGCTTTTGGTCACCGCCCGTCTTCGGGGTCATTGTTGTCCCCACATCTCACGGACTCTGTATCGAGTAAGAGGAGACAGGAGTTGAGTAGACGGAAGAACTTTTCTTATTCGAAAAGGAAAGTGGGGAGAACTGGTAAGAAAGACGTACAGAGTGGGGAAGTGAGCAAGCCTTCACCCAAAATGGACCTTGGGGTAAGCTGCCCCGGGCTCAAATCCCGGCTCTGCCATCACTAGGCCTGCGTTAGTTTGCTGGGGCCGCCAGACCGGACCTCAGGCAGGAGGCTTACAGGCAGCACAGACTCATGGTCTCAGGGTCTGGAGGCTGCGAGCCCAAGGTCAAGGTGCCCGCAGGCTTGGCTCCCCCTGAGGTGGTGAGGGAGGGTCTGTTCCATCTGTAGATGCCACGTTCTCTCTGTGTCCCTCCACACTGTTGTCCCTCTGTGCCTGTGTCTGTGTCCAAATGTCCTCTTCTTGTTAGGAAGGTCACCCACCCTGATGACCTCGTCCTAACATGATTCCTCTGTAAAGTCCCTCTCTCCAAATACAGTCACATTCTGAGATCCTGGGGGGTTAGGAGTCCTGTACATGACCTTGGAGGTCGGGAGGGACGCAGTCCAGACCCTAACACTCACCAAGCCCCAGCCTCCTGGCATGTACAATGAGATTATGGTATCAAATCCTCCTTCCATTTATTTGATTAAAAACTCCTTTTGGATCCTCCCTCAGGCTTTATCCTTTCCATCAGCCAACCCACTCGTATTCCTGTCCCATCAGGTGCCAAGCACACTGCTAGGCTGGGCAGAGCTGAGACCACCCCCCCCCCCCAGAGGGTTCCTTTGGGTGAGAGTGGGCCTCAGATCACAAGCAGACACTCCGATGGAAGAAGGTTCTGGATGCTGTGCAAGTCCAGGATCCATCCTCTTGAGAGGACAAACAGGGCTTCCCAGAGGAGGAGCCCCCAGCTGGCTCTGGGATAATGATGTGGAGATCCCTAGGGGCAGAGGGGACAGGGGCCTGTTGAGCACATTCAGAGTAGAGAAAACCCGCGAGCAGGGGTGTGGCACTGAAAAGGAACCTTCTGGGTTCTCCAGGACCCTGAGATTTTTCCTCTGTATCCTCCTGGTGTGTCAGCACTGACTAGCGCCCAGCTCCTTGCTCCAACTCTTTAAACTTCACTTCCGGCCCCCACCCCACCCTCCCATGGCCCAGCCCGGGCCTCAGTTGCTCGTGGGCGTCTTTGCTCAGCTCCAAAGTCCCGGCTGAGCTCTGGGAGGGTGAGTGTTCAGGCCAAGGCCTCCAGATAGGCGGGGGCTGCTGAAACAAGCTCATGCAACCCCATCCCTGCCATGTGGCAATGGCGTTTCCATGAATAGTAGCACAGGCACTTGCGTGTGTGTGCACGTGTGATTGCTTTTAACCCAGCCGAAATCAAGGTTCCCCCATCTGCACAATGAGAGAAGCAAGATGTGAGTCCGAATGGAGTTACTACACGCAAAGTGTTCACAGGGCATCTGAAAGTTCAAATAATATTCATCCGCTGTTTTTAGTTGCAGTATCATTATTTCGGTGATAGGTTGTTGCATTACTGCCCAACACAATCATGGGTATGCAGCCAAGTGTCCAATTAGTGATAGGTGTTAATTTTAGAAAGTAGGGATGCTTGGGTCGGAAAACTCTGTGTTGATGTCCCTGGACAGAGCTAAAGTAGCCAAAAGTCCCTTGCACTGGCCTCAAGGTAACCAAGTACAAGGTCAGAAACAGTGAGAACATTTGATGCGTGCCTTTTTTTTTTTTTTTTTAATTTTAAATTCTTTGAAATTTTGGACATTTGTTTTCTGACCCAGCATTTGTAATGTTCTGTGTACATTTCTTTTATTTTTTTAAACTGTTTATTTTTGAGAGAGAGGGAGACAGAGCGTGAGCAGGGGAGGGGCAGAGAGAGAGGGAGAGACAGAATCCTAAGCAGGCTCCAGGCTCTGAGCTGTCAGCACAGGGCCCGACGCGGGGCTCGAACTCACGGACCGCGAGATCATGACCTGAGCCGAAGTCGGACGCTTAACCGACTGAGCCACCCAGGCGCCCCTGTTGGGTGCCTTCTGTTTGCTTTGTTCTAAACTCTCTCCACGACTATGAATAGATGAGTTATCTAACTGTGAAGGAAATGTAATCTCCACTGGCATTGTCCAATTTTGAAGAGGAGGAAACTGAGGCACAGAGAGGCTACATGCCTTGCCCCAAATCACACAGCGGTGAGTGGCGAAGCCGGGGCCCCTGCTGTACCCTGGCCCAGAGCCCTCTTTTTTTAGAAAGCCGAGCTGGTCCCCGGGCAGAAGCAGCTCATTTCAGCCGTTCGCTCCAAGAGGCAGAAGGGGGGACCACGTGAAGGCCCGAACAGAAGTGCCAACCCCAGCCTGAGCGGCCCACACAGGCTGTCACATCCCGGCCGGCCCCCTCGCACAGGCACTTAACTAGCCGGAAACGACCGTCGCGAATCTGTTTCCTGTTGTGACAGCTCAGCCGTCCCCCACATCACTGCTCTGGGACAGGTCCCCTCCACCGGCTCTGCTTCCTGGGGCTCTGTCGTGTCTCCATGAGGATCCTGTGGCAGAAAAATCCAGCCACGGAAAGATGGGCGCACGAGCGGTTTGGGGACGGGTGTTTAACTGGGTTCAGCCTTCACACGCTCCCTTGGCCTCGGGGTGCAGGGGTCCGCAGCCTTCACCCACTTCTCAGCCCCATCCTGAAAGGTGGAGGGTGACAATGGGCATTTTCCGTGGCCTGGCCACTCAGTGTAAGAAGCTGCCAGGACCCCCTGCCTATGCCCACCCGCCTCCCAGCTGGGCTGAGTGTGCATGCGTGTGAGACGGACAGACAGACAGAGACAGACCAGCTCTGCCGCCGACTAGCTGAGCGACCCTAAAAAGTCACTCGGCACTCTCATCTGGAAGATGAGGGCTTTGGACCACGTCCACAGTGTTTTCAAACCCAGAAGAATCCAGAAATTTCTGGATGTGCCTGGCCTGCTTTAAAATCCCAGGCTTGATAAAAAGTGAATTCTCTTCCAGAATCCTATTCCAGAGAACAGCGTCATTGCCGTGAACCTTCACGGGGCCCTTCTGGGTGCACGACGTCACCCTCAGGGCCGGGGCGCGGACGGGTCTTAGATCCATCTGTCCCACGTTTCACTTCCTGCCAAATGACTGTCACCTTAATGGTAGCTTCTTCCAATTTAATAATTCGTGGAACAGTCAAATAACAAGTATTTAATGCCAGCGCAGCATTAAAGCTGGTCTCCGAGTTCAAATCCCACAGCCTCTCTGAGCCCAGAGCCCCTTCTGCAGATCACGGGTACCAACGCCTCCTTCCGAGCGAGTGGCTGCCCGAGGCGTGGACATCTGTAAAAATGCTATCCCTCGGCTGTCCTCAGTCCAAGGCCAGTTCCTCTTTCCTAAGCTCATCAGGACGCGGGGGCTTGACTGTGGTGAAGGGAATAAAGATAAGGATTTGGGGTTCCAAGAACTGTTTTCTTTGGCCGCAGAGAAAAGTCGAATAGAATAGTTCGCGTGGCTCCCGTGCTGTGAGGATTGTCAAAGAAAACGGGTACAATGTAGCTATAGAGACAAGCAGTGATTCTCTGAAGCAGGTGCAAGTGCCTCCCGGAGGGGGAGGGGGTGGCTCCGGCCCCTGAAGATTTTTCTGGAGAGCCTGTTTGGAAACTAATTGTACAACCAGAAAAATATTTAGTTTGGAGAGAGAGAGAGAGAGAGAGAGCAGGGGAGGGAGCAGAGATACAGGGAGAGGGAGAGAAGCCCAAGCAGGCTCCGCACTGTCAGCACAGAGCCCAGCACAGGCCTCCAAGTCACGCACCGTGAGATGATGACTTGAGCAGAAATCAAGAGTCAGACGCTTAACCCACTGAGCCACCCAGGGGCCCCTGGTTTGATTATTTTTCAAGTCAGAAGTCACTTAGAATAAAGTATGGCAACTCGGGAAACGGATTAAATGGAATAATAGCAGAATATCTTCTTCCGCTGTGTTATAAAAAGTACTTTCCTGCAAAATCGCTCATTCTATCCCGGGAACACTCTCGTGAAAAAGGAATGATTGCCCCTCTTATACAGATGAGAAAAGTGAGGCCCAGAGGGAACAAGGGTCCCCCGAGGCGACATAGCTAGGAAACAGCCGAGCTGCCATTAAAAAAATCCAGATTCCCGGATGCGACAATGCGAGAGGGATGTCAAATAACCGGCCCAGCGTCCCGCCAGTACAGGCGATTTCACAAGATGCCCTGGTTCCTCACCTCTCCCTGGGTCCGCACCCTTCATCATGTGATTTCTCAGCTCATCTCTCTGCAAGAAAGAAGAATGCTTCCCGCCCTTTGACTTTGGGTTCAACCCTGTGACTTTGGTCAATGGAAAGTTAGCAGGTGGGACACGACCGGTGGCTTGAACACGGTTTCGTGATTGGGCTTCTGTGCCGTTGCCACGAGGAGGAGACGCCTGGCTTAGCGCACTGGATCCCGGGGGGAGGCGGAGAGGCGCGTGGGGCAGACTGTCCACCACTCAGGTGAGCCTCGCCCAGGTCAGCCTGGCCAACTAAGCTCATGGGCCAGCAGACACGTGAGCAAGCCCAGCCCGGATCAGCCAAGCTCCGGGTGACCCAGGAGCTAAGTGAATACGTGTTATTGACTGTCGCCGAGATTCTGGGTTTGCATGTTGTGCAGCGTTACTATGGGTGCTCGCGCATCATCTCGTCTGTCTTGTCTTTCCAGCGGCGGCCACAGCGTGGTACGATCCACCCCAGCGTACCATCAAGTACCCCGAGAGCTCACTCGCTGGCTAAGCTACAGGATAAATGCCGCATGTCCCCTTGGAGCCTCTGTGTCACTGCAGAAGACATCCAAAGCATCATGTCTCGGTGAAAAAAACACGGTTGGTTATAACACCCTGCAAGGTGCAAGGTTGGCCTGGACTAAGATAAAATACGAGACTTAACACTTTCTTCTCTTTAAGGTTATTTATTTATTTTGAAAGAGAGAGAGAGAGAGAGAGAGCGAGCAGGGGAGGAGCAGAGCAAGAGAGAGAGAGAATCCCAAGCAGGCTCCACGCTGCCAGCAGGAAACTGATGCAAGGCTCGAACTCAAGAACCGTGAGATGGTGACCTGAGCTGAAACCAAGAGTCAGAGCTTAAGCAACTGACCCACCCACGTGCCCCGCAACTTCCATTTCCTTCATGGGAGAAACACACTATAAGCCTCCCTCTGGAACCTCTAAGACAGCCTCTCCCTGAAGGAAGTGCCTCTGGGGGGGGGATGAAGCACCCATCTAAGGGGAACTGGAGTCAAGGAGCCCTGGAGAAAGTTCTAGTGTTTTCCAGCCTATGGCCTTAGAAAGCCACTAGCCTGCAGGAGCCTCTCTTCCTCTCATTTATCAGCCGGACCCAGGATCCCACCGGGGAGTGTGAGGAAAATAAAGTAACATCAGGGAATTTATGCGGCAAGCATAGGACACGGATGACTCTTAGGGCCCAAGACGTAAATAACAACAAAGGGCTTCTGTTGGCACAAACACGCCTTTCGTCTCCCTCTTGCCACAGCTCTGCTGAGCAATGCCAGGCAGTTAAGTCCCGTCTCTTGGAATTCAAAAGAAACACCCAGTATTCCGGAGGGACCTCTGAAATCACAGCGTGCTCACGCCAAGAGCCTGACGAATGGCACTCGCAGTGGCATTACCACTATTTATCAGCCAGGGGTGTTTACAGAGGCCAGTGGGGGGGCGAGGGGCACTGTCCGGAACCCCCCCGGGCTGACACGGTCTCCTCCCTGCAAATAAACGAAGCCTTGAAACGCTGTGTTTTTACGCGCGCCGTGGGCTTTCTTAAAAATGGCCTTCCCTGTGCTGTGTTTTCCTTGGCTTGCTTTTACGCGCTCGTTCGGAGCAGGAGGGAACGGGGACTGGAAGAATTCGCAGGCGGGCCTGTCACGCAGGGGATTTTCAGAAGTGGCTGTGGTGTCTCCAAGGCCTGCTGGGTTGAGGAGGCAGAGAAGAAACCCAAAGATCGCCCTCTGGCGCCCTCTGTCGGCCCCACCTCCGTGGGCGGCTCACCAAGCCCTATTGGTTGTACCTCTGACCTCTCCCCCAGGGGAGGCCCTCCTCCCCCCCCAGGCCAGGCCCTCTGCCTCTGGCCTTGACTCTGTGCCTCCCATCCACCCAGCCTCCCCTGCAACACAGCCCTCTTTCTCAATCCAAGAGCTGATGGCACCTTCAGTGGTTTCCTCATGCCAGTAGGTGGAGGTCCAACTTCCTCAGTTTAGAATGCAGAGGCCCTTCCAACCTGGCTCCGGCTCTCCTACTCAGCCCCATCAACACCCTTCCCTCCCTGGAACAGGACCCCCACGCCATGCCAATTTGACCACAATTCCCCATCTGCAATGCCTCCCCCTGCCTGCTAGGCCTTCCTCTCTCTGCCTGGGAGACTTCCATTTGGCCGATCCATTCTAAGTCAAGTATGACCACCTTGGGGACGATTTTCATTCATCAGCAGTTCATCAAGGCCGTGGGGACAGGGCCAGCCTCATGGGCATGGGACCTGTTCAGGCACACAGGGCCCCACACTTAGAAGAGCCCCATGCTTGTCTTAATGCTCTGCTAACAAGGTCGTGAAATTCTTAATAAGCTTGTCCTTGAACTTGTGTTTGGCAAGTGACCTCCGATGGGGCAACAGAGCATGGCCAATAATACACACGGCTGCTGTTTCTTGCCCTTTCTCCTTCGCAAACAGCCTTCATGAGACCCCATGAGCACAGAAAACTGATGGACTCACAATGCAGAGTCCAGGAAGACACCAAGTTCAAGGTAAGTTCAAGTTCAAGTTCAAGACACCAAGCAAGCTCAAGGTTAGTGTGTGACATCTGTGACTTAGAGTCCCAGGGGCTCCCACATCTCCTAGAGGTCAGACTTTTTGCTACAACCGGAACCTACGTCCGATGCGGAAAAAAGGTACCGGCCTTCTAAAAGACGCTAATGACCAAGGATCCCTATCACGTCCCTTCTTCCTCTTGGTACGTCTCTGTCAGCCAATCACTTACGCTGAACGCGATGGGGAGACCCCAGCTTTCCTTTGTGTGCTTCCTTCCTCATCAGTGAACTGGAGCCGGAGAGCGTGGGTAGAATGTGTGTATATCAAGAAGTAAAATCCAAACAGTCGAGCTAGTTGGGTGCGGCGTTTCCACAGTTCTGATCACAAAGAAATCTGTGTGTGGGCGCCTGGGTAGCTCAGTCGGTTAAGCGTCTGACTCTTGATTTCGACTCAGGTCATGATCTCACGGTTCGCGGGTTCGAGCCCCGCATCGGCTCTCTGCTGTCAGCGCAGATCCTCTGTCTGCCTCTCTCCCTGCCCCTCCCCTGCTAGCGCACTCTCTCTCCCTCTCTCAAAAATAAATAAACATTAAGAAAGAAAGAAATACATATGTGTGACCTACCAGATACAACTGTACAATTCCTGCATATTTGCATGAGTTAAATGCTGTCATATTTTTTCTTTTAATGTTTTTAAGGTTAACTTATTTTTGAGAGAGAGAGACAGAGCACAAGCAGGGGAGGGGCAGAGAGAGAGAGGGAGACACAGAATACGAAGCAGGCTCCAGGCTCTGAGCCATCAGCACAGAGCCCGACGTGGGGCTCAAACTCACGAACCACGAGATCATGACCTGAGCCAAAGTCGGACGCTCAACCGACTGAGCCACCCAGGCGCCCCTTGGCCATTCTTTTTAAAGCATGCACACACGCTCATGCACACACACACACACACACACACACACACACTATAATCGCTTTTTGTTAAGGCTAGAGGTGAGATGTGCTCGGAGTCTGACAGGAACCGCCTCGCTCAGTGTATTCTGCGGACCTTCCATCACCGGACACCGTCCCAGAGACTCAAGGGCTTGTCTGATGCCCAAATCCTGGCAACCTTGGCAACACGAGGGTCAACCCTCCCCGACACCTGTGACTCCCACGTAAGTTACATCTCCCTGCCATTTCCCGAATGTGTGCCTGTCTTGTGCAACTCGTTTTATTGAATGAATAGATCGATCGACGCATCAAAGGGTGAAAGAATCAAAGAGTGAGGATCAAGGCAGAGTGAGGATCGCTGAGTTTGCTCCCCTGGAGCACTCTACCGCCCGTGGGCGCGGCGGTCTGTCGGGATCGAGGCACAGACCGTGTGGCATCACACTGACCTGGGACAGGTAGCCTGAGCAGTCGTGTCAAGGGCCAGCTTTTCAGAGGCTGCTGGACAGAGGGGTTTTCGAGCCAGCCAGACAGGGTTCAAATCCCAGCAGTCCTGCTAGCTTCTCTGACTTTGGGGAAATCACGCGTCCCTTCTAAGACTCAGTCAACATACCCATAGAATGGGAGGGAAGAGACCTTGTGGGATGTCGAAACATTACTCTCTGTAACATGTATTTTAAACCCGGCGATTCCCGGCAGCAACTGCCGTTCTCATTTCCATCCCTAGACGCACACGGAAAGCTGAAGGCAGCCGCTTTGGGAGGAAATCGCTTTCAAGGGCATAAGAGCTTTCATCTGTGCTACTTGGCCCGTGAGATGTTTTTCGTGTACTGGCCCGTGTGGTTAACTGACGGGAAAAGAGGGCGACCTGCGGAACACTCAGTAAACATTTACTGAGCCGCTCAGAGGCCAGGCCCCGCCCCCGTGCCCCGTTTCCATCAAAAGCAAAGTCGTTCCCCGCTCTCCAGCTCCCTTCCCCACCCGCCCCTCTCCCCACTCCGCACCATCAGCTGTGCGTCCCATGGCTTTCGTCTTGGTGTGTTTGGCTGCCAAACACCGACTGAGCGCCACGGTGCGGCTGGCACGGTGCTGGCCTCCATGAGTCTCGCAGGGAGCAAGCCAGGAGAGGGCCCTGCCCTCGCAGAACTTACAGTCCGGCGGGAGAAAACAGACCCTGAGCAAATCCACAGCACTATGCACATTTCGCCATGTAACGGGTCAGGGTTCCAGCGGGACAGGACGGGGAGAGAGATGTATCGTCCGTGGGGGACGGGAGGGAAGACTCTTCTGAGAAAGGAGTTGAGATGTTGTCGTATGAGAAGGAGCTGGCCAGGCAGTAAAAGCACCAGAAGGGCTTTGACGGTAGAGGAAACAGCACATGCAAAGGCCCTGAGGTAGAAAAGAGTTCCTTGGGAACAGCAGGAATACGGTGAGCAGGAGAGAAATGGTGTAATGGCAGCTCACATTTCCCAGCACTTAGGATGTGCCCGACACTGTCCTAAAGGTCCCAGAGATATTGAGCCCATCGTCACAACAATCTATGAGAGACGATTTTTTTTTTCTTTTTCTTTTTACCACCATCTTACAGGTAGAGAAGCTGAGATCCAGAGAGCTAGGTAGCTGGTCCTAGACCACCCAGATCGTCAGTAACAGAGCCTGGATCCCGTCTCAGGCAACCCTTCTCCAGAGCTCTGCCTTCCACAGAGGCTGCGGCAGCATGCCGGGGGACCGTGCACACCGCGTTAAGGAGCCTATGCGTTCTTTGTTCCTTAGATTTGAACCCTAATTCTTCTACCTGCCAGGTGGATGGTTTCAGACAAGTTACTCGGCCACACTTTGTTTTCCTTCACAACTATATTTATGTATCAACTGCGCACCAGGCAGAGCATGAGAGTGGGAGGAGAGACAGAGCGGTAAGCGAAAGCAGGTGTGGACATGGGGCGCCTGGGTGGGTCCGTCGGTTGAGCGTCCGACTTGGGCTCAGGTCATGATCTCGCGGTGCGTGAGTTCGAGCCCCGCGTCGGGCTCTGGGCTGACAGCTCGGAGCCCGGAGCCTGCTTCGCGTTCTGTGTCTCCCTCCCCTACTCATACTCTGTCTCTTTCTCTCTCTCAAAAATAAACATTAAAAAAGAGAGAGAAAACCCTAGAAGTGAATGTTTTGTTTAGTGTCGGCGTGATGGCAGGTCTGACAACATATGCAAACATTGAAAGAAAATGACTCACGAGTGAAAATAGATGCTCTAGAAAGGCCATGTCCTCCACATTCCTAGGCCATGTATCCCGCTACTATGGCAGAGGCTCAGGACGAACGCTGGTTTCTCTGTCACACATGAAGACAAGCCAGGCAGCCGCCATGGTGCAAACTTATCGTGCTGTAGCCTGATGTGGTTTTACAAGTGTGCCCCTGACCATTCCAATATCTGACATCTCTGTGGGTCTATTTCTTTTTTTTTATGTTTATTATTATTTTTTTTTTTGAGAGAGAGAGAGACAGAGACAGAGCATGAGTTGGGGAGAGGCAGAGAAAGAGGGAGACACAGAATCCGAAGCAGGTTCCAGGCTCCAAGCTGTCAGCACAGAGCCTGACGTGGGGCTGGAACCCACGAACCGTGAGATCATGACCTGAGCCGAAGTCGGACGCTCAACCGACGGAGCCCCCCAGGCGCCCCTCTGTGGGTCTATTTCTATGGCCTGTTATTTCTGTGAACTATCCCCCGGGCAGTCTCGTTGCCTCCTTTGCTTGGTTGTATCAGTTCAATGAACGAACAAAGTTCCTAGAGTTCACCAACTCCAACCAGTGGGAAGGGAAGAAAGGGCTCCAGAGAGGGTACAACCCTCCCCCTACGGGCACAACTCAGAGCTTGCACAAGTCCCATGCGTCCCTTGGAACTAACCTTCACCAGGCAGACACAGCTAGTTACAAGGAATCCTGAGAAATGCAGTCTTCACTTTGGAGGCGGCCATGTGCCCGAAACGTCAGGCTTCTAGGGCCCCAGACAGAGAGGAGGAGCGGATATCGGAACACATGAGCGGTCTGCCAACAGCCAAGACTCGGAAGCCGCTCAAAACAGACTCAGCTGGCACATCCTTCCGCTTGGGCTCTGTTCTTGCTACGAGGAACAAGGGCACAGGGGCCCTGGGCCCAGGGTGGCTGGAAAGACAGAGATGCTGGGGTGTAGCAAAACATAGAAACAGATCTTGGGATAATTAGGAGAAGCGGCGAAATGTGGCATTCAACGCCAGCCACGGCGAAAGAACAAGTTTTCCCCTGCACTTGCTCATAAATTCAAAACAGCTTCGATGAAGGAGAAACAGCTTGAAAATCTGGGAACATATTTATATTCACAGAAGATGTTGTACACACAGAGAGAGAGAGAGAGAGAGAGAGAGAGAGAGAGGGATTGAGAATGAGACGCTTCTGTAGAGCCTAGCCCAGGAAGAACGTTAGAATTGGATTGTGTCCCATAACAAGGGACAACGGTTGATTCTAATGAGAAAAGTTACCACATTGTCCTGATGTGTTTGGAGTCCTTTTAAGAAGGATCCTTATTTTATGTCTGTATTTACGTCTGCCAGTCACCGAGGAGTTGAACATTTGTGTCGCTGTTGAAATGAAAGCAAACCCGTGGGTGAACTCTCCTGTCTTTTGCTCCACGAAGCTTTAGTGAGGGCCCGCTCTCTCCTGGGTACAGCTCCAGGCAGGCCAGGCGGGGATGTGGGCGCTGCAAAGACTTGGGCTTCTCCCCCAGGATGTGTGTGCTGCCCCCAGAGAGGTGTAGCCCCTAAATCTTCCTATTCCTTTGCAGCAGCGAATGGCCTTATATGAAAAACACAGAGCCTGGAGACAGGCAGTCTTGGGTTCCGATTCCTCCTCCCCAGCTTCCTATTTGTGTGGCCTTGGGTAAGGGGCTCTACTTTGCACTTGAGGATCGCACGAGATCTGGAAGCCAGCAGATGGCATGCTGTAGACATGAGAGCCACAGGCTTGCAGACCAGACGGACTTGGGTTCCCATCTTGCCTCTGACGCCACTAGGGTGGCCAACTCTCCTGGTTTGCCCAGAACTGAAGGTTTCTAGGGTTGTGGAAGTCTTAGGGCTAAAACCAGGACTGCCCCGAGCAAACCAGGAGGGTTGGGCAAGCCCCTACCAGGTGATCTCGGGTACGTTGCACAACCCCTCGGAGCCTCAATCTCCACAAGTATAAAAGTGGGAATCATAATGTCTCCCTTGCAGGAGAGCCGTAGGAAATAGAAAAAAGCCTTGTGTAGGGGGACCATCACCATCATGAGGAATTAATAGTATTAATTCTTCCTCTTCCTGTGCTCCTCCTATAACGGCTTAAGTTTACCAGAAGGGTTCATATAACTCTGCCAGCCCATTTTAAAGACTGAAGGGCCTTCTCTCTGGTGCCTTGTTTCTCCAGCAAGTAGGCAGGGGAGGCTTGCAACCCCAAGGGGCCCCCCGAATCCCCAGGCCTGAGTCCTTGTGTCCCCCTAGCCCAGCGGAGGCTTCAGGTCAGTTATAAACCTTTCCTCCAGCTCCTTGTTTGTTACAGACATTGCTGGGCTCTGTGGGGCCAAGACAACCCCAAGGACGACCTTGTCTAACCTCATCTTAATTGCATTCAAAAGTCCTTCCTAAAATTAATTACCAAGAAAAAAGGAGGCCAGATACAAGCTAGTGTTCCTTTGTCAAAGGAAAAATAATTCACCATTCATTCCAAGTGAAATTGCTTCATAACGCAATGACTTCATCTGGCCTCCCAGGCTCCCAGAAGACACTGGAAATCCTTAGGACACCACTAAGTGCAGCGACCTGACCCTGTCTCAGAGAGGTGTGAATTTGCAGGAATGTGGAAGCCTCTCCAACCTTCTCGGTTTGTCACAGATTGCCTTCCTCCTTTCCAGACCCAGCCTTCCAGACCTTTAGAATGGGAAACACGCACATCGATTGCAAATGTGATCCATTTGTGGGGACACTGAGGGTGGTTCTGAAGGAAAAATGCCAGCGCGTTCTGTTTTTCTTCTTCTTCTTCTTAAAGAAGGAAATACATGCATATTGATTCTATAGGAAGCCTATTTTGGAGCAACATCTGTGCTCTGATTCCCCACCTGAAGAAAGTTTTAGGTGTCAGACTGGAGCCATCTTCTAGAAGGTACCAGAACGTTGCCCCTGCCCCAGCTGAGGCCTCCTGAACCATAACAAGATGTCAGCCACAGCCCCAGAAGAAAGTTCCGGCACAAGAACACCCAAAGGCTTTCCGGAGACCCTCTTCCCGGGTCTCTCTTAGGGGTGGGCTGGCTCCCACTTGTGTCTCATGGACCAGAAAGGCATCCTAGGTCCACGTCTAAACCAATCATGGACAAGAGGTCCAAGGTGCCACGATTGATTTAGATCAACCAGGTTCCCGGCCCTGAGGCTGGGCTGGAGGCGACCTCCCTTGCAGCCCGTGGCTGTAAGAAGTTTCCGCTGGGGTTCTGTTGGGACAGAAGGAGTTGGGGGATAGACATTAATAAGAGCACACAGTCCTCCAGGGCTTGCCCTGTGCCAGGCACTTGTGTTCTCGAACAGCCTACAGATGACATAGTAGCAACTCTCATCACCTGCCCGGCCCCCCACCACCCAGCCAGCCGTGGAGTCCCCACGTGCATCCGTGGTTTGCTACATTTCTCTCCCGAGGGTGCTCTCTGGTTGCTGAGCCATGCTTGGCCCACATGCCAGGCAGGAAGGTAGTTCTGGGGCACTGATGCCCCGAGTTAGAGGATGAATCCCCCCCACTTCCCGCCCCTCGAGGCACAACCCTACGGCATGCTGTGCGCACTCTCTCAAAGGCCGTATAGTTTGAATCAAAATGTATGCGTGGGGGTCTGCTTTGGGGGAGCCCAACCTTGTTGTAAGACAGCCTTACTGCTGTCCCTGCCAGACCTGGGGGCCACCGGATCTGGAGACCCACCACGATCACAGCGGCGGTAAGCGGCAATGGAGCTGACCCTCACTGCTGTGTCCATGAAGGGAAGCAGCAGGGAAGTTGGTCCACCACCTGTCGTAGCACAGTGCCAACGTTGCTAAATGACCGTGACAAAGAAATGTCATCCCCTGCCCTGGATCCGCCGTCCCTCACAGATCACAAAGCCCCTGCCCACCCATTATCTCCTCCGAGTCCCACACCTTCCATGACACGGCACAGGTATTGCTTCCCTACCATTCGGCCCACGGGGACATAGGGACTTTGGGGTGTCAGGTGACTTCTCCGAGGCCGCGCGGGTAGGAAGTGGCAGAGCTGGGACTCGAATGCAAATGCCCATCATCATCATCTTTGGCCAGAGGCTCCAGGTGACAGTGGTGCAAGCGCCCATTGTTATGGGAGACTAATCCTGGAGGAATTTTTCCCAGGAACAGGGCGCCCCACCCACGAAGACTCATGAGTAATGAGTGACTTTCATAAACATGAGTCAGTGTCAGAGAAGGAGCCCTCTCTCCTGTGGTCCTCCTTCAACTGGCCAAGTCAGAAGGACCAGCCTAGCTGCCAGTGAAGCCACGCCAGGTCAGATCCTCCGGCTTGGGAGGTGGGGAGCACACAGTCTCGGCGGCCTGGCTCATTAGGCGGAGGGAGTCTCCGCCCCTTAGTGGATCCTGAGCCAGTGTTCTGTGCCTGCATCCTTTGGGGAGAACCTTGAACCAAGTCTGACGGGAGCCCCCACCCAGAGGAGCTATTAAGTCACGAAAAAATGGGATGTGCAGGTCCGTGGAGGGCTGGAGCTGGCAGGGCGTTTGCAATCAACGGGGCCAACGCTCTTAGTCACAGATCTGGAAAATGGGGCCCGGAGAGGCCAAGTGAGTTACTCAAGGACCCATCACCCTGTGAGTTAGAGGAAGCCAGGGGTCAACCCCGCGTGTCCTGGCTCCCAGCCCACCATCTTTTCCCTTCTCACCATCTTGCATTTAAGAGGAAAAGAGTTGTTCCTCAGTTTGTCTTCACAGCATCCCTGTGAAGATGGCGGAGAAGGGACTGTTTCTCTGTTTCCTAAGAGAAGACATTGAAAGCCAGAGTCGCTTTGCTGAGATCACTCAGAGACAGACCATCAGACCCTCACGTCAACGATGGACACCATGCATGATGGGAGAAGACGGGAGAAAGAATCAGGCTGGCCGGGGCGTGGATCCCTAATCTTTGCCGACCCGGACTGGGGCTCCCAGAAGTCTAACCTTCAGGGTCCCAGGGGCTGGGCAACTTTTTAGGGAGAAGAGCCTCGTCTGACTTGGACAAATCCACCACTTAGGGTTCAAGTCCCCAGGAACTAACCCTGTCCCATTTCCAGAAACCCAGTCTTCTGCGTACCTCTGAGTAACTTAAAAAAGCTAATCTTGAAGACTCCCAGAAGCTGTTCATCAGCACATCCCAGCACCTCACGTCTCTGCCCGCCTCACGCCCCTCCCTGCAAACGGACGCGCAATATGGGACCGAGGAGACAAGCTGTCCAAAGATCTTCCCGGCTGAGACGTGGCTGAGACCTTGTCCGGTGTCTCTCCCACTCTGTCTCTGGCTCAGCTCTCACCATGGCAACCTGCCTGGCAAGGAGGCCCTGTTCAACGTTCCTTGATGACCCAAGGTTTTCACCTGGTGGCTGAACAGGGCTTGATTTGGGTCTCCTCGGAGCCACGAGGTCCTCGAATGGAAATGGAGGCCTGATTGCGCCTGGGTGAGAAACTGGGGGGTGGGGGGTGGGGGGTGGGGTGGAAGTTTGCCCTCCCACCCCCGGATGCCGGCCCTGCCCCATCTCTGCGAGCCCTTCATTCAGTCTCTCAGAGAGTGTCCGAGGTCGCCCCCTGCAGACCGGCCCCGGTGGTGCAGGGATGAGTCTGATTGTGGTAAAGGAGTTCCCAGCCAGGGAGGAAATGGGACCCAGGAGGCGGGCTCAGAGCCGGGAGGAGGCTGCCCTGGCCGGGATGTGTGCCTGCCTCTCCGAAGTCCACCTGGGGGCAGGCGAGGTCAGGGAAGGCTTCTCAGAAGAGGTGATGGGAGCCCAGGAACGAGGTGGGAGTCTCACCTTGCCATGAGAAGGAGGAGAGGAGTCCGCCAGGGGAAGAAGGTGGGCACCGGTTGGAAGGGAACCGAGAAATCAAAAGCACAGAGGAGTGCTTGGTGACGCCCCCGTACTCTGTTCTTTTTTTTTTTTTTTTTTTTTTTTGCCATCTGTTATTTGGGAGCCAATCCGTACTCTGTTCTGAAGCCTAGAGCGTGCTCGAGTACCAGCACCTAGAAGGTTCTAGAGCCCAGAAAATTGAGGAAAGCTTGGGGAGAGGGGGGCTGGAGAAGGTGGCGGGAACCGGGTGGGGCCTGAGGAGGACCGGGGATGTCCTCCAACCGTGCCAGGGCGGATGGGGCGGTGGCAGGAAGGCAGGCGGAGGTGAAAGAGCCAGAGTTGGAGACCCCGAGGCCCCAGAGCATCAGTCTCACGGGCACTTCCTCTCTGTGCTGCTCTAGACCCTTCCAATGTGAGCTCTCGCTCAGCCCTCCCCTCAGCCACCACTGCACCCCTTCTACAGATGGAGGAACCGGAGCCCGGAGAGGCCCGTGGACGTGCGGGTGCCAGGAGCTGGCAAGCCAGAGGCGACGCCCCGGAGGCGGACCTGATGCCCTGCAGGACCTCATCTCAGGCCGACCCTGCCCTGCAGCCCAGTTTCCACCTGGCCCCGAAAGAACACATTCCTCATTTGCTTCCCAAATTCCCATCAGCATCTGACAACAACAACGGCCACAGAAAGGCCCAGAGGATCTGATGCATGCTTCGAGGGATGCCAAGTTTTAATGGTGCCCAGCTGTGCGGAGGGCCTGGCCGGGGACCCGGGCCCGGGGAACCAGAGGCCCGTGACTCAGAGGGGCTGGGTGGGAGCGGGTGAGTCAGGGCCCCGGGACAGCGAGCTGCCATCTGCCCCGGGAGCTCCTCGCGGGAGGGAGCGGGTGCCGGGACGGGCCGGACAGGCCAGGTAAGGGCCACTCCTGCTGTGCCTCGGTGACTTTGGTCAACCCCCTCGCTCCAGCACCGGTCCTTTCTGTCCCCAGAAAGCTTCCCATCCTGGGTGTCCTCCACGTATCTCCGGGCGGCCTGGAGTGGCGGTTGGGGCAGGCACAGCTTTGACCGAGAACCCCACCGTTGCTTCCAAAGGAGAACATCCAGGAGGAGCTTCTCAGGAAGCTGGAGCCTCAAGGACATTCGTCCCGTCAAGAGCTCTGGGCCACCGGAGCCTGGCTAACGAGGCCACCCTCTCTGGCAAGACAGGCTCCAGAGAATCTCCGGGGGTATCTGATAAAGGGAGAGTATCTGACCCCCCGCCGAGACCCTTCCCTTCTTTTCCATAGTTGTCTGGCCACCAGATGTTCTGTATGTCATGTAAATTGTGGCCCAAGTTGGTCCCTTTGCCTGGGGTCCCCAAAGCACTGGGTGCGGGCAGAGATGCATGGGAGGGGCAGGGGGAGGGGGGAAGGGGACATATCCCAGCCCAGACATGAGACCTGAGATGGTCCTGCCGTGTCTAGAGAGCCGCTCCACAGACACACACTCTGGGTCACGGGTCCCACAAGGCCCTGCCTTGGGCCCCTCAGAAGGTCCCCAGCCCAGTGCGCTCAGGAGCCCAGGGCAGTGTGCAGGGCAGAGACGGTGAGAGCCCAGATCACCTGGGAATGGAGAGGCGGGCACTTGGGAGGGGACTAGAGGGCGTGCACCACAGCAGGGTGGGGAGGCAGCCGCCGCGGAGCTGGGAGCAGAGGACACGGAGACCCCAGGACGGGCCAGGGAGGAGGCGGTGCTTACAGACGCAGACCCAAGCAGAGACCTGTCTGTGTCAGCCGGCCCCCCCTTCTTCTCCCTCCGCAAACAGCCCCTGTGCCCCTGACGCAGGGGTGGCTGTGGGCTCTCCCCGCCCGTCCAGTGCCTGACCTCCTAGACCACCAGTGACACGCCCAAGGAGGATACTCAAGACCCGGCTGGGCCGGCCACCATCCTCCCCGGGATTGGTCGGATGGCAATGGGGGACAGGAGACCCTGTTCTCTTGATCTCAGGGCTCCCGGGCTGTGTCTCCCCAGCGACCACAGTGGAAGAAAGCAGACGTGCGGTGTGGGAAGAGAAGGAGCTACACGAAGTCACGGACAGACCTGGAGGCCGTGGCTCTCGGTCCGGCTGTCTCGCTCTGCTCGAGGCCCTATGTGAGGCCTTAAGCCACCGGTGCTCCTCTTTGGACGAGACTCGGCTGCCAGTTTGGCGACCCAGCACACAGTGTCACACGCAACAACTAGTTGGGATCGGGTCCCCCCAGCGTGGCACGGACCCCACCCGTTCGGCTTCCTGTCTTTCTCTGCCCCCCTCCCCATCAGAAGTGCAGAGTGCATCACACTTAAGTCATCCGGGTTTGGTGGCCCATGTTGGCCCGACCCAGCCCGGATTCTAGGAGGCGGCAGTGACCCAAATCAGGGGGGTGGCAGCATGTGGTTCTAAGTGGGTGAGCGGCCAGAAGGTGGGGCAGGACTGACAGCCGGGGGCACCAGCAGGAGGAGACAGGTGAGGGCCAGGCCTCCACCCAGCAAGGGGCAAGCGGTACACGATGTTTATTCATTAATTCCCCGAGTATTTGGGGGGCCTCTACGATGCGCCAGGGACTGCTGGGGGCGCGAAAGGCACCTGTTGGATGAGGTGGGCGGGGCTCCTCTCAAAGCTTACGCTGTGGGGGGAAGGGCAGCGAATAAAGCTGTCCTGTGGCGGGTGGGGGCAGACCCTTGGGTGGGGGGAGGGCGGTGGACATCTGAGCAAAGACCTGACTGAAGAGAGAGAGGGAGAGGTACCCAGCCCCCGTCCGTGCTCTGGCCTTGCCAGACAGGAAGCTGTGCTCCCCTCCCTCCCCCCTCGCCCCCTGCCCCAAGCAGATGAAGGAGCCCATGGCCCGGGGCTTTCTGGAAAGAGCTCAGGGTCCCCCAGCTTGTGTGCAGGGGGGCAGATTTATACCCAAGCACGCCTGACTTCAAAATGCACGCTCTTTCAAAGCAAATCTACCAGAGCTCAGGCGGTGAGCCAGGCTCCCAGAGAAGAGGTGGGGTGGGGGGTCCACTAGCTGGGAGCCTCCTGCTGACGGCCTGCAGGGGCCCCAAGGGGGCAGGTCCTGCGGGGGCAGAGGACGCCCCCGCCCCATCGGGCAGCCCCCAGCTCACAGCCAGCCCTCCTCCCGCCGCTGAGGGTGGCGTGTCCAGTGGGGTTCCGATGTCAGACGCGGTGGGAGTCCTGACACCCCAGCGTCCCAGCACCTGTCATGTGGCAGGACGGCACCTTCCCCCACCCCCCTCCCCTGCCCAGTCCGCCCCGCTTGCACGTGCACGGGAGATGTGAGCCACGTTCCTTCCTTGGAACGGGAACTGGGGCCGGGATGAGTGTCCAGAGTGGAGAGGCAGCCTCTCGGCCCCGGACAAGAAGAGCGGGAAGGAGATGGCGGCAGATGGGGCCTCCGCAGGCAGAAGATTCCAGATCGGGGCTGAGGTCACCGACAAGCCTCCTGATGGCTGGGAACGCGGGCCGTGGATGCAAGGCGGCCGTCCCCCGCCTGCTGGGGTCTCCGGGAGACACTGCAGGGCGGTCAGCTTCTTGGAGTCCAGGCGCGGCTCCCTCCATCGGTGAACTGACACGGGATGAGATGCGCAGCCAGTTTGGGGAAATCTGAACGCTGAAACTGGCCTCCCGTCCCCGCGTCCGCATCCAACTGACCCGGTTGCCGGGGAGATACTGGCGGTGAAGCCCTCGTAAGACAAACGGGGGACCAAATCCCAGCCCAGCCCCAGGCCCCCAGAGCGCGGCCGTTGGCGAATCATTTCGGAGCGCTCCTCCTTTCTGTGGAAATCGGGGTGACCGGATGGGCCCCGGAGGGCTGTCCCGAGCTCACAGGGACACCGGCCCCGAGTAGTCTGAGATGCGTCACACCCCGAGCACGGTGGTGGGGGGGATTGTCGGGGTCCAGCACGTGAGGGACGGAGCCCAGATTCCCACAGACACACGCGGGAGCAATGGCTCTGCTCCTCCCGCCGGATGTCGCGTAGGTGCTGACCCCGAAACGAAACGTGATTCTCTGAGGTGGACTCAGAGAAGGATGGTTTCTGCAAAGGTCTCCACCCCGCGTCACCGCCCACAGAGTCCCAGGCCCGGTTGGGATCTGGGAATATCACCGCAGACAGCAAAGCTCCTGGCAAAATTGTAGCACGTGCCTCGAAAGAACCCCCAAATGGGGAGGGCCCCCTGCGTGCAGGTGACCCAGGGGAAGTCACCTCTCCCCGCTGGCTCTGGTTTCTCCAACTTTCCTATGGGCACACGACAGACGCTGAGGCCCAGGCAGGTGACATCAAGAGGCAAAGAGGGCCCAGGATGTAAGACAGCGGATGTTGGGGTGGTCGACACGCTGGCCTCACGTACAGGGGCCGACGTTCCTATTCAGCCTCTCTCTGCCAAGCAGAAGTGCGGGTCCAATGGCACCAAATCTTCCTGCTTCTTCAATTTTTGTTTAATGTTTCTTCCGTTTTTGAGAGAGGCAGAAACAGAGTGTGATCAGGGGAGGGGCAGAGAGAGGGGGCGACACAGAATCCGAGGCGGGCTCCAGGCTCCGAGCTGTCAGCACAGAGCCCAACGCGGGGCCCGAACCCACGAGCCACGAGATCACGACCTGAGCCGAAGTCAGAGTCCCAACCGACTCAGCCACCCAGACACCCCTTCCTGCGTTTTCGAAAGAGGCTTAAAATTCACATTTTTATGCGATGGCTCCAACTTTTAAATATTAGCAGCTCAAGTCTGTGGTTTTGGTATTTTTTGTCTTGTCTTGTTTTGTGTTGTTTTGTGGAGACCCTATATGCTTCGAAGTAGGCCTATCTTTGCGGGGTTGACCCACAGCCTGCAATCACGCAGGGTCCTGGGAGTCCTGCCGGCCAGGTAGGGTCCTTCTGGGAGGAGAGAAGGTCCTGGCAGGTGTTGGAGGAGGGAGGAAGGGCAGGAGAAGGAGACTTGTCTTTCTGACGACCAGGATGCGATCTCAAACACCTGCAGCGGCCAGGCAAATGCCAGCAGTGAATGAATTTCTGTTTTACTAGGGCTGGGAGCCCCCACATGCCTGGCGGTTTCCCTCACCCTGCCCATGGCTCTGTACTGGGCCCTCCATTAAAGCGCGCCTCAGTGGGCCCCTTTCAGTGGAGTTTGCTTCCTGCGTGACATAACGTTACGAGCTAAAACTCTCTCAGGTGCCCAGATGAGGGAAGGAATACTCTGGGTACAAGTCCCATCTCTTTTCCTTACTGTCTATGTCACGTCTTTCTGTGCCTCGGTTTCCCGATCTGCAACTCCAGAGAGCTAACGGACAGGATGCCTCATGATAACGTCGAAAGCATCCAGCCAAGCCTTCTCTGCCAACGGGGTAACTGTGAGCCTGAATTTAAGCAACAGTAGTATCCACACAACGATGGCATTTTCCGGAAGGGAACGGCCGACAGTCTTTAGACAGTGACTTGTTGGTTTCTGAACAAGGCCTTGGCCTGCTGTGCCCCACCCCCTGCACCCCCCTCCCCCCTGGGCCGGCTCTTCCATTTGGAGGGTAGACATGAGAGGCGAGAAGAACGCGGTGGGTTTTCCTGGGGCCGGGGGGTCAATCCAGCCACTCTGCCATCTTGGGTAATTCCCTCTCTGTCCCTGGGCTGTTCCCACCCCTACATGAGAAGGTTCGCCCGAGGGCCTCCATTTTCCTACCAGCTTCTCCAGGCCAGGGGTCCACGATGACCCCTACCTTCTCTGGCCAAATGCCAGTTCTTCTGCACACTCTCTACACCACTTTATCTTAATTAAGCATAAAAATTGGGAAATTCCAAGCTAAGCTTTCCTGAATTGTGTGGGTAGAAGAAATGTTTAAATCTCCTTTTTTGGCCGAGTCTTTGCAAGGCAAGCGTTTCCAAATGTTTGGCCCAGTCCCTCTGCCTGAGCCTCCCCCTCACTGCCTGTCCTCAGGAGGAAGGCTCCAAAGATAAGGGGGGAGGGCCAGACCTTGACCAACCAGGAAGCTGCCCAGCTGACCGCGGATGACCCATTGGCTGGGTCTCCCCAACACCTGGATGACTGACTGTTATTCTGGACTTCTTCTGCGCCAGATGTGTTTGGCAACTACCCACAGTCAATCAGGGGGTTTGGGTTTGGAAAACTGGAGATCGGCAAACAAAAGCAAAGAGTGAGAAGGGTGAGGCCTGGTTAGAAAATATTGAAATTCACCCTGGTTTCCTTCCAGGCCAAAGAACAGGCTGTTCCGTGGGTTCCAGGGACGGTACAGGAGTGAGGGAGCAGGCCCTGATATCTGGAGGGAGGCTGCTTGACCGCCATTTTGTAAGATTAGTGAAACCCATCGGCTCTACCTTTCCAGGCCTGTTCACCTGAAGGAGCAGGATCTGAGGTGAACGGTGTAAGGGAAAGACCACCACTTTGGGATCAGACCCAAATCTGGGTTTGGAACCCAAGATTGTTCCTTTCCAGTTGGGTCACTTAGTCCTCCTGACCCCCACTGAAAATGGAGACAAGAGCACCTGCCTCACAGAATCGGTGTGAGGATTCGAAAGAGCCACTTGGGGGCGCCTGGGGGGCTCAGTCAGTTGAGCATCCGACTTCGGCTCAGGTCATGATCTCGCAGTTTGTGGGTTCGAGCCCCGGGTTGGGCTCTGTGCTGACAGCTCAGAGCCGGGAGCCTGCTTCGAGTTCTGTGTCTTCCTCTCTTTCTGCTCATACTCAGTCTCTCTCTCCCCAAAATAAATAAAAGTTAGAAAAAATTAAAAAAAAGAGAGAGATCAGCTTGGCTGAGTGTACAAATGGACAGGTAAGCCATACCTCACTCACTGGCAGCATAACACAGAGCTCCAGGGACTAGCACCCAAGAGTGTCAGAAGCTCAGTTGAGAGAAAAACCAAGTCTTGATGGGGGAGTTCCTGGAGACAATATCTCTCTGTTCTCTCTAAATTTTACCCTGCTCAACACCTACCCTCCCCCCCCCCCACCATCACAAAAGGCACTACTGGCTTTTTCATGCCGGGGTCACGACATTTGCCTGCCCTGGGGAGCCACGAGGATACGGTTGAGGACACTGCCCCCTGCTTCGCACCGTGTCATCCTTCTGAGGCCCCATGGGGGGCGTTTCTCGCCATCGCAGAAGCAGAAATCGTTGTGTTACTCAGCCCAGGACCGGCTTCCGAGAAGTCGGTGTAGTGCTGCCCGTGGACCCCAAGCATGGTGGAGTCTGCACCGGCTGAGGGATCAGAACTGAATCCTCAACCCGCTCTGCCAGGTCTCCTGAGCCCTACTGTCCACGTCCTGGGGACCACATTCATCCGGGATGCCTTGGATTTTTTTTCAATCTTCTTTCCTCTTTGAGCTGAAATTTCTTTCTCCACTTGTTTTTTTTTTTTTTTAAACCAAGTTGGATTTTGAGTGTTTTTTTAAGTCACTCTGGACCTTCTGACGACAAAACGGGAGATGGATTGTTAGATTCTAGCCACACGGGGAGATGGAGAAATCAACATGGGCAATGCCACATGGTGGATGGTACTCGACGTATGTTGCAACACGCTTTTCTGCCTGTCCCTTCTCCCGTGCGACAGAAGCCACCCCGACTGGCACATGAGCTCGTGAAATGGCTTTCCCTCCACAGACCAAGGATCTGGTAGGCCCGTAGGGCAGTCCTGCTCACGTCCATTGTCTCAGGTTTCCCTGGTCCCACACGGTGTCATCCCAAGATGTCACACGGGATGTAGCGTTAGCTCAGGAATTGTCCTCTCCATGCCCGGTGACATTTTGTCCATCAGAAAGCATCCACAAAAATCTATCTGGCTGGTCATCGGCTCTGCGTCTGGTTTTCCTCTCTGCACAGAGTGGTGGCCAGTGGGGTCCCCCCAGGAGGAGATAAGGGTCTGCAGTCAGCTGAGGCAGGGCCTGATGTGAGCTGGGAAGCCCCACTTCTATGACGATCTGGGTAGAGAGTGGTGGGGTCAGCTGTGAAATTCTGGGAGGGCCCAGATGGGCCCAGCCCATCTCTTTGCCCATCACACTGCCCACCTCCCAGTGAGGGGTGGGGGTGACAGGTTGGAAGGGCTAGGGATGTAAGGAGTGCCCATCAGTAAATATTTATTGAGCACCTACTCTGTGCCAGGGCACTGGGGATCCATCAGTGAACAAGATAAGCCCAGTTTCTGCCCTCATGGAGCTTATGCTCTAAAGGAGGGGTGGGTGGGGGGGGGTGGAGTAAGCATGAAATAAATAGGTAAGTAAGAAAAATAACGATCATGAGAACGCAGAGAAGATGGGTTGTTGAGACAGTGCCTGGGTGGATAGGTACTCAAGTTTCAGCGGTGCGAGCGTCCAGAAGAGACGCGTCAGGGGGATGACAGGAAAGGAGCGTCAAGACGTGGTCGAGGTTGTAAAGAGGTCACCGGAGTGGAGGGACTGCGCAGCCAGCGCGGGAGGAAGGGCCGCTGGCCTGGATGCCAACATCCGTCCTTCTCCATCATCTGGAGGGGGATCCAGGTTGAAGGGTGGAAAATGCCGGTGACATACTGTCTTGATTTGCAGCTGCACATGACGCGGCCGTGAGACAGCTTCTTGGACACCCCCGCCTGGCCGGCTCCAAGCCGGGAACCTGCCTACTGTGTGCGAGGCCTAGCCTGTCGCCCGAAGCTGCCAAACAGCTGTCAGCTGGTAACAGAACCAAATGTTTCCACTAGTCAGAACGTCCAGCCCTCTCCTCAAGTGGAGGGGAAAAGCAGGCTCTCGATTTCAACCCAGAAAGGGACGGACAGGTTGGGGGCCAGCTCCGCAGACGGGTTGTTTGACCACCTGGCCACCGGGCGTTTACAAATAGAGAAATACACTCCTGAGGCTCACTTGAAAAGTTGCATACGTTCACATCGGCAGCTCTACAACATGAGGTTACGGTTCAAGAAACTCACACTCCACACCAGCCTGTGTTTCCCTCTGAGTGAAGGGGAAAGTGTGCAGTTAAGGGCAAGTGACAGCCTCCAAGTGAACACAGGGGAGTCAAAAGAGCTAGGTGACTGGCCTCTCTCTCTCTCTCTCTCTGCCTCTGCTACTCACCAGCTTTGTGACCCTAGAAGAGGCAATTCACTCCTCTGGGAACAAGGAGATGCCCCCCACCTTCCCCTCACCCACTAACGGTTGCTTTATGGATCATTCAAGTCAAAATGACTCGAGGGGCCCTGGGTGGCTCAGTTGGTTAAGCGTCCGACTTCGGCTCAGGTCATGATGTCACTGTTTGTGGGTCCGAGCCCCGTGTTGGGCTCTGTGCCGACAGCTCAGAGCCTGGAGCCCCCCTCGGATTCTGGGTCTCCCTCTCTCTCTGCCCCTTCCCCACTCGCACTCTGTCTCTCTCTTTCTCTCTCAAATATAAACAAACATTTAAAAAATTAAAAGAAAAACAAAGATATGAGAGTGCTTTGCAAACGGTAAAGTGCCAAGGAAGAAAAGTCATTTTTAGGTAACAACCTTTGAGTCAAAGCATTTTCAACCTTGATCCTTCTTGCAGCTTCTGTCCTATCTTCCGGTCACCATTTGATTCGTTTTACTTCCTTTTAGGATTGCTGGGATAAAAATCGAAGGTGTTTACGAAGAGGCTGGCTTTAAAAAATAAGACAACCAAGTAATACTTATTCCAAGATAAACTGTAATGGCGGCCGATGGTGTCCGGCCAGACCCCACGCACCAGGGCGGGCACCCGCCCCACTCACCGCTGTAATGGCGGCTGCTAATGGCTCTCAGCTGCCCCTTCTCTGGAGAACTGCCCTCTGAGTTTTGGAATATATTTGAGGAGTTACACCCTGTCCCCATGCTGGCCAGGGTCTGCCCACAGCCAATTTCTGACTAATACATGTAAACAAAGTCTTGTCCACCTTGCCTCAAAATGAGACACCCCAGAGCTCCCCATGGGGTCAGGCTGAGGATAGACGTTAGCTGAACCCACTCCTTTGCCAAGCTGCCCTGTCTCTCACTATGATGGACTTTGTCCGAAAGCATTCTCTCAATGTGTCGGTTGCACGAGCATCCTTCTCTCATGATCTGCTCCTGGGGAACCCAAGCCAACACATTCGGTACCAGCTTTTATCCTAGTAAACAGATCCTCAGGACAGAATCTGGGTCTCTTGTCAGCCAGAGGGTGATAGTACCCCGTCCCCTGGTAGTAGGGGCAATTCCCGGCAGGCTGTGGCAGTGCGGTGGCCGAGGACTTTGCGTTGACTGGGACAGTACACAGGTCAGAAGGAGACGCATTAGCCTGTGAAGTTTGGGAGGTTCAGGAGAGGGAGTAACTATAACAACTGTGCAATCGAATGACTGTTGCTGATGTCACCGATGATGAATTGAAGGGAGAGAAAACGATACACTCAAATTGACTGATCTCCAGTGAAGAGCCAAGGGCCGCCTGGGTGGCTCAGTTGATTAAGTGTCTGACTTCGGCTCAGGTCATGATCTTGCAGTCCATGAGTTCGAGCCCCGCATCGGGCTCCGTGCTGACAGCTTGGAGCCTGGAACCTGGTTTGGATTCTGTGTCTTCCTCTCTCTCTGTCCCTCCCCCACTCACGCTCTGTCTCTCCCTCAAGAATAAATAAACATGAAAGAAAGAAAGAAAGAAAGAAAGAAAGAAAGAAAGAAAGAGAAAAGCGTGGGTTAAAAAAAATAAAAATAAATAAAATAAACAAACAAAAATAAATAAACAAATAAGTCAAATGTGGGGGGTCAGAGGATGCCCTTGGCAGTGTTTCAGAGACCTTCATCTCACAGCGTGAGGACAGACTGTGCTGAAGTCCCCACACAAGGATTAATTGTCAGGCAGCGGAGGATCGGAAAGTTCCGGTGAGTCTCCTATGCCAATGTCAGGGCAAGGAAAATGTTAACTCTCGACCCTTGGACTGAACACACCTGAGTAGGTGCAGCCAAGAACTTTGAAGTTCCCTCGAACGTTCTGACCCTGAATGGCCCGTCCCCCTCACTAGAAGGTCATGGGAGTCCCTGGCTGGAAAACTATGCAGGAGCCCTCAGGTGGATTCCTCCTCCAAATCTTCTCCACCTCCTCTTCCAGCCGTGAGACCAGTAGTTGGGGTTAATGTCAACATGACCCAACTGGGGAAGTGCTAAGTCTTCCAATGGAGGAGAGGGGTACTATGTCCAAAATAAGTTTCAGGACTGGCTAACGTGTCGGAACAGGGAGCTGCGTCTCACTGGGACTACATGTGAATGTATTGGATCAAGGAGGTGGAACCGAAATCTGGATGGGGAGGATTTTGTTGACATGGGGCACTCTTCTATCGCACAGGATTTAATGTCTTGACAAGGGACCCAGGAAATGATTCCACTACATTATTCTTAGAACTTTGACCTCATTATATGAAGTAGAGATTCCAGACTGTGATGGAAGATTCCAGAAGAAGAGATCAAAAGACTAACACAAGTGAGCATCGTATAACATGTCTATACATCACGCCAGAAAGCCCAACACCTGGCTGTGTTGGAAAGGCTTAGAGGACCCTGCGATGACCAAGGCCATTTGAAATGCCCTGGTATGAGAGGCAGAGGCATCCCTGAGAAGTTCCACAGCGGTGGAGTCCTCTGTAATCAGGTCCGATGGTAAGACATGCTGTTATAAATTGGGCTACTTGGTTGCAGGGGTGGGGGCGGGGGATGATAAAATCCCCAAAGAGCAGAGAAAGGTGGCAGCATTTAACTGTTGGAAACAAGATGGGAATAATTACCTTAAACAGGCAACTGAAGGTTCCTAACCCACAAATATCTGTGGATGTATCTAATAAGACGTGGTGTTCCTAAGGCAAGATAACTAGGAAGCCCCCGCCCAAAAAAAGGGCATCAGTTAATAAATTAATATATTATCAAAAGAGATCAAGCAGAAAGAGGACCAGAAGGCTGATGTCAGCCACTATGATTTACAAAAAGTCACGATCCCTTGCTCATTTTTAAGCATGGATTCTCAAGAATCTACCTTTATTTTTTTTTTTTTTAAGAATCCACTCCTTAAAAAAGAGCTTGAGTCCCCATGAGGAAGGACCGTGTAACACCACAGCAAGGGTAAACAGAAATGACGTACCAAGATCTTCTCGAAAGGAACCAGTGGCCACTTGCATGGCTAGTCTTACACGGGGGGAAAAGAAATACCCATATCTTTGGAGGCTGACACTGCAAAGTGTCAAGGCGTTATCACAGCTCCCCTCTGAGGGTAGAGGCGTACGGGAGTCGGGCCAGGCCTCCGGTAAAACTGGCGGGTCATGGTAGATGACAGTAGATGACCACAAATGTAACCAACTGGCTTCTCCAGCTGCAGACTCCACGCCAGACACTGCCTCTCTCCTCGAGCGGACTCGGACCAGCTTCTGATACGTGGATTGTAGCTACTGACGTGCAGAATGCGTGGTTTTGGGATACCTGTCAGGGGAAGGGATCAGAAACAGCGTGCATTCGCATGGGATGGACAACAGCTTTGTCACTCACAGTACACTCACAGCTTTTCCCCAGATCTTAATTGTGTCCCATTCTGTCACCATGCAAGTCGAACGTACCTCAGGATCTGGACATACCTCAGAATGTCCTATTGATCCCCCACACTGATGGCACCGTGCTCAATGGACACAAAACATGAGCTCCGGAGGTAAGGACCACCATGTAGATGACGTCTTCAGGGGCCCGGGGGTCTAGGGTACGCTGGGACATCCCCTCAAAATGAGGCACAAGCCATTGCCCCTGCAATCGAGGAAGAACCACGATGGCTGGTACGCTACCTTGGTACACGTACTCTACGTTTTAGAGTCGGCATATTCCACTCTTGGCAATACTGTGTCACCTACTTCTCAGGTGGCACGAGAGGCTGCTAGTCTGAGTGGGACCCAGAGCAAGGAACAGCTCAGCAGCAGTTCCGGGCTGTGGTACGAACAGCTCTGCTGCCTGGGCCACATGGGCCAGTAAATCTGCGCTTCTAAAGGTACAATGGCAGGAAAAGACACTGTGGGGTCACTGACAAACTGTACTAAGAGAGCCCCAGTGCAGACCCCTAGGACTGAAGCAAGGCCATGCCATCTGCAGAAGAACACTCGAGACCATTTGGAGAGTAGGTCCTGGAATGCCAATGGGTCCTGATGGGGTGTCTGACCTCAGGATACCAAGTGACTGTGCAGAAGGGCTGTCTTCTGTGCTGTCTGTCACATGCAGAATGCTGTCCGATTCATCAAGCCGTGGAGTCAAGGGTGCCCCATGGCAATCCTTCATGAGATAGAAGTGATACATCTGACACTGGGTTTAAGCAAGTCCAGAGGTACAAGGATGTTGGACAGACAGGTGGCACAGACATCCATGGCACCCCAGCTCGTACTTCTTATTCGTGGGTGGTCCCTAAGACTGATGGACGCCTGAGGATATGGTCGATGGGTAGGTCAGTTCAGAGCATTGGTGGGAGACAAAATGGACTGCCTTCACCTATAGCTTGACTCAAAGATGGCCCTGAAAGACAGAGGTGAGGAAAAACCCTCCAAGGGCTCATGAGCTTATCTACTTGGTTTGAAAGGACAAGTGGGCTAAGGTAAGGATTTACATAGACTCATGGGCAGTGGCAATGGCTCATCTGCTTGGTCAGTTTCCTGATGTCCACAATGGGAAAAATGATGCTGCGATTGTTGTGGCTGTGGTTTGGCACAGTCCGTGCCCTCGAGGAACTCATCACCGCGTGAGGGAGACGCACAGGCAAACAGACAAACACAGTGCAGGATAGAAGATGCTAGAACTTTGGGTGAAGCACAGTGACCCTGGGGGGGGATCACTCTCCTGGAGATGCTCTCCTGGAGGAGAGGGCAGGCTCTCCTGGAGATGAGCCTACGTTTACCAGGTGGAAGGGAGAAAAGATCATTCCAGACAAGTGGAACAGCATGCGCCAATGCACTGAGGCATGAAAGTGTTTTCAAAGCATTGTAAGCTGTTCAGCATGGGTGGGAGGCAAAATAAGAGGTGTGGGTAATGGAGGGGGGGCAAGTCAGAGAGGAAATTGCGCCAGACAGATGGACGGGCCACCAGGTCATGAAAGACCTTCAGGTCATGCTCAGGGTCAGGGACAATGTCCTGCTGGGATTGAAGACACTTTGAAGGGAAGTGTCCTGACCTTAATGGAAATGCCTGTAACCTGAGTGAAACTGGTCTTCCTTCCATAAAAATACAGACCTTATTTTTACCATAATGGATAGCGAGGTGGGACCCTGCACCCATTCCTCAACCACTCTCATGTCTGCCAACTACAGTTATGAGGGCTGAGAGCCACCTCTCTCTGCTCTCGGGTCATGAAACTAGAGCCACACCACACCTGTAGGTGTGGGACCTTTACCTAAATCACTTAAGAGCACCATAATGGGCTCAGGAGGCCTTACATGGCCCATGGCCCCAAGCCCCACTGCACAGCAGCCATGTGGTTTGGTGAGGAGTCACCACCCCCCACCCCAGCTCTGAGGGTGGAACTTGATCAGACAAAGCCAATTAAAGACCTCCCACCCTCTCCCAGCCACACTGAATAGCTTAGAGGGGGCAAGTGACTTGAGTTAGCGCCATCACAATAAGGCACAAGACCCCCATTTGGTGGCTGAGAAAAGAGAAGCCCTTTGTCTCCCCCAGACTCAAAGGAGAAAGCATGTAGCTCCAGGAGCTTCTGGCAGCCACCTGGCTTCTCTGAAGGAAGCCTATCGGAGGACAAAGCCAGCAAATGACACCCAGCGCAGGTGAGACAAGGAGACTCACAAAGAAAACGGAGCTTCGGGCTGCTGATTTAGGAACTCTGGACCAAACAACCCTGACATCTGGTCTACCTCTGAGCTCCATTACGGATGCGCCCCACCCTTATGGGTGAGTCAAGTGGAAATGAGCTTTCTGATGTTTCCAACACATTGGGTATTCATCTTACAGGACCTTCTCAACATCACATCATCACCAAGAGAAGGACAAATCAGAAGCCAATTCATTGAGTAGCGATGTCAGTCTTCCCTGAACAATTCTGAAGGAGCAGCAAAAGAGTTCCGTGACACAAGTAGAGTAAGACATACTCTTTGCTCTTCTGTCCCCTAATTCAGTGACCATTGCCATTCTCCGCCCCCCCCACCCTACTTTCTCTCCATTGGCCCAGCTTTCCCGTACACCCTACCCCTCACCCTGGGCTGCCAAACAGAAGCCTGACAGATGCCAGGGCAAGTCAGAGCCCTCAGAAGGCGGAGTGGACAGGAGGATAAGGAATGCCAAAAAGTTTAGATTTCATCCTGGTCTCTGCCTCCCTCTTTACAAAGGATCCTCCTCAAAGAGGGCATCCTTGCAACCCCCCCATTTACTTTATGGAAGAGTATAAAGAAGAACCAATCATGGATTTCTTTGATCATCCCCTCTTGCAAACATCAGCCAGAATCCAGTCCTTTGTCATGAGATCCCCCAAGTTCAAGGCAGAGTGGGACAGTGATACACACGAGGTCAGGGGCTACATTGTGCCCTGGTTGGCCCAAGGACACAGTGAGTCAAGTGATCGCCATGATCCCTGAAGACACAGGTCAGGAGGAGGGGCTCTGGAGGTGAGCCATATGGATTCAAACCTGGCTCTGTCATCTTTGCTGTGTGACCTTGGACAAGTTATTGACCTATCAATAGGTCAATAGTTTCCTTGCCTGTGAGACAATGATAATAGCTATCTGGCTGGTGTGAGAATTAACAAGTTAATGCACATAAATGGCTTAGAACAGTTCCTGGCACACAGTGAATCCTCAGTCAACATTAACCGTAATTTGTGAAGATTCTGGTCTGTGGCTCTTGGGTATCGACTCAGGGAGGCAGCTAGTAGGTGGGGAACAAGGTGACCCCATAAACTAGTACTAAAATGAGATCTGAGGTTGATATACCATCTTCCACTGTTTAAGCACTTTTGGGTGCCCTCAAAAGTATCCTGAGACAAGGGTTGGGTGCAGGTAGTTTATTTAGGGGTGTCAGGAAACAGGGAGGGGGGTGATGGAGCAGGGAAGATGGAGAAGCCTATATAAGCATTATCAAAGTGGGTAATGGGAATTCAACTCGTCCAGGACCTTCTGAGAAGTATGTGGGAGGCCTCTGTACTGAACTGAATAGTGTTCCCCCTAAACTCATGTTCACCCAGAACCTCAGAATATGACCTTAGTTGGAAGTAGATCTTTGCATATGTAATTGCTTCAGTTAAGATGAGGTCATACTGGAGTGGGGGGGGGGGGGCGCTAAATCCAGTGACTAGTGTCCTTTTAGAAAGGTTATGTAAAAAGCACATGGAGAGAAGAATGTGCCATGTGAAGACAGAGGCAGAGATTGGAGAGTTGCATCTAGAAGCCCAGAAACACTAAGGACTTCGGGAAGCCACCAGAAGGGAGAGAGGCATGGGACCACTCCTCCCTCAGAACCTCCAAGAGAGAATCAACCCCGCCAACACCTCGATCTCGAACTTCTGGCCTCTAGAACCACAGGGCACTACTTTTCTATTGTGTTAAGCCCCTCAGTTTATGGAAATTCGTTCTGGCAACCACAGGAAACTAATACAGCCTCCCATAGCTGCCCGGCCACAGGGCAGGAGCAAGGCATCTCTGCCCAAGCCCGCAGTGCCCCCCTGGTTGAGTGGGGTTGACCATTTTCCTGCACTTCAGGGATATACTTGCAAAAGGGCCAGGGGGGTGCCAAGATACTGGAAAAGTCCCCGGCACAGATGCGGAAGGATCCCCAGAGCTGACTGGAGCAGGAATGCCTCAGAGCGGGGGTGAATCTGAGCTGGGAGAGAACTGGGGGCTGTGGGTCAAAATCAGAGGGGTCCAAGGGGATGTGACGCAAGTCCCAGAGATGTCTGCTACAGTCACCACCATGGCCAAGGGGGTGTGGGGGGCTGTCCCTCCACGTTTACTCACACTTCCTGCTGGGAGTTTCCCAAGATTGCCCAGGGTTACTTTCATTCATTCATTAATTCATTTATTCATTCATTCATTCATCCCGCACACACTCTCTAAGCTTCCGCTCTGGATTAGGTCCAGGAAGACACCAATGGCTAGATCTGGCCCCTGGGCTCCACCAGCTCCCAGTCCAGTGAGGGGGGCACTCAGATCTTCATGGCACAATGGAGTGAGCTCAGTGGTGGTTGCAAGCAGAGGAGGTCACGGGAGCACGGAAGGCAGACCGAGCTCGGCCGGGCCTGGGGGCTGTAGGCAGGGAGGGACGGCAAACAAGTCTTTCCGGTGCAGATGATGCAGGCGGGGGGAAGAGCATTTGACAGCACAGAGGGCGTGGTGTGGCAGTGGGGAGTGCGCATGAGTGGGGCACCCTGGCATCGGCTGGCCCCCAGCGGCCCTGCCTGCCCACCCTTCCGGGAACAGCAGCCCCTGTTGCCTTGCACAGTGTCCCTCTCCTACTCCGTGAGGCGGTTCTGGGGCTAGAATCCTGGCACCCCACCTCTCCCGGCTATGGGGCTGGACCCAGAGATGGACATGTGACCCAGGCGGAGCTAACAGAGTCCTCGCCTGAGACCTCGCCTGGGTCCGCCAGAGGTAACCTCTCTCCCCCTTTTATCTTACTTGGCGGGTGCTGGGAGCGGCCTGTGACTCTGCCCTCCCCCGTCCCTGGCAGAAGTTCATGGACACAGGTAGACGACGGGGCCAAAGCAAGAGAAAGGCCAAGGAGAGACAAAAGGATGTCTCCCGGTCATATCTCAGGCCAGTTGCCCTCCTGGCCCTTCCCAATCTCACGTGTACACCTCTTTTATGTAAGAGAGTTGGTGTTGAGTTTCAGACCCTTCCAACAGAAAATGTCTGTTTTGTGGGTTGAATTGTGACCCCCCCCCCGTGACCTTTTAAGTGAGAGTTTTGTGGGTTGAATTGTGGCTCCCAAAGGTATGGCCACCCAGAAGCTCAGAGTGTGACCTTATTTGAATGTTTTTACAGATACAATTAAGGTAAGAATCTTGAGATGAGATCACTGGACCTTAATCCAATGACAAGGTCTGATTAGGGCAGAGGAGGAGAAGGAGCAGGGGGAGACAGAGAGAGGGCCACATGAGGATCGAGGTAGAGACAGGAGCGGTGCAGTCATAAGCCTGGGGACACCTGGAGCCTGGAAGCCAGGAGGAACCCCGGCCTGGAACCTTCCGTGGGAGCACAGCCCTACTGACTCCAGGACTGGGAGAGAAGAAGCTTCCGTTTCAAGCCACCCAGTTTGTGATCATTTGTTATGGCGGCCACAGGAAACGGATTCTGCGGGCATCGTGCAAAAAGCCCAGGAAGGATGTGAAGCAGGTGAGGACAGGATCTGCCGGCTCATGTCTGAGGCCAGGTGCCACTCCCCAGTGAGCCTGGTTAAGACTGGGTGACTCAGTCATTTATTCATCTGACTCCTGGGTTCAGCTCAGGTCATGATCCCACAGTTCATGAGTTTGAGCCTTGCACTGGGCTCTGCGCTGACAGCATGGAGGCTGCTTGGGACTCTCCCTCTCTCTCCCCCTCCTCTATTCCTCCCCCCGCCTCAAAATAAATAAATAAATTTTAAAAAGAAAAGAATAAATGTAAGACTGTGCAAACAGCTATCAGACATCGCGGTTAGCGAGGCAGGGAGCGGGGATGGGGCCAAGATGGGCTTTGTTGTGCTGACTCTTCTCCTCTACAGAAGCAAGGCGCTTCCTGTGCACTGCAGAGGCTCCTGACCTCAGCCGTGTCCGATCCCAGCCCGGGCGGAGGGGCTCTGCCCAGCCTCAGGCATCGGAGCCCTGACAGAATCACGTCTCAGTGATGCTCCACCCACGCTGGGCTCAGGTGCCCGGCTTGTGCCCACACGCAATAACACCGCGTGAGTTACAGCGTCTGACCAACGGGGTCAGGAGCCAGTGGAAACATGGCCCTGTAGTCTTCCCTGGAAAATCGTTCCGAGCCAATTCTCACAGAATAGACGGAGGCAGTGGGGTAAACAGTCCCACATGGTGGGGCCGGAGTACCCTTCACCCGGCTTCGCTCACTGTCCCCCGTGGCTGCCCCCTGGGACACATGCCTGGCAGAATGCTCACACAGAAGCCTCTGTCTCAGGCTCTGCTTTCTGGGAATCCAGCACACGTGGTTGTGAAGCAGACCGGTTCATCCATCTCTACATCCTGCTGCAAACGTTCTTCGGGGCCAATGCCACTGAATAGCTGCGTATGAAATAAATCCTGATGAAGCCATTCTCATGAGTGCCCCTTAAGTTCAGTGACTGTGACGGGGGTCAATCGTTTCTGGCACCATAAGGTGGAGGGAATTGTGTCCAGCAGAACTTCTCTCAAGGGTAGTGTGGCTGGAAAGAATCCCAGGAGGAGACGCATGGACTAAGGAATAAGTCCCACCACCACCACCACCAAGGCAGGTGTGAGGATCAGTGGAAGGTGGCAAATTCTCACCTAAGTAGGGAGGGCCCAGTCAACTGCACGTGTTTTGATTTACCCTGTGAAGTTTGGGCCAGAGTGCAATTGTTCTGACCGCCAAGGAGATGCTGAGGCAGGACCTGGGGCCCTTCTCCGTGCCACCCACCTCTCCCCATAAACACCATGTCAATATCTACAGAACACCAGTTGGAAGGTCAAATTGTCAGCGTGCTCGGGGCTGAGACTCATTTTCCCCGTCTTCACAGAGATTCTTCCCTTTTAATATCCTGTAGCATGGTCAAGACATGACAAAAACTTCCTATTCAGAGTTCTCCCTAGAGGCCAAAGGGTTTCAAAAGGGAATCAATGTGGAGAGTAACATAAAAGTCCCATATCTCAACAGGCTATGGCATCCTGGCTGCTGTCTGCCTCCATCTATGCCCATGGCCCACATCACCCAGCCAGCCACCCCTGCCTGCGACAGACGCTGATAAGAAGACATACAGGCCATCACCTCCTCCGGCCACCCCAGGCCCACCCTCCGAGGTCCAGCTTCCCAGCCAAGGACCCAGCTCACACACACACACACACACACACACACACACACACCAGAAAGAGGCAGAGCACAGAATTCATGGATGACCCTTTACAGTAGATCAAGGAAGTACCCTTAGCTCTTCTTACAGGACAGGAAACAGGATCAGGATTGGAAGACAAGTCCTTGCCCCATGCACGCCACAGTGCACAGTGAAGCCACGGTTGCAGACTGCAGAAACCTCACTGCCTCCCTGTCATCGGAAAAAATAAATAAAAAAAATAAAATAAAATAAGCACACACAATTTTTTTGGCCTCGCTGCCCCACACCCTTCTCATGTCACCACTTAATATTCAAATGTGGAGAATTTCCACACTGGAGAATAAAAAAGTCCGAAGATTTTCCCTAGAAGGCCTCGGAGCTTGGTTTCTCACAAATGGCCCCAAGGATGGAAAAAGTCTCCCAAATTGAGACTGGCAGGAAAGTGGGGCCCACTTTGTCTGATATTTCTTCTCTCCTTTCTTGGCACCCGTAGGCTTAGCTCACGCCAATGGAAAAGTCCCAAGTGCCAAACAGTTCTCAGATAATCTGCACGCAGAAAAAAAAAAAAAAAAAAAGCTTTTCAACTAAGACAGCTCATGAGGGATTAAGGCGGGGCTCCAGCCAAAACATATATTTTTTCAGATTCCTGACTTCTTTTTCACGTCAATCAGCAGGCTTGCACCCAGCTTTGGTCCTGTCACTGAGACCAGCACTGGGTTGCACCAGAACCTGGATTTGGGGCTCCAGAAGGTCCCAAGTCTGAGCTTGGAAATGCCCCATGGGAAAGATTGGAGGCTTTCTCGAAACATCAAGGAGGAAGGGTCCCTACTTGCTCCTGTCCAGACTTGTCCAGGAGAGGATATGGGCAGCCAAGATCATCAGAATAAGGTCATGAGACCAAAAGGAGGGTGGTGACCGTGGGCGAGGGTGGGAGTTTAGATCCAGGGAAGAGAGAGAGACACAGAGACAGATCAGCAAAAGACTCCCGGCTCATAGCCTATAATGCGTTACTTGTGTAGATGACATTCACTAGCTATACACTAATCTCTATGATGCTCTATCCGTTTTTAATCCTACATCATGCAATGTCATAGTAACAATCACATTAGTGTATTCAGTTGGCAACAAGTAGTACACAGCTGCATCTCAGGTGTTGTGTAAAAAGGAGGCTTCCACAGTGAGGGCACAGCCCAGCCTCTGTCTCCATGCGCTCTTATTCCGATAGTGGAGATAAGCATTAAAAATAACACCAACGTGGGGTGCCTGGGTGGCTCAGTCGGTTAAGCACCTGACTCTTGATTTCAGCTCAGGTCATGATCTCACAGTTCATGAGTTCGAGCCCCACATCAGGCTCTGTACTGACAGTGTGGGGCCTGCTTGGGATTCTCTCTCTCTTCTCTCTCTGCCCCTCCTGTGTGCACTCTCTCTTTCTCTCTCGCTCTCGCTCTCTCTCAAAGACAGGATACAAAATCAATGTACAAAAATCTGCTGTTTCTGTATGTTAGCAATGAACTCTTAGAAAGAGAAATTCAAAACAAGAGTTCCATTTACAATCGTATTAAAAAAAGAAAGCCCACACACACCTAGGAATAGATTTAACCAAAGAGGGGAAAGATATGTAGACTGAAACTGTAAGATGTTGAAAAAGGACTTGAAGAAGACACAAATAAATGGAAAGATATTCCATGCTCATGGATCGAAAGATTAATATTGCTAAAATGTCCATACTACACAGAGCAATCTACAGATTCAATACAATCCCTACCAAAATCCCAATGGCATTTTTCACCGAAATAGAACAAACGATCCTATAGCAAATAGCCAAAGCAATCTAGAAAAAGAAGACCAAAGCTGGAGGCATCAAAGTCCCTGATTTCAAACTATATGACAAAGCCTTAGTAATTAAAACAATAGGGTATTAGCATAAAAACAGACATACAGATCGACGGAGCAGAATAGAGAACCCAGAAACAAACCCACGCATATATGGCCAATTAGCTTATGACAAAGGAACCAAAAACATACAATGTGAGAGTCTCTTCAATAAATGCTGTTGGGAAAACTAGACAGATACATGCAAGAGTAGAACTGGACCATTGTCTTCTACACAAAAATAAACTCAAAATGTATTAAAGACTTGGACGTAAGGATATGGGCAACCCTAGAAGGAAACTCCTAGAAGGAAATGGGTGGTAAGTTTTAGTGATGATATTTTGGGTTTTTACATACCACGAGATCGTGACCTGAGCCAAAGTTGGATGTTTAACCAACTGAGCCACTTGGGTGCCCCTTGGTGATGATATTTTGAATCTGACACCAAAAGCAAAGCAACAAAAGCAAAAATAAACAAGTGAGACTACATCAAACTAAAGCTTCTGCACAACAAAGGAAACTATCAACAAATAAAAAGGCAACCTACTGAATGGGAAAAAAATTCTCAAATTATATACCTGATAGGGAGTTAAAATCCAAACTATATAAAGAACCCATACAACTCAATAGCAAAAAAAGCAAATGATCCAATTTAAAAATGGAGAGAGAAAAAATTAAAAACAAAACAAAAAAAAAAAAACAGGGGGAGTGCCTGGGTAGCTCTGTTGGTTGAGCGTCCAACTTCAGCTCAGGTCATGATCTCACGGCTCGTGGGTTCGAGTCCCACGTCAGGCTCTGTGCTGACAGCCCAGAGCCTGGAGCCTTCTTCGGATTCTGTGTCTCCCTCTCTCTCTGCCCCTCCCCTGCTCATACTCTGTCTCTTTCTCTCTCTCTCTCTCTCTCTCTCTCTCTCTCTCAAGAATAAGTAAACATTAAAAAAAAATTTTTTTTAAATGGACAGAGGATCTGAACAGACCCTGTTGCAAAGAAGACATACAAATGGCCAACAGGCCCATGAAAAGATGCTCAACATCATTAATCATCAGAGAAATGCAAATCAAATCCACCGGAGATCAACTCACACCTGTTAAAATGACTATTATCACAAAGATAGGCAATAACAAGCATGGGGAGGGCTGTGGAGAAGAGGGAACAGTTGTGTACTGTTGGTGGGAACGTAAATGGGCGCAGCCACTGTGGAAAATAGTATGACGGTATTTCAAAAATTAAAAATAGAACTACCATATGATCCAGTGACTCCGCTTCTGGGAATTTAACTGAAGAGAACAAAAACACTAACTCGAAAAGATATCCACACCCCCATGTTCATTGCAGAATTGTTTACAATAGCCAAGACAACCGAAGAGTCCGTCAATGGCTGAATGGATAAAGAAATTCTGGTGTGTCTATATACAATGGAATATTATTCAGCCAGAAAAAGAAGAATGAAATCTTGCTGTTTGTGACAACGTGATGGACCTTGGGGACACTAAGCTAGGCAAAATAAGTCAGACAGAGAAAGACAAATACTATATGATCTCTCTTATATGTAGAATCTTAAAGAAAGAAAATAAAAGCTCAGATATATACAAAGAACAAACTGGTGGGTGTAGGGGATGGGAGAAACAGGTAAAGGGAGTAAAAAGAGAAAGAAAAAATGGCAATTTTTATTATTACTCTAAACCTCCAGATTTTTCCCCTCACTCATTTTTACACTGCGATCAGTCTTCATTTTATTTTATTTTTTAAAGTTTTTATTTATTTATTTTGAGAGAGACAGAGACAGCGCAAGTGGGGGATGGGCAGAGAGAGAGAAAGAGAAAGGGAGAGAGAGAATCCCAAGCAGGCTCTGAGCTGTCCATGCAGAGCCCAACGCAGGGCTCGAACCCACAAAGTCATGAAATCACGACCTGAGCCAAAATCAAGAGTCAGATGCTCAACCGACTGAGCCACCCAGGCACCCCTAATTCGTCTTAGTTTTAAAAGAAAGTGGTCAACTAATTTATTTTTAAAATAAAAACAAAAATAGAGTAGTTTTGCTTTCTTCTGCCTCACTCACTACCTTGTGGGATGCGTGGGGGTTAGAAGTGTGGGAGACTTCCCGACATTGTCTTGGCCCATGAATGGATCTGTTGTGATATATATTTCCAGGTCCCAGAGATCCACACCCAGAGAAAACGGAAGCAGGCTGGAGTCTGCAGTCAGTAAACCCATCTTCTAGTTTGGGTTCAAATTCCAGTTCCACAATTTGCTAGCCACATGTCACTTTTCTTTTCTGGGCCTCAGTTTCTCAATAATAGGGTTGGGTCTCTAAAGAACTTTCCAACCCTGACATTTTCTGAGGTCAAGAACAGGCCAAGAGACTTCTCTGGTCCCTACCTCATGTCTCACGTCATGGACATTGGGGGCCAAAGCGGATTTTAGAGCCAAGATTCTTCCCCAGGGCTGTGTTACCTGAGTCACTCAGAGAACCTTGTCTAAATGCCATGACTGGGCCTCGTCTCAAGAGAGGTGGCTCTGGGGTGGAGACACAGAGCGAACACACGGTGAGAACTACAGGATGAGCCTGAAGTAGAAAGGAAGACGAGCGCAGATTGTTGCATGGGTCTCCAGAAACCACACACAGTTCACAAGAAAGCCAGTTCTTAACACACGGGAGAATCCTGAGATGCTCTAAGTGATACTTTCATTTTTTTTTTTTTGAAAGTTTTTCCAGCAGTATACAGTCGTTTCTCATGACTGCCATAACAAATCACCCACAAAGGTTGTGGCTTTAAGCAGAAGAAATTTAGTCCCTTCTTGGGGCTGAAAGTTCAAAATCACAGGGTTAGCAGGACCACACTTCTTCCAGAAATTCTAAGGGAGGATCCTTCCTCGACTCTGTGGCTTCTGGTGGCTGTGGGCACTCCTGGGCATATAGCCTCATCACTCCAACCTCTGTTTCCTGTTGGGACACTTGTCATTGGATTTAGGGCCCACACAAATCCTCCAGAATGATCTCCTCATCTTGAGTTCCTTAACTTAATTACATCTGCAAAAACTATTTTTTCCAAATAAGGTCACATTCACAGGTTACAGGGATTAGGATGTGGAAATTGCGCCTTACAGAATAGAATGTACTAGAATGTACTAGAATGTAAAAATGCTCCATTTTTTAATATGGGGAAGCTGAGGCCCAAAGAGACTACTTACCCCAAATCACATGGCTAAAAAGTCTTGAAGTTTAGAGATAACATACATGTCCCTCCATAGCCACCCATTTTGGTTGTGGCTCATTAGGGAATATCATACCGCTGTTAAAAAGAACACGTTTGATCTAATAGGGCTGATGCAGAGTGATAGCCAAGACCAACAGCTGAATTAGCAAAGGAAGCTACACAATAATTCTTAAAACCCAATTGTGTGATGTTCTACCCATCATGCGTGTGTATTTCTGTGAACACAGGCTGGGAGGCCACACAGGGTCACGGGGAGACACCAGACTCCAGAGAAACACCCAGTCCTAACCCCCTCCTTTCCACTCATCAACACCGGCTTTGGGAAAATTACATAGCCTTGAAGAACCAACCCTTCTTCATCTGTAGTATGGAGATAAAATAATGCTAAGTTCCTGAGTTGATGTGAGATAGTGGCTACAAAGGACTTGGGTCATTGAAGTGACGGGAAAATAGTTATTGCTACTACTATGATCTTCGCTATCGTCCATAGCTTTGTTATCACGTAAAAGTCTCAAAAAAATGTCTTTTTCATGTCAACATTTGCATTAAATGTGTGCATTTAATCTGCACACACTTATTTTCACTAAAATGACAGTAAAGAAATTTACAGAGGCATTAAGACACAGGGGCCAAGAAAGCAAGAATCAAGACATGTTAATAGAATCTTAGAAGATGGTAAGCGGATGGGCGAGCAGTACACAACTTCTCAGAGCGGACTGAGGCGACATCCAATCTTTGAGAAGGACAGACATCTACCAGTGAGCCTGGTGTGCCCAGAACCAGAGGGCTATTAGCTCAGAATTAGAGGCCCAGGTGCCTCTAGAGACAGGCCAGAGATGGATGTGAGCGCAGACGGACTGGCAGAAAGTACCCCATCATGTGCGACAAGACATGTATATATTCCTCTGGTCAACTTTTTTACAAAAAGATTGTCAGCCATTTTGGGGGACACTTCTTAACAAGAAAGAGGAAGGCTAAAAGGAAAAGAAAAACAAAAAACTTGGAGGAAAGGAAAGACAATGCAGCAGCAGAAGAAAAAATTTTAGATCTATAGTTCAAGACCTCAGAGGCAGAAAATATTGTATTTAGGAAATGAGAACTAGATGCTATAAAAAGGGGGCAATCTGGGGTGCCTGGGTGGCTCAGTCAGTTAAGTGTCAGACTTTAGCTCAGGTCATGATCTCATGATTCATGGGTTTGAGCCCCACGTCGGGCTCTGTGCTGATGGCTCGGAGCCTGGAGCCTGCTTCGGATTCTGTGACTCCCTCTCTCTCTGCCCCTCCACCACTCTCTCTCTCTCAAAAATAAATAAACATTTAAAAAAGGGGGGGGCAATCAGAGAACATGGAAGAACTCCTAAATACTACAGAAATAAAGACATTGAAGAAAATAATAAAAGACATAATAGAAATCTTCTGGAATAGTACTATAGAACACAGAAGAAAAAAGGTTAATAAAAAGTTTTTTTTAATGTTTAAAGGATCAATCTAAGTAACCTAACATCCAAGTAATAGGACACAATAGGAATTCTAAAAACGATCTGGTCAAATTAACAATTCAGGGCACTTTCTTCCAACCAAAGCCATGGGTTTCTTGGTTGAAAGGATTCACCTGCGGCTCAACATAAGTATAAAAAAAGAACCACAGTAAGGTACATGATAGTGAAATTGAAAGGCAACAGGGATAAGGAAAGGATCTCAAAAGCCTACAGAGAGAGAAAACAGGAATCAGAATGACTTCATACTATCCATGGCTGGAAGTGAGAAGACTACAGAGAAATGGTTCCAAAGTACAAGAACTACAATGCTCCACTCAAGCAAACTATCATTGAAATTTTGAAACTATCAGGAGCAGAATGAAGATCATACTAAAAATGCAAAAATTTGACACTTTTACTCCCATGCACCCTGCCTCAGGAAGCTACTGAAAGACATGTTCCACCAAGACAGGAAACAAACCAACCAAAAGAAAGCCATGGAACCCAGGAAATTAGGGATCCAACCCAGGAGAGGTGCAAAGGGAACTTCCTGGATGATGGGGAAGAGACATTCAAGACTGCCAGCTGTGCAGGGACCTAGGAGACAACCAGTGGTAGGGGAGCAATGTTCATCAGGAAATGACTCCACACAGGAGGGAAAAGGGGGATTCCCCAGTATGTGTGAATTTCCAGAGTGAGGAGATGAATTAATGACAGGCAGGTAGGAAACTAAACAAAACACAAAGGCAATTACCAACACCAGGAAAAAGAAAAAGTTATACAAGACAGGAAATGCAATTAAAGTTAGCATTCTATGTGACATTACTAGTAGTATATTAGCACACACTACACGGCAATAATAATAAACACTGAATATTGATTTAACAAAAAGATAAAAGCATAATTGGAGTGGGTGAGAGGGTAACTGGGGGCACTAATGTAAGAGCAAAGTTTTATCTTTGTAGTAGAAAGTCCACTGATGATGTTCAATACAGAAAAATCAAGGATTATTAGTACAGAGCTGCTATTAGAAGGAGGTAAGAAAATGCCAGAAGAAATAACTAAAAGTTGAAAATGGTTGCATCTGGGCAGAAGAACTGAGGTGGACATAGATAAAGGCTGTTCTTTTTCATTAGAACCAGCCTTTGAGAACGATTTGACCTTTAAAAGTATATAAACTTACTTCCTTAATGAAAAGTCAAAATTAAATCTAAAAACAACTTTAAAAAACTGATAACCCCTGGGGAGAAGAGTGGAAATATGCTCTATACTCTTGTGTGTCTCCAGTTTATTTACAGCAGGAATGTGTTTAAGTATGGCTTGTGTTAAAACAAAAACTAATGTTTTGATGGTTAACAAAAAAGGATCTCAAATTCGAGCCCGGGACCTGACTCTGTTGGGACAGGGCTAACATCTGAAGACAGAGAGGAAAAGCTGGGCCAGCAGGACGTGTAGGACTTGGGACAACACTGGGGTTGGGGGTTGGGGGGGGGGAATTCCCCGCTGGGAGAAAACATGGAGTGTATTTGGCTCAAAACAAGAAACCCACACAGAGATTTTGGTTTGAAGCTTTGGAAAACATTTGTTTTCATTCCTCGTAAAAAAAAGGATGACGAACGGAATTATTTGAAATGAGATTTTAACAAGAAAAAAACTAATAACATTTCATTAGTATTCTCTTACCAGCTCATTATTAACAAGTCCAAAGACTGATTTTAAGAGTTTCTGTTTCTTTATAATGTCCAGCGAAAACCATCAACACCAGGAGAGGGTTTGGGCTTGTTTGTTTTTTGTTTGCTTTTTTTTTTTTAAACATTCCTCTTCTTATGAGCATTTTGCTTGGTTTGTATTTTTGCCACCACTTCCAGAGTTCTTTCTGAGCTCATTAATGTGTTAAACAGGCACTTAAAGCCAGCGTGGGTAGAGAGGACAGACTTGTGCGTTAGAATCGCACAGAATTTAATATGAATTCCAGATACTGGCTCATTAACTGTGTGACCTTGAGCAATTGACTTACCCACCCTGGGCTCCAGTATTCCCTGAACAACAGGGATGGCATGCCCCGTATTAAATAATAGATTAAGAAACAGGAGTGCGGAACCTACTAGGTGCTCGACAAAGTGCGCTTCCTGTCCCCCCACCACATACAGGGAAAAGTACTCAAACACCGATGACTTAAATGGCTCATCATACTTGTATCCGAGTTGGATTCCCTACATTTTGAGCACTTCTAGGAAATCGTCTGTAATTACCTTACAGACTTCACCGTCTGATAGGGCCTGGTGAAAACTTTGAGAGCCTTAGAGTTTCACGGCTGGGCCCGCGCCTAGGATTAGTGATAAAACAGGGTCCCACTCCCAATTATAGCCTAAGGCTCGAGCTCATCCAAGTCATTTAAAAAAAAAAAAAATGCAGAAGAGCAAATCCAAGGAGAGGAAAGGAAGGGGAAACAGTGCCGTGTGCAAATGTGTAAATATCAGGTCCGGACACCCAGACTCCAGGGCTAACTGCAGCCCAGACCTCACTGTGCAACCCTAGGAAAAATACCTCAACGTTTCTGGGCTTTCTCATTTGGCGAAGAAAATCCTAACTCCTGCTTTGCCAGGCTCCCCAGTTTGTGGTTAGGGTCTACAAGACAAGAATACAGGTATCTATGTGTCTCTTCTCCCAACATTTCCCCCCTGTACTTTGTCTCCCACCGTGGCTGATGTTAGGTGGGGGTGTGAGAGCAAGAAACAGCCGAAGCCTCAGGCTTTCTGGCTTCTGAGTCCTAGGAGCCTGATAGGAGTGACTGATGGCTTATGGAGGCCTGAGTCCCCGCCACTATTCCAAGCATGTCACATGCACCAACGCATCCAATCCTTTAATGGTCTATGAGGCAGGAATTGTTAGAACACCCATTATACAGATGGGAAGACTGATAAGACCAGAGAAGTAAATAAATGTGCCCAGGGTCACATGGCCAGTTAATGAGGGGTCAGCACTTGAACCCCAGCTTTCTGGCTCCAGAAAAGGGTATCCCTACCCATTCCCTGCTCAGGAAACCCTGTCACCTCGAGTGTGTCCCTTCTTTGAATCTTGGGGTATCCTGCCTCTCCTTGGGACAGGTAAGTAGCAAGATATGAGTGGGAGCTGGTCGACCTATGTGGAGACGATGGCCTTTGCCACCTTTACCACTGTCCCCTAGTCTGGGGTCCTGGGGCCTGCCAGGGCCAGCTGTCAGATCGGAGGCTACTGATTATCTGTGTCCCTCTTGCCACCTCCTGGGCACCCAACTTCCCTGGTGCCTCTCCTAAGAAATTGGCAGCAGTAAGGACAGAGACCAAGAGCTCAGTGTTCGAGGGGGCCCGGTTTGCCATCCAGCTGATCCCCAGGATCGGCCGGGCCCAGGGCTGGTCACAGAACCTCTCAGAGCCTTGGGCTCCTCCTGCAGACGAGACGGCAATCCTTCATTGCATTAATAAATATTGAAGCCCTACTGTGTGCTGGGCACTGCTCTGGGTGCTGGGGATCCAGCTGGGGAGGGAACTACACAGAGTCACTGCTCTCCTAGTCCAGGCATCAAGTGGGGGAGAAATGGAATATATGAACATATAAGCACGTCCTCTGCTGTTGGGTAGTGAAGAAAAACAAAGCCAGGTTAGGAGGAGCATAAAGTGACAGTACAATTTCAGGAACGAAGAAAAGGAACAGCTTCTCGGAGACACCAGACCAGAAACATGAGAGAGAGAGAGTGAGGGAGGCATACAAATACCTAGGGGAAAGTCATCCCACGCAAGGGCAAACAGCATGTGCAAAGGCCCTGAGGCACAGGCCAGTGTGCTGTGCTTGAGACACAGCCAGAAGGCCAGAGCAGATACCATGGCGTGAGTGGTTGGGAAAATCACAGGGAGAGGGGGCAGGGGCAGCCGGATCACATAGGGTCCTGTGGGCTGGAATAAGGACTCTGCATTTTACTGTGAGCGAGACTGGGCTCCATTGAGGGGTTGAGACTCAGGGAGTGAAATGTTCCGATGTAAGTTTTTGGTAGATCCCTCCCAAAGCCGCTGCAGAGGGACTGGAAAGGACTGGCCAATCAGCAAGCGAGAGGGTCTTAGAAACCATATCAGGCCTCACTGACGCAAGGGGAACATTTAGCCAAAGAGACTTGGGTGGGGGCAAAAGCGTGGAGTCCAGCCTCTGGAATCAGACAGACTTGGGGTCAAGCCACAGCAACTACGTTTAAAAGTCATGTGATCTCAGAATAGTTCCTTAACTTCTCTGAGCCTCTTTCCCATCCACAAAATGGGTCATCGAGGAGATTCAGTGAAATGTCACAACAAAGCACAACGTCATACACACAGCACGGTGTCCCAGACAGCATTGCTAGGGAGATCATTTTGCAGTCACCACGCCAAGTGGCCCTCACCAAAGCCTGGCAAAGAGGACAGACACACAGAGCCGAACTGACATTTGCTCATTCCGTCGTAGCGGCGAGGAAATGAGCACTCGGGGCGGAAAGCTGGTTGGCCAAGGTCACCTGGTCGGGAAGTGGCAGAACTGGGACCTGGATCCAGGCCTCTGGTTCTGCTACTTACCAGCTGTGTGAACTTGGTGTGTGAACTCGGGGAGGAAGGTCTATCGCTGTGGGGCCTCAGGGGGTGCATTTCAGCACGCGTGAATTGGAGTTAACGGCAGGTGCCCACCGTGAATGAGGAGATGCTTTCAAGGGCTCACCCAGGGACTTGAACACGGGGGATTACATCATTCCTGCCTGTCTGCACTGAGCTCGGCCCCGGGACACCCACAGGACAGAAGGGAACTTGGGACAACCCAACAAGGAAGAAGGCTTCACGTGGAGCACAGTGGAAGGAGCCCCGGACGTGAACACCAGACTCAAATTCCCATCCTCCCCTGCTGCTCAGCTCCCTCGGTGTCCACCTTCTCTGACCTCCAATTCCCTCCTCTCAGAGCCTTCCAGCAAAAGAGGGATAATAACACCTCCACATGCAGCACTGACCTTATGCCAAGGGTGATTACTAAATAGCATAAATACTTAAAATGAGGGGCGCCTGGGTGGCGCAGTCGGTTAAGCGTCCGACTTCAGCCAGGTCACGATCTCGCGAGATCTCGCGTGATCTTGCGTGAGTTCGAGCCCCGCGTCGGGCTCTGGGCTGGTGGCTCGGAGCCTGGAGCCTGTTTCCGATTCTGTGTCTCCCTCTCTCTCTGCCCCTCCCCCGTTCATGCTCTGTCTCTCTCTGTCCCAAAAATAAATAAAAAACGTTGAAAAAAAATTAAAAAAAAATACTTAAAATGATTATTTCACATGTATTCGTGTCATATTTAATTAGTATCGGTCTCCGTCTAGACTCCAGGCTCCGAAAGGACAAAGGCTCTATCTTTTTCCCTCCTCACCAGTATACCCCCAGGATGGGTGCAGCTCCTGGGATAAATTTGGTGCCCAGTAAATACTTGTAAAAGAAGTTAAGAGTGCCTGGTGCATTATGGGTATGATAAACGCTAAGTAAGCGGATGGACAGATAGATGGAGGCATTCGTCGTTCCGCAAGGTAGTGAGCGTCCCATTCCTGGAAATGTACGAGGAAGCAGAGGCACAGAGGTTCGTTTCATTCATTCATTCATTCACTCGTTCAACAGTCATCGTTGGTCACCCACAATGTGCCAGGCCCCATGGTATGCGCTGGGGTCACAGCATTGAACATCCCGGCCGGACAGCCAGACCAGACACCAATAATGTCTGGGGGTGACGAGTGGTAGGAAGCAAAAGAACGTAGCGCGGAGAGTTACAGAGGGACACAGCCATCTCTGAAGAGATGTGAAAGAGCGTTCAGATGATTGTCTTCAAGGATTGGAAAAGAAAGCTCTGGCTGGAGGATTCCAGAATCCCTTCCAGCTGGAATACGCCTTGTTCCCTCCATGGCTTCAGAGGGAGCTGGTGAGGGAGTCCCCCTTCCCGCTGGATTGTGGAAGCAAGAGGCTTTGCACTGAAATTGGACCAAGCAACCTGAGTGCCTGGCCTCACTCCATTTCCCCTCCCTGTGGGACACCAGGACCGTCACCAACTCTCTCTGGCCCTGTTGCCTCCCCCTCCCATCAGGACATGCGCCCTGCGGCTGGCTGTCCATGTGCCTGGCCAGCTCTCTGACTGCAGGCATGGAACCCCCAGCGTCCCCACTGCAGACCCTTCATCCCTGAACCAGGCCACACTTCCTGCTGGCGTGCTACCAAGAGTCCCTCCTCGTAAAGCTGAGGTTCACGGGGAAAGAGACGTCCTATTTTACGAACACTTGTTTATTAGCTGAGAGGTTGCTCTTACCTGTGCCCGGACCCCCGGAGGTTCAGCTCTGCTGACCGGGTCAGCGGCACACGAACGAGCCTGCGGGAAGAAACACCCAGAAGCCACCTAGCACTTGGGGGCCGGACCAGCTACATCGTTTACGGGGCCCCGTGCCAAATAAAAATGCACGGCCCCTTGCCCCAAAAGCAGGGCAGGGGAAAGTGCGGTTCAAGGTACTCGCGTACAAAACTTTTCCTTTCCTTGTAGTCTTACCCGTGACCTGCCGTGGGGTTTTCTGTGCGCTATTTAATGCTGCTCTCCCCTGGGCACTCACAGGGATGCGGAGACCTGGGTACAACCCTCAGAGGCACCTGGGAGCCCCAAACTGTGGCCTGGAATGCAAGCACGCAGTCCGTCGGCTGCCGGGCTCCCTCTCCGCCAGCCTTCAAGTCTCAACAGCGGTGGGAAGTTCAAATCGGGCACCTCTTCTTCCCTTGGACCCCCGCCACTACCCAGGGCAGCTGGGTGGCCCCCGGGGAGTACTGAAGTCTCCGTACTGGGATTTACTAGGCAGCCGGATGAGAGGTGGGCAAAAGGCCTGCCTCCACCAAGTTACCCCCTGAACATGTGCCACAATCATGCCTAACCCTAAATGCCTTGCGGGGCAGAGAGGGGGGGGTGCACCCAGCACTGACTCACAGGGAGCAGGGAAGCAAACAGCCAAGAAGCGTCCAAGCCCCCAGAGCATTCTTTATAAAACATCAGTTCAAAGCCAAACTTACTAAGAACTTCAAGGTCACACCTGCGGCATTAGACCCCAGGCTGAGGCCCTTTTGAGAGTGGGTCCCTGTATGACCGTCCTGGTTACAGACCCATGAAGCCCACCCAACGAAATCAGACTGGGTCCTGCAGCTCCCGGGTGGGGGAGGGGGGCGCTTGCCCAATAAACTGTTTCAGAGAGCCTCTCAATCCCAGTGAGTCTGGCCAGTGCCGCGCTGGACCCACCGTAACCACCCACCGGGGCTACGGACCCGCAGCCGGGCACCCTCCCGGAGCGAAACAAGGACTCCAGCAACTTTACGGTCCTGCCTGGGAGGAGGAAAATTGACACAGGAAAATGGAGACCCCCCCCCCCAAGAGCGGGCCGCCATTCCCGCATCTGGAAAATGGGCAGATGCCCGCCAGATGATGATCAGAGGAACCTAGATTTGTGAATCAGCGTAAAAGCAGAGACGTTCCTCATCGAGATAAAGCATGCCGGTGCCTTTCCACCGCTGAAGGCCGGCCACGGCCTCGCAATCCCGCCCATGTCATTGATGGGGCGTCCTCGCGCTTGTGGTCCCTTGGCCTGAAAGTCCTGTGTTCAATCTAACATCCCCTCTGTCCCTCCACGGGGAGCAGCCCCCGCCGCCAGTCGCACCTTCCGTTTGATGCACCTCCTGGCCTGGGAACCTTCTTTTCCTTTTCATTGCCAGGGTCAGAGGCGTCCACGCGGTAATCGTTTGTTGTATGAGCGAGTGTCCCAGGAACTTCTATCGGCCACTTTACAACTTCTTAACATAAGACAGTATATTTATCCTATTGGATATAAAATAAAAGGGAAGAAAGGAAGAAATCAACTGAGGGAGAGGCAAAGAAGAGTGAGAAGACCCCCCTTTCCGGGGTCCTCACGTCCTATCTCCACCTCACCCCGCTCTGCTCCCAGGGGACCCCTGGAGTCAGATCCAGGGTGCGCCTGCTGGAAATAGAGTCCTCGTTGCAGGGGCGGATCTGTACATCTGTGGTGCACGCCCAGGGCGCACCTGCCCCGTGCCTTCGTCCCCGACCAGACCCGCGCGTTGGTCTGCTGCCCCCAACCCGGGGCCCGTGGCATTTCGACAGGGAGGAGCTTCGGATCTCTGCGCCCCCAGGCCCAGCCTCTCAAGTGAGTTTCACCAGAAGGCCTAGTACTTGGGAAGGTTCCCAGGGCGCCTCCTTGCGTCTCCAGAGAGTCATCGCTAGCGCGGTGATGGGCCAGCTCAGCCCCCACCTCTCCGATCTCTTCCTGCAGACCCCAGAGCAGGCAGGAAAACTGGGGATGCTTTCAGGAGTCCAGGTTCCAGACGGTTCACCCAGAAGCGGCCGGGCGACCTTGGGCACATCACTTGACATCTCTGGACCACAGCTGACTCAGAGAATATTTTCCTCTAAAGGCCAGGCTGTGAATCTAGTGAGAGTGATTGGACGCCTGGCACGGAGGCTGGCTCAGAGGGAGGGCTTCTTTAAGGGATGAGGACCTCCCTTCCCCTCCGGAGACCCAGTACTAAAGCACTGGCATAAACAATGAAAACATCTGTCAAACCATAGCCTGCCTTCAGAGAGTTTGTAGGACGAGAGGAGATGGACGAACTGGGTGCAAGAACTGAAGCCCACCCAAACCCCGCCCCACAGCTGAGGCCCCACTGGCTCCAGGGGACTCCAGCATGGGAGCTGGGCACCAAGCACAGGGTCTCAAGTCTGAGAGGAGAGAAACATCTTTGGGGTCTGGGGCTGCCTCGCCCTGAGAAGCCCCCAGGCTTCTCGCACCTTCCGTGGTGTGGGGAGGCGGATAGGGTCACAGAAGAGAAGAGGCCAAGGGAACGACTTCTCACTGGTGGCCACCCTGGGCCAGGTCACTAACACTTGTCCTCTAACTGGGGCGGGGGACCTCGCCTACTCTGTCCCCACCGCTCCCCTCATTAAAACAGAGCAGAGCTTCAGAAAACCCAAGCCGACCCTGGAGGGCTCCTGTCCGAACCGCACCAGAGTCCAGCGCCCAGCCCCGATGGCTCTTCCTGCCTCAGAGGCTTTGCACTGGTCCCTCTCCATGGAAGGATCTAGAATCTTCTCCTGGCTCTTCTTGGAACTCCAGGCTCTTCCTCACTCTTTGGGTCCCAGCCCACACCCTGCTCCTCCGTAGAGGGGTCCACTTTGACCACCTCCAGTCCTCACACTCTTATTTTCTCCCTTCCCAGCATTGACTTCTACCCGAAATTCGTATTTATTTGCTAATGTGTCCAATTGCCGTTGAATGAATGAATGAAAGAACGTTGGACTAAAACCAGGGATCCAGGCTCTGCCCAGACTTTCTGCGTGACCTCAGCCAAATCGCAACGACCCCTTCAAGCCTCGGTTTCCTCACCTGTAATATGAGCTAATGAGGGCGCCTGAGTCACAGAAGGAGGATGAAAGGAAGAATCTTTGAACTCCAGGTCCACAGTGGCCACAGTCTTGCATCCATCCTTTGGGTCTCGTCCAGGGACAAGAGCACACTTCCCCTCTGGCCCCAGACCCACTTCCCCATCCATCACCCGACCCCACCTCACCCCCGCTGCCACTGCCCTCGGAGGATCAGAACCTTCGGACTTCCAAGCAGCCGGCTGGAGGGCCATGGGGCAGCCACCGGCGAAGAGGTGGGGTGGTCATCCCGCCTCTGTGCTGTGTGCCCTGGGGTTCTCAGAGCGCCTTCCGGTCGGGGACAGCCGCAGCGTCCCCACACCAGCCTGAAAGTGATTCCCCTCCTCGGACCGGGAAACCAAAGCTCAGAAAGGCTCAGTGACAGAGCCCAGCAGAGGCTGCCTGGGTCAGAAGCCCTGCTCCAGCTGTCGCCAGTGCTGTGACCTTGCTTGTGTCGCTCGTCTTCCTATACCTCCTTTTCCTCGTCTGTGACATGGGGATTCCACTGGTGTCTGTGTGTCGGTGGTGTGGACTTGTTGGCATAATCCCCACGGACCACTTGGAGTGGTCCTGGAGCAAGCAAGGGCTCAGTACGTGTCAGCTGCTGTCACGTCAGCAGAGACAGGTCTACTCTGATTCCCCAACTGGGAACACTGGCGGGGGGGGGGGCGGGGGGGAGGGAACAGACCAACAGACCAGGAGATCCCTTTTCTCTTCTTTTTCTGGAGTCATTGCTGTGCCCACTTAACAGACGTGGAGCCTGGAGTCCACAGAACTCAGGGTGGGTCACTACTCCTATCACTGGGGGATCCAAGGGCATCACCAGAGAGGAAACAGGGTCTTTTTGAAAAATAACCTCGCAAAGCATGGGAGTCCAGCCTACCCTAGGGGCAGCTCATCTGAGCGGAGACAGAGGGACAGGACTCGGCGGAGGCGCCCGGAAGTTCCCAGGAGGGAGACACTGGGGACTGGCCCCCTCAGGGGAGACTCCGACGTCACCCAGACCGCGCCCCCAACACACCCCACCGGCTCCGCGTAAACAGCGCAAATGCGGCCTCCCATGCGCACACACGGCCAGGAGCGCAGCCCTCGCGGAGCCTCGCAGACAGATCCCAGCCCCGCGTGGCTGTCAAAACCCGCTTTTCCCCGGGGAGGGGAGGGAGGCAGTCCCTGCGGTCCCCTGAGCTGCCGGCTAAGATCCAGCTTCTGCTCCGCGCCGCCCGGAGCCAGTCTGCTCGCCTGTAAAATGGGCAGCAAAGGCCGCCACGCGGGGCTCCTACTCCATCCAACTCGGAGGCGGTCTCAGGTGGGCGGGGCGTTCCCGCCGTCTGTCCCCAGTCAGGCCCCGAATGAAGAATCGGCCCTCGAATTCTTTACCGCACCCCTGCGGCGGCGCTCAAGGCCTTGTGAGCCAGGCGTTCGGGCCGATTCCGAAGCCCGGGAGAGGCGCTCGTGACACGCTAGACGTCACCACCCGGAGAGGCAGAACCCGATTCCAGCCCTCAGGTTCGAGTCGACTGCCCCGACTGTCTTTTGGAGTCTCCAGAGAGGTACACGCGCGCGCGCGCGCGCACCCACACACCCACCCCTTTGAAATTCGTCTCTCTTAATTACCCATTATCGATGTTTAATGCTGCAAGTGCCAAGCAGCTCACAGAGAGCACTTCGTTTTATACCCACGATAATAGGAAGGGATTCTCACCACGATTCCACACTTTACGTGGGGGGAAAGTGAGACTCAGAGAGGTTAAGTAACTTCTCCAAGGTCACACAGCTAATGAGTACCAAAATCATGAATCCTACGACCAGATGGGCTGGGGCGATCCATCAATGTCCTAACGCTGAGTAGCTGGATCCTTCTCAAAGCACCGCCTTCTCGGTGGGGGAGCAGGGTTCAGTGCCTGTGTGTAGTAGAGTTGGGGGGGGGGGCGGGGATTTGCTGTGCCGGGGGACTGGATGGACATCCCAGATCTTGGGCCTGGGTGCAGCCCAGCAAGAGCAGACATCGCATCTGAGCCCTTAGGAAGGTGGTCTAAGTCTCTGCGGAAGCAGGAGAAGGCGGTGTGCAGACAGGGGTGGGAATGGGGTGGGGGTGGCCCCAGAGGAGGAGCCCCAGGAGGAGAAAGGAAGCTGAAGTCACCCAGGGTTCTTGCGAGGGAGCTCCGGGCGCTCCCTCTGGCGCCTCTAGCAGCCTTCAAGTAGAAGCTCTGCGTTTTAGGATTGACTCCCAGCGCCGGCACGAACAGCTCCCGAGCCCTCCGCACAGTGTGTCCCCTCTCCCCCGCCCCTTGTGCCCTGAGTCGCCCAGTCTGCTCCTGTGGCTCCGGCTCATCTGCCCAGTCTGAGTGGCTTCAAGCGGCTTTGATAGGCCTCTGCCTGGAGTCTCTTGCTGTGGCTGGCTGTGTCCACAATTTCTTGGCGTTCATCTGCCTCCATTCAATGAAGGTCTCGCACCAAGGTTCCGCGCGCCTCGCAGCGTCGCCAGGTCCTGGGGGCTGAACTGCAGTAGGGACGTGGAAGGGTGGCACCTTGCCGTTGTATGTTTGCGTCTATAAACTGGGACGTGTGTGTTGATGGCGGGTGTTGGTGTGTGTGTGTGTGTTAGTTCTGTGCGTACAGGGTGTGCGGCGTACGTAGATGTCGTGGGGCTGGGTGTCTGTGCGCGCGCGCGCGCGCGTGCTGGTTGGATGTGTTGGGTGTCTGTCTCGTGCCTGTGTTGCATGTGTTGTGTTAGATGTGTGTGTGTTGCAGTGTTTGTTGGTGTGCGGTGTGTGCGATGACGGCGACGACGACGACGGCGCGCATGCGTAATAGCTCCGTCTCGGAGCGAGCCTGACCCAGCGTCCGGCTCCAGTGCCGCGAAGAGCAGGGGCTGTAGGCTCGCGGCGCCGCGGGAGGGCGCTGTGCGAGAGGCAGGCGGGTGTGATGAGAGGGTCCCCCTAGGCCTGGAGCAGGGGTGCTGTGCGAGGGCGGGAGTGGAAACTGTCGAGTGCAGCGAAAGGAAATCCGCGAGTCTGAAGTGGGGACTCCGTGTGCGCCGGAGAATGGACGCTTGGTGGTCGTGGGCAGGGGACAGGGAAGGTGTTTCCCGGGAGCGGCCGGAGTCCGGGCTGGGGGAGTGTCCCGGCCTCGCCGCCTCTCGAGCGGCTGGGAGGGCGGGGACAGAGCCGGGGAGGCCGCGCGGCCCCGGGGGCCCGGCCAGGCCGGCGCCAGCCGCCGAGTTGAAAGGCGGCCGCAGCCTCTCCTTGCTGCTTCCCATTGCGCCCCCGAGGGCTCCAGGCGGGGCGTAGGCCGGGCTCACCTCGGGGCCGCGGGTCACTAAGGGGGGCATCATTCGGTACGGGACCCCGCCAGGCTCACGGCCCGCGTAGGCTTCGCACTTGAGGTCCCCCGCCTCCTGAGTAACTGTCTCCCCTGGGCCTCCTGCGCGACCGGGGCCTTCAATCCCGGGGTCAACGAGCGGAGAAAAGGACCCCAAAACAAGGCGCGCTTGGCGCGAGCTCCCCACCCCTCCCCGGCCTCGCAGGGCCGCGACCGCGACCGCCCCGGCCCCCCGCGGACCCACGCGCAGCGAAAGCGCACCAGGGCCCCTGCCCCGGAGCGATCTCTCCGACCTGGGGCGCCGCGCCACCGACCTTGGGCCTGTTCGGCCCGGCCGGCGTGGTCAGAAGCTGAGTTTGCAGATCGAGGCTTTGTCTGCTCCCCAACAAACCGAAAATGCCTTCACAGACGGCTCGCAGGGCAGGTGAGAAGCCCCTTTTGTTCCCCAAGGGACGGGGCTTGCTCGTGGTCAGAGCACGAAGGAGTTAAATTCGTGGGGCTGTGGCTGGGTTCCCGGGGCCGGTTTGCCAGCGACATGCGCGCTTCGCAGGCCTTTTCCAGCCTGGAAGAGCCACTCAGGCGCTAGGTGACCCTCAAGGAGACAGGGCTGGGCAGTGGGGGGAAAGCATAGATGCCGCCTTGTAACCTGTGTTCGAATCCCTGCTCTACCCTTTATGGGCTGTGTGACCTTGGGAAATCACGTAACCTCTCTGGGCTGCTGTCCACTCCCTTGTAAAACAATCCCCTAAGGTTCGGGGGGGGGGGGGGGGCGGCGATGTCAGGAATTCCTCTGGGCGCCATACGTGGTGACTCCGAGTGAACGATCCGGTGCTTTCTGCCAAAGGAGGAAACCGATCCGTAAGAGGACCAGGCCTGGGAACCCCCTGCCCACTCTGCCCTCGCTTGAAAAACAAGCAACTTAGTTCAGAGGGACCCCGCCTCCAGTTCCCACCAGACTTGGCTGAATCTGACTCGGGGCCCTCACCCCACACCAGGGCACCGCTCCGATCCAGCAAACATTTATTGGACACCTTCTGTGTGCATGCTCTATTGAGATAGGGAATTCAGAAACAAAAAGGAGGGAAAGAAAGAACTAGACGAAAAGAAACTAGGGGAGACGGGAGTGGAAGGAAACCCGGACCCAAGCCGGCGACTCGGGCGGAGGCGCGCGCGGAGGCGGGCGCGAGCGGGGGTCCCAGGGCGGCCGCCTCCTCCAACCCTCTGAGGTGCTGGGTGGGGGAAGGGGGCGCGCCCGCCTCGCCTGCAGCTACCGCCTCTTTGGAGCCGAGGCGCGTCTGCAGAGCGCGAGCCGTCGCTCATTACTGCAATTATGTTGCTCTAAGTTTGCCTCGACCCTAAATTGCCAAACTTCGAGGAGCCAGGAGGCCCGGGAGTCCGAGCCAGCGGAGACACCTGATCCTGCCCCACCATTCCCCTACCCGCACTTGAGGAAAAGCCTCTGGTGCTGCGGACGCACTGAGAACTGAGAAAATTCAGACCCGCCCCCTACTCCCTGGGCGCCCTCTCTCGCAGGGGTTCGTTGTCGCTTCTCCAGAATCCTGGGAGTGGGAAGGATTTCTAGGCCCATTTTGCAGATGAGAAAACTAAGGAAGCAAGAAACGGAAGATCTTCCTTATCCCAAGTCAGGCCAAGTTTAAGTGGCAGGGCTGGGGTGAATCACATCGGCTTGTCTGACTTCAGGTTCAATGCTATCCCCAGGACGGGAGAATCACGAGGGGTGTTCCAGGAAGGAAGCTGGAAAATGTGTAGAAGGCAGTGTCCTTCGCTCCATCGCGGTCGGGTTGCTTAGTTTATAGAGGGGAAGCAAAAACAACCCCTTTCTGCGTCTGCCGGAAGGAAGCAGCGATCTACCTCGGCCCTCAAGCGCCTTCCAAGGACTGACTTCGTGAGTCTGAGAGCTTTTTAGGTCTAACTGCTGTCTCTCTCTCGGGGACAAGGAGGCCCGGATTCGGGTTCTGACCGCACTTCTGGGAGCCCGGCTTCCGGGCTCCCCCAGTCTGTCTGGTCCGGCGGAACTGCACTCCACAGCAAGCTTGCTTTCTTCTCCTCCGGAGGGGAGTTGTGGCATGCTCAGACTGCAGCCTCGGGGATCGAACGTTTGCCGGCGCTACGGAGACTGGAAGATCCTAGAACCAGGGTACCCTGGAACTTGCCGGGCGAAAGCTCACAGCCGGCCCCGGGGGTGCATGGGCGCAACCCTGTGCGCTCTTGGAATTCCTAGGCAGAGCTCCGGCGCCTGGGGCTAGAACCAGCGCCGTGTGCCCAAGACTCGGTTTCCACCCTGAGCCACGGCCTCTATCCGTGGAGACGTCCACCCTCCCCAAGTCCAACGCCAGATACTTTGCGTTGTAACAACCGTTGGCCTGCTGGCCGCACAGGCTGCCTGGGGCTGTCCCGCGTGGAGTCTGGAGGCGCGGGCCAAGGCGGGGTGGAGGCAAGGCCGGGGGAGGGGGGGGGGGAGACGCCCGCAGATCTGGTGAGAATTAAACCGGGGCCCCCAACTCGAAAGAGAACAGAGCGGTGCCTGGAACATAGTAGGCCCCGTGTACTAGGAGGTCATTTTCTGCTATCAACATCCTTGCAGAATTCGCCCCAGAAGGCTAAAACTTGGCGCTCGTTCAAATCTATTCTCCTGGAAGCCTGAATTTAACCTACTATATAAAAGAAAAAAACGGAGTCTGTGAGAGTTTGGGGGGAGGGCTCATGCAAAGGACACGCCAAGGTGGGAAGCGTATTGTCGCCTTGGGTTTTCAGTAAAGCGGCTTGTGTTTAGGGGTCCTCATAGGGGGTGTGAACGAGTTCACATTCTGGCAGCTCAAAATTAAACCCACAAACCGGGTCTACACCAGCGCAGCGACTTAGAGAAGGAACGCTGTGCCTCCACCCCCCACCTGGCCTCCTGTGGGAAAAACAGGTTTGTGGGGGCGGGAATTGTCTGGATTAGCTGTCTGCAGTCATCAAACCATTTGGGTGATTCGCTTTGTTTTCGTAGACAGGTTAAAAAGGAAGAAAAAAGAAAGAGTCGGTTCTGGGTCACCTGAGCAAGTGTCGATTTCAGCTTAAAGCGAATTGGAAAATTGAGCCTAATTATCGAAGGTAATTGCTTCAACTCTCCACTTGACTTTGCCAGCGCAGATCCGTCCTGTGTGTTCAAAGAGACGCCCCCCTCTGTCCCGGAACATCGTGGTCACCTTTGAAAGGCGTTAAAGTACCATCGCACTGAAAGGCAATTGCGCGTGTGAAGACGTGAAATTCAGATAAAAGCCTAACTCAAGAAAGAGACCATTTCTGGTAGCTTAAAATTAATTTATTTAACAAATATAGCTATAATATAAATGATAATAAAATTTCAAATATACAGTATATTACACACCATCCCTTCCAAAGGGATTCTTGAGAGACACACAAACGTACTGTTAAATAAGAAACAGGATTTTTAAATTTTATTTTACAGTTTCTTCTGATACTGGTGAGAGGGGTCCCTCCAACCTACCTTTGCAACGCATCTGTGTGCCCCCCCTCCCCCCACCGCCAACAAACGTTCTGCTGTTGAAGTTCTCTGAACTTTTCCGAAGGAAGGACCTGGGGGCTGGCGGGGCGGTGGGGAGGCCCATCTCCCCTGGCATGTTCTCTTTCTCTCCAACTGTTCTCATTTCCAAAATCTTCAAGGCGGGAGTATTTTTCCTGTGCTTTTCGCGCGGGGTGTCAGGGCAGGAGGCAGGGATACAGGACGCAGCCCCTGGTGCGCGTCCAACGGCTAACTCTGCTGAGGCCCCTTGGGAAATTTAACTTCTCCAACCCCAGTTTATCCATCTGTAACACAAAGGGTAGGTCTAGATTCTAGAAGAGTGTTAAGGGACCCTTCCAGCCACTTTAGGGGAGGGGATCAGACTTCGGTGAGTGAACGCAGGGAGCGGCCGAGGATAAACCAGAGCAGTGTGGGGGGTGGAAGGGGAGCTCGCTGGGTGGGGTGGGGGTGGGGGGCTCCTGCTGCTTTGCAGAAGACAGGGGCTGGAGGAATGGGCTGGAACCGCAGGTAGGGGACCCTGGGACCCTCTATGTCAGGTGGTACATGCTGTAGCCCACATGGGCTGTGTAGAGTCCCACGGGCGCTACCGGCAGCGCGGCGCGCTGGAAGGGGCCAGAGGCACCGTAGAGCGAGGCGCCCGCCGCAGCCGCTACCGCCGCTGGGCCGCCGAGCGGGAAGGAGAGCCCGAAGGCCGCGGGTGGCAGCATGGGCTTGGCGGCCATCTTCAGCTTTTCCAGCTCGGCCTCCTGCAGTCTCTTGGCCTTGGCGCGGCGGTTCTGGAACCAGATCTTCACCTGCGTCTCGGTGAGGCTCAGCGAGCTGGAGAACTCGGCGCGCTCGGCGATGGACAGGTACTGCTTCTGTCGGAACTTGCGCTCAAGCGCCAGGAGCTGCGCGGTGGTGAAGGGCGTCCTCGGCTTGCGGTTGGTCTTGTGCTTGCGCAGGGTGCAGGCCGGGGGGCTCAGCCGCCCTAGGGGGCCGAGAGAAAGGCAGGGGGTTAAGAAAGCGGCGCGGGAGTGTAATCTGCCCACAAAGCAGTAACAGTAGTCAACAACAATACCGGCTATTCATTTGCGTGGGACACCTCGGTGCCAAGTGCTGGGAGAGACACTTGGAAAAGATTTTCTCCAATTGCCACGCCCCGCGGGGTAGACGTTTCCGTCTACTTCTTGCAAACGAAGAAACAAAGATTCCGGGTGAAACGCGCGCGTGTTCAAGGCCCGAACTTCAGTGGGAAGAGGCGGGATGCCTCGTGCCAGATGGCTGCTTGGGAGGGCCTTCGGCGGCGGGCCTCCTCCCACCGTCGCCCAGGCTGGGACCTTGGTGTTAATAAGGTTGATGAAACAGGCAGAGAGGCCCTGCACCCAACCCAAGATCACGTCTAGTTTTCTGCGTTGGGTGAACATGTATGTGTGCCCACCAAAGTGTTCAGCGCTAGGCTAGGCCCAGATCTCTTCCCCTTGGAACGGCGTGTTCCTACAGGGGTCTAAGGACAGTCTCAGGGGATGGCAGGCGAGCAGAGCCGGCTGTCAGGCGGTCAGAAGGTTGCACAGGCGGCCATATCTCAAATATACGAAGTGCCAAGGGGAGGGGGGTTGCATCTTCCGGGGGTCTCAGTTGTCTCTTGGGGCTCAGCCACCCCCAGCGCCTTGGCCCTCTGGTCACACACAAATGGGGGTGAGTGGGAGAGGGGCTGCAGTGGCTTCTCCTCCAGCTGGGTCTCGGTCCACGGAGACGAACGGTGCCAACCTTTTCCTTATGGCTTCAGAATGTACCTCAAAGATGGGCGGTGAGCCAGCGCCCCGGCAGAGGGCTCCCGAAGGTGCCAGTCGGAGTCCTCTGGGCCAGTGAACCCCTGCCACACAGGGCAGTTGTGGCCAGATAAAACGGAGAACACATTATTCCCAGGACAACGGGGATCTCAACGACTTTGGGGTCAGCGTGGAGGCCCTAACCGAATTCCCGAGTCCTGGAAAGGACGCTTTGCCTACCCAGCGGCTTCCCCCGGGGGGAAAAATGAATTCAAGTACATAATGTTTCACCATGCGGGTTTTGCCCAAGTATGCATGTTTTTTCGTTTGTTTGTTTTTTTTTTCTTTTCCTTAAATGAGCCTTTGGGCTCGCAGACCACCAGGATATGAGTCAAACGAAATCTTGTGTTAACATCCCCCCCTTCTTCCCTGCTCCAGGCCATTGAGAGTCCGGGAAGCAGTTGGCCCCCGACTCGCTTTCCGCCGGGCCGCCCGAGGGGCGGGCGCCGAGGGAAACGTCAATCCCTTCGGTAGCGACAGCCTAGCCCGGGGCCACCTTCTCCAGCCTTTAGGCCCAGGGAGGGGCTGGCCTTTCAAAGACGTTTAATCCCCAGATAAAAATCATTCCTCAGCATCACGCCATTGAATTCGGGTTGCTATTATGCCGCGCAAAATAATCGGAGGAAACCAGGAAAACTTGGGAATTTCCCGTGCTCCTGAAATATCTCCGAGCGTGTTTGCTGGGCAGAGAAGCCGGGGGGCCGCGAGGCCTTGCAACGACCCCGAACGCGCCTATGGCGGCTGGAGTCCGCTCCGGTGGCCCTGTCGGGCGACGTCTGGGAGCTTCCCACCGCCACGGAGGGGACGCCTCCCACTAATTGACTTGGTGCCCCGCCCCCTCCGCTGGACCTGAGTGCCCCCTCCCACTAATTGAACCATCCACCGTGAGCATCAAGTATCTGTCTGAAATCTGAAGGGTTGGAAGAGGGAATTTTGCAAGAGGTTCAGAACCTCAGGGCAGAGAGGTACTTTAATGCGGGGTTGTGGGGGGGGGGGGCGGGCAGTCTTCTATGAGAAAGTGAAACTCTGAGCGCAGGGAAGATGTCCGCACCGCCTGGACCTATCCGTAGGGATAAAGGCCAAGTAACAGGGCATAGGGGCAGATAGGGAAGTGGGGACTCCCGGGGTCTTTTGATAGGAGCAGGAGGGGAGGGTGCCCAGACACCTTGCCCTGGAAGTTAACTGCACCCCCGCCACACACACACACACACACACACACACACACACACACACGCCCAGCGTCGCCCGGCCAAGGCGAGGAGTCCGCGAAAGTGGACCGAGAGCTGGGCTTCACCCAGGCCTCTACCCCTCTAGCTGACGCGAGTAGGGAGAGTGGCGAACCCCGGCCGCCCCGCCAACAGATCTGCAGCATGGGCTCCGGGTACCTGGCTGCAGGTACGCAGCTGCTGGAGACAGGCAGGCGCCGGCTCCAGGCCTGGCGCCCTCCCGCCCCGCACCCCCGCCCGCCCCCCCCCCTCCCCCGCCGCCTGGGTTCTGGCTACTTACTGGCCGGGGGCGGGGAGAAGCGGGGGTTCTGCATCCACGGGGTCCTCTCGGGCTTCTCGGGGCTCTCGGCTTTGACGAGCGCATCTTCTGACAGCTTGAGAAGTCCTCCCACCGAGAAATGGCCCAGCGGCCGCGGCGAAGACGGCGCGTCCGGGGCTCCCAGAGACCCCGGCCGGGCGCCCAGGGGCTGCGCCGAGCCGCCCGCCGCCTGTGCGCCCTCGGAGGCCACCAGGGCGCTCTCCTTGGCCCCGGGCTTCCTGTGGTCGGCCATGAGCGCCTCCACGCTGAAGGGCAGGAGTGAAGGGGACACTTTGGGCTTGGCCCCCTCCTCGTCTGCGCCCATGGCGGCCGCCGTGGCCGCCGTGGCGCTGGGGGCCTGGCTCCCGCCTCCCCCCGCCGGCTTGCCGAAGGCGGAGTCCTCCACTTTGACACCGAGTGGCAAAGAAGTCATGTCAGCAGCCGGGGCCATGCAGAGCCGGGCCCCCCCTCCAGCCGCAGCACGGGCCAGCCGCCGGGCATGGGCTTGGGGCGAGCTGGGAGCGCGGCCGGGGCCTTTGGGTGCGCCCGGGGCCCTGGCCGGGCGGGCCCTCGCGCGCGCGCCTCCCGCCCCTCCCCAGAAGGCCGGCTCCGGCGCTCGGGGCCTGGTTCCTCGCTGGCGCCGCCGCGCAGGCCGGGTTCCCGGGCGCACTCGCCGGCTCCGGGTCGGGCCGCAGCTCCCCAGAGAACTTGTTAATAAGGCGAGGCCGGCGCCGCGGCGACCAATCAGCGCGCGAGGGGGCGGGCCCGGCGCCTGCCATTGGGCCGCGTGCCTGCGGACGGGCCCCGAGGCGCACTGGGCCGCTGGGCGCGCGGGACGGGGCCGGGCCCCGGGAGGGCAGGGGAGGGGAGGGGAGGGGAGGGGAGGGGGCGCCGGAGAAACTTTCTTGCGCGCTGCAGCCTGGGCCGCGCGTCTGTCTCCCGGTCCCCGCGGCTCTCTAGTTTTTCTGTCTTCCTGGGGGACTCTCCCTGCCCTTGTCCCTTCTCTTCTGCCCTCCCCTCTCTTCCCTTCCTTGATCGCCCCTCTCTCCCACGCCTCCCCCTTTCCTCTGCTCCTTTCCTGTTTCTATCCAGGCTTCTTTTACCTTTCCCTTTGGCGGCCAGCCGCTGTGTCTCTTTCTCTGCCCCCCTCCGCTATCTGCCTCCCGTCTTCTCTCCCGCGATCATTGGAGACGAGTCATTTCAGACATACTTCTTTCACAGTTAAAAAAAAAAAAAATCTGGATGGTTATGTATTCTAGTAGAAAGAAAGATTAATTTCTTTAAAAAAGAAACAAACCTCTATTTTCTTCCTCTGTTTCAATCTTCAAAACTTTACCTCTGAGTAGAAGCGGGCCTTTGTCTCTTTCTAGGCGCTGGACTGAAGTTTGCCGAAAGCGGCCACTCTCCTGTGGTGCTATAGACGCTAAGAATGAGAACACATGATATTATCCGGGGTCGTTAATCGATTTTCATTCATGACGTGTACTTTCCCCCCCGCTGTGAACTTCCCTGGGAGGCTTGCGACACCTATACCGGCGACCAGCCGGGGGAAGCAGCCGCCGGGTCCCTTTGATACAGAACTTATTGGAATAAAACCAGCAGAAACGTCAGCAAAACACTGATCTGGCCTTAACGTGACCTCAACGCGTCCGCGGAAACAATAACACGTCCCTGTCTCTGGGTCGCGGATGGTACAGGAGTGGGGAGGCACGTCTGTGGGAGGGGGTCAGCGGAGAAAGAGGACGGTCCCTGGGAAGGATCCTTGGTAGCTGGGCTGGAGAACTTTTCTTTTGCCAGTTTCGGAGGAGACGTGATTTTTTTTTTTTTTTTCTGCTAAAAAAATGGAGGAAAATGAGTTGAAAGCGTGGGGAGATGTAAGATCTATGCAAAGTCGGGTTGGGGCTCAGCAGTTTTCTGCCCCTCCTCTTTATGGCCTCTTATCCCGGGGCCCAGGCCGGCGACCCCCGGGGAGCCAGCGGCGGTGATTGGCGGCTCACCGGGACCCGCCATTGATGACTGCGGGGTTCTAATCTCCAGGAAACACGAGGGGCTGCCGTGGCCATTTAGGGGTAATTATCCGAGCGCGCAGGGACCGCGAATTCCCTCGCCTTTTAACTGGGCGCAATAAAAGCTGTAGGTTAGGGGCGTCCAGATTAAGGAAAATGAATTGCTAGAGCGGGAACTTTATTACCCTGACGGCGTCCGGGGTCTGGCGGGAGGGGTCGGGCTGCGGACGCCAGGGTGATCGGCAGTCTCACATCTGTCCATAGGCTCCAGAGATGGGTTCAGGCCTTTGGGGTGCGGGTGGGGGGGGGGGAAGGGTTCAGGAATACACGCATCTGTGAAATTTACGCCGCGTTTCCAGATTCCTTACTCGTCCGAGACTGCAACACAAGCATTAGGCAGGGTTTGGGGCCTCCAGCTCGCGTCGGGCCCAGCTAGAGGCGCGGTGCACCCACGCGGCCTGTCTTAAACTCCCGGTACCCCGGGGCAAGGGTAGGACGGATAGCGTCCTGCCACCAGGCAGCGGAACCAAGGCCCAGGAGGTACGCCTGAGGATGCCAGGATCCAAGGCCAGCCGTACGACCCATTTCAGAGCTGACCGAACCGACGCTCAGCAAGGCTGCAGGCCGAACAGTGGGCTAGCATCCCAGCCCGGACAGCGAACTTCTATGGCCTGCATTTTCAATTTAGCTGTGGCCGGACCGAACCCTACAGCCGAGCCGGAATCTCCCTCCGCACCGGGGTTAGACGGGGAGAGGGAACCGAGGAGGCCCCTTGGCTCTTTAGGTCACCCTTTCGACAGATAGCGTGTCTTTGCGATGAGGCTTGCGCTGTTCCGCCGCTGTCTCCCATCTCAAGAGTCCAACACTCTTAGATCAGATTGCCAGTCTGATCTAAGAACTTGCTCCGTAGAAAAACGGTGAACAGTAAAATCAACTTCAGGGGAGTGGGACGGGGAGGGGGGGGCGCTCTGGACCCTCTTGGAGTCCGCCAGCTAAGAACCTCAGCTTTAGGGCGGCGCAGGGGCTCGAACCCCGAGAGTGCAGCCGCGCGACGCAGAGGGGTCTCAGGGCCGTCCCCCGCGGCGGCACAGCGAGGCCCGGCGCGGGCCCGGGGGCCCGGCCAGCCGGGCGGCGGGAGAAGGGCCGCATCGCTAATTGCGGGGATAAACAATCTGTCACGATCCCTCAGCGCGCCTAATAGGCAGACGAGGATGTTGTTTTTAGGCGCCAGCGGCGGCCGGATCAAAGGCAGCAGCCGGCGCAGGGGCCCTTGAAGTCGCGCCCCCGCCTCCTGGGAGCAGACCGCCTGCGCCCGCAGCCCCCGGCCCTGCCGCCCGCCCCTAGGCATCCCGAGCCCGCCCGGAACCCCACGGTTTTTCGGTTCGGTGTGGGTTCTTGTCCGCTCTCGCCGGGCGCGGCGGGTTAGCTGGGGGCATGCGTGGCAAGGCGAGAAGTGTGTGTCTGGAGAGGGAAAGGGGTTCCGAGTAGACTGCGCGTGGAGCCGGCGCTCAGAATGGCTCTCGGCGCTTGCACCGACCTGCCTTTGAGGGTGGGGGCGCGGGGGGGTGGGGGAGATGCCCCGGGTCTCAGAGAAGGGGGTTAGAGGAAAGGAAACGTCTCTGTGTCTCTCGGAGCTTGTTGAGCCCGCGGGACGAGAGGCACAAGTTTTGGGGCGGCGAGGAGCTTTCTCTGCGTTTGTATTTGTCTGGGCCTTTCCGGATTTCCCGGTTGGTGGGTTTCTCGAGCTGACGGGGCCGGGGTGGGGTGGGGGTGGGGGGGCTGCGCCTGTTATCTCGCCGCCAGCACTACCCCCCCAGGCGCTTCCAGCCCGGCATTTCTCCGCGCGGCCGCAGCCGCCCAGAAAGCCGGGCTGTAATTCATGCCTGGCAAGGGCAGGGCTGGCCCGCAGCAGATAAAGCTCGGGGACTGGTGCTCCGCTCCCCTCCCCTCGCGCCTCGCTCCATCCTTCTCAGTGCGGACTCCCTGTCCCCCAACAAAGCACCTCGGCGCTTAGGATCCCAAGGACGGATTGATTGCCTAGCGTCCGACTCCCTGGGCAACTGAACTGGGGACGGGTTTGGTCTCCCCCCCCCCCCCAAAAAGCCCGTTTTGGGAGGGTGTGCGGCGGTGGAGGGGTGGTGGTGTTTTCAAACTCCCCCTTCGCAGGGAAAGGCTCGCGTTTAGAGGGATCCCGTCTTGAAGAACGCTGTCAGTGTCTGGGTATTGCGGCCAGGATTGGAAAAGCCTGCAGGCTGGCCCCTCACTTGGGCATTCGTTGTCGCCTCCGTCGGGTTTTTGTTTACGCCCCTCCCCCCCCCCCCCCCCCCCGTGCAACGCATTTTGTGGCCTCGACCCAGGAATCCCGCGTGCATTTTAAAAAATGTGCAGCTCAGTGGGACCCCCGGCAATTAGCGAGCCCCAAACAGTCCTCTTTAATAGAATGAATGTGCTATGAAAACCGATTACCCGGAACGATTTATTTTGGTGGGAATTCACCAATCTCCAGGAGGGCGGCGGAGGGGGAGAGAGAGGAGGTATTTTGTCCTGAGGTGGGGAGGAGGGGGGGCGAGGTTGACGGGTAGACAGAAAGCACGACCTCGGGATCCCCCGATCTGCGGAGGGGGCTTCTCCAACTCGTGTCTCCTAAGTCTTTTGGCCTCCGTCGCCTAGAAGCGGACGGCTGGGAGTCAGAGGTTTGGGAAACTGTCTGGGAGTCCCTGATGGTATCCTTCGGGAGGATTTCACAGCTTTCCAGAGAAAAACTCAGGGAGAGCTGGGAACCCCGGTGAGTCTTCAGCCACTAGCTGAATATCCACAGCGCGCATCCAGATTAAAACGCTTTCTGCTTTCCCCGGATCTGGGCAGAGCTTATGCCTTTTAAGAGTTTAGGGGCCCTTCTTCAACGCGAAGTGAAAAAAAAAAAAAAAAAAAACTACTTGTAAAAATATTTTCCCCTTCTTGCTCCTTCCTCCGCCTCAAGTGGGCCCAACTTGTGCGGCGCAAGTGCCCAAGCGCGGTGGAGTCCGACTGCCCGCTTCTTGCCCGCTTCCCGCCCTTCCCCCACTTGCTTCTTCCCTCTCGCTCAGGCTGGGGCTTCCTTGTGTCTTTAAGTTCGGAAGCGGGTGAGGGGGCCTGGATCCGCGGGGGGGAGAGAGGGGGCCCCCTTTCAAATGGCCCAAATTAATGTGATCGCGACATGAGGGTGCACTTGGGGAAGATGAAAGCGGGGGCCGGCCGGCTCCTCCTAGAGCTCTATAATTATAGATAATATATCCCATTTCAAAGCAATTAGACCAATCAGGCGTAACGAACCACTTTGCTGCCGACGAATAACAAAGGCGCACGGTTATTTAAGCCTGGAGATGTCAGGCAGACCCCGAGGCTCCGGGGGCCGACCCTCCCGGCTCTGCCCACCCCGGGGCCGAGGGAGGCTCGCCCTTCTCCCCGCCAGGCTCTGCCCAGCCGGCTGAGGGCCCCGTCTCAGTGCCGGCAAGGGCCTGGAGGGCCAGGGGATTGGAGGGAAGGAATGCGAAAAAGAAAATTGACTTCTATTGAGCAGGGTGTCAGGCCTGTCGTCAGAGGTTTTGCAAACTTTATCCGATTTAATCCCCTCTACCCGGGGAGATAGGCGTTATTATAGGCTTTCTTCGCCTTCCACATGACAAAACAGAATCGGAGAGGTAAAGTGTCTTGCCCAGGGTCACACAGCTAGTTAGCGGTGGCGCCGGGATCCAGACGCGGGTGGGTCTGAACCCCCGAAACCCACTCCTTACACTGCGGGGAGCGGTCTCTCTCGCTGCGCTTTCGAGAGACGAAATGAATGCATTGAAATACCGCGGAGGCCGGCAGTTTTGGGTGGAATCGCCTTCCAGTCCCGCCCCCAGTCCGCAAAATGGGTGTTGGGGGCAGCGCTCAGTACCCTTCCCTCCTGCTCCTCCCCTCCCCCTGCCCACCACCTACTTGAGAGTCTTGGAGACTGTCCAGCTTTTCTTATGAAAGTTACCAAATGCCGAGGATCTCCGGTCTCTCAGAGAAGAAAACAGGCGCGCCAACGGCGAGAGGCGTCACCAGCCGAAGGCTGAGGGCCAGTTTTTCTGAGCCTCGGTTTATTCACTTTCAAAGTGGGTGCGCTGTGCCGCGGCTCGGATACCGTGAGCTCGCCCGCAGCGGCTCGCCGGGCCCACGGCTGGCTCCGCTCTGTGGCAGGTTCCCCCGTGGTGCTGCGCGCACTTGGCATCGAGGGGGCTGGGGCCTTTCCTCTGGGCCTGCGGATTCCTCCCCTGCAGGAGAATGCAGGGTCGGGGAGGCCCGCCCTGCCCGATCATCGAGGAAGGTCCGAGGTGCCTGTGTTGGCGGGGGACCACCCCGCCACACACCGCCCCCCCCCCGCACCCGCACCCAGCGCGGCCACCCCGCGAAGGAGAGTGAGAGACTCAGACAGGGCGGGGAAGAGGCGGCCCAGTGATGGAGGGAGGCAGGAAGGCAGAGAAGCCCAGGCGAAAAGAAACTCAGGACACAGAGATGCTGACAGCCAGAGCCTCCCGCGATCCAGGCACTTGTGGCAGAAATGGGAAGCGACTGTGGGGCGCCGAGGAGGTCCAGAGCCGCACTAGAAGAGAGAGCAGAGGAGGGGAGCCTAGGGAGTGACCCTGGAAGTGTGCCCCCCCACCTGCCAGGGGGGCAGCCCGAAGGACTTTGTGGGAGGCGCCCCTTCTGTGAGGAGGGGTGGGGAATGAGGTTAGGGGGGCCTGCAGCCCCTCTCCCCACGATTTCCACCTCTTCCCTCTTTCTCTGCTCTCTGGTCCTGACTTCTGACATTCCTTCTGGGCATCCTCCCTTTCTCCCCCTCTATCTCTCTGTCTCTCTCTCTTTCAGATGGGTCTCTCTCGGAAGCCCCGGTCTCTGATCTCTGTGCTTCTGTCTCTCCATGGCAGGGTCTCTTTTCTCCCCTGTCTGCCTGTCCCTTTCTCCGAGTCCCTCTCACCTGCCCACTCCTCCTCCCCACCACCATTCAGTTAGAACTACTGTCCTCAAACCACTCAGAAGCGAATGCGACCTCGGTCGGTTTTGTCTGCAGATAGCGTCCGATTTCTGGAGCGGCCATTCCCACCTCCGAGAGCAGGGGGAAGCGTCCCTCCCCGCCCTGGCTCCTGCCTCTCCTGCCAATAACTGGAGCCAGTAACTTCTAGCCTCAGTTTCCACATCTGGGCTGTGAACTGCACAGTGTACCCTCTGCCTGGGGTCATGGGGAGGATAGGAAAGGGGTGTGGCCCAGGTCCTGCCCTGCGGAGAGGCCGTTGGCTCTGGATCTGGACCCGCCAGGGACACCTAGGCCCCACCCCACCTGGCTTGTCCCTCCTGCCTGGGATGCCCCCTGGAAAGTTCTCAGAGGGAAAAGACTCCTCCTCCCCCCGCCCAGAATTTGGATCCTCTGACACTTTCTATGCACTGAAGCTCAACCATCCAGAAAAGACAGCGGCTGGCCTATGCCCTACACACCCCTCCCTCCCTTCAGGCCTCCAAGGTCCTGAAGCCTCCCTGTGACCTTCAACCTGGAAGGCAGAGTCCAGGAACCCTCCAGCATGCAGTAAGCGCTCAATCCGTGTGCAAGGGAGCAGCCGTGTGGCCTAGAGAGGGAAACAGGCTGAGACGGACAGAAGTGGCACTAACATACAGGTTCCCCAGCCAACCCTAACCCAGTGCTCATCCCTCCCCGGCTCCCAGGAAGGTCAGGAAACCTGGGTGTCCCCTCTGGGACCAGTGGTTTGCACCTTGCGAGGACTCCGGTGCGAGAGTAGGAAGCGGAGTGCCCCCTGGCGCACGCTGGCCCCGATAAGTTCAGGGAGCGTCTGGCCTGCGTCTCCGGTGAGGGCTGGGGACACCGGCTCGGAGTCTGGAGGCAGGGTTCGGTTATTCCTGGAGCTGGGGGAGGCGACGGTGGATGCTGGAGCGAACCCACCCGCACTGAGCAGAGATTATGTGCTAGGTGTTTCCAACGCATCACCACAAGTAACTTCTCACAACAGTCCCCGGGGTGGGCATCCCATTTTCCAGATGAGAAAACTGAGATGCAGCAAGTTGAAGTCGCGTGCTTCAGGCCGCGCAGCTGGGCCGCTCCGGCCACCAGGACCGGAACCAGCGAGCGCTAGGGCGCGGTTTCCGCTGCGCCACGCGTGCTGGGAAGAGCGGGAATCTTTGGTGTCCCCCTCCCACCTCTGGCACGGGGTAGGCGGGCCGTGGAGGTCGCACATGCCGGAGAATTTGATTCAGTTCTGCTTTCCTCCACCTCCGGCGGGTTTGGCGCGCGCGATTGCCCAGGCCCTGCAGTGGTGAGACCCGCAGATTCTGGGCGCTCCCCCAGGGGGCGGGGTCACGACTCCTGCAAAGCCACGCCCCTCCGGATCCGGGAATAAGTCCTGCTGTTGGTAATAGTTGAAGCCTCTTGGCAATTACTATCGCCAGGCACTGTTCTGAGCTCGTAAGTATCTTGATGCTTTTAATCCTGGCAGCAAGTCCCTTTTCATCCCTGGTTGCACGTGGGGAAATAGTTTCAACCAACATAAAAACAGGAAGAGTTCTAAGATTTCTCCCGGCACCCCAGGGGATTTTGCAGTGCGCCCCACGGCACCGACGTACCCCGGGCTGGAGACCCCTGCCCTGGACTCCCCGACAGGAGAAGGGCAGAGAAGGGTGCAAAGCCTTGCCCGTCCACAGGGTGCTTCCGGCGGCCCCTGTTCTGATCCCCGTGCGTGGGCATCTGTCTGGCTCCCCAGAGCAAGCTTGTGGGGGCCTCCGCGGCCAGCACAGGGGCTCGACTTCAAGAGGGGACACTTGACAGGAGAGGTGAATGGATGACCAGCAGGTGACAGCAAGCTTTCAGCACCAGCCAGACTCCCAGCCCAGAGCACCCCACATCGGGCCAGCTGCACTGGGGCCAGGGGGTAGGGCCAGAGGGCTGGACCTTGGGGTCAAGGGTAAAGACAGTTCATCCTAGTGCTGATCAAATAGTTCTTGAACGACGTTTCTAAAAGAACACTGAAGTCACTCCTCCGTTGCTGGTTCTGCTGCCTTTGAATCTCCTTTGACCTTGACGGGGAGTTCTAGCTGCCTCCTCCTCTGAAGATAGGCAACCGAGGCCCAGAGGGGTCACAGGACGCGCTTGGTGTCACTCAGAAAGGCCTGCGTGGACTCCAGGCCCCACCCTTCTCCCAAGGATGAATTTCCCTCCCCGGGCCTTTCTGGGGAATAGAATTCTTCTCCCAACAGCCTCCTCCCCAACTTTGCAGGCAGGAGTGAGCAAACTCTCCTATGGCACCTCCCCAGCCGGTGGCGCCCCCAACCCCCTTGGCCGTCTCCTTTCCCGGCCAGGGGTGCACGACAGCCCCACCTGATGGGGACCCTTCCCATCCCTGGGGAGACCTCCTATCTGATGGAAAGGTGGGCCCCTGGCCGCAGCCCAATTAAGTGAAAATAGATCCGGCCTTATCAGGTTCAGGGGTAGTCCTTGGCGGTGGTCCCGTGGCGGCCCCGGAGGGTCGCTGTCTGTTTGATTTTCCTGCTCAGACACACTTGTTTAAACAGACCCCTCAGGGCCTCCAGTAACCTGAGCCAGCCAGGAGCGTGATTGCCAGGTAAGGGGAGGCCGGCTCGGATTGGGGGGCGGGGCGGGGAGGCGGGGCTGCGGAGCCGGCGACGCCTGGGGGTGGGGAGAGAAGCGGAGGAGGCCACCTTTAGACCCTGGAGGACTCTCCTCCACAGGGTGCTCCCTGCGGACTTGCTCACCCTCTCCAGCCTCTCTTTCTCCTTAAAGGTGAGGATTCGTTGAATAAGAGCCCCTCTTAAGTGTTTGGAGCTGCTCCTAACACAGCCGAGGGCTGGATGTGAGAGTCCAGGCTGTTCCCTGCCATCACAGTGCACCCTCGCCCTGGGCCGGTACTCTGTGCCCTTTTAAGTAGACGAGGAAGCCGGGTCCAGAGAGGTCCAGTGACTTAGATGGGCCAGTGCCTGGAGACAGCATCCCAAACCAGCCCGGTGACCCCAAAGCGGTGTCCTTTGGGCCCCACCACACCCTGAGCATGACTCCCAGCTCAGGCTCAGGGCCCTGCACCTGCGCAGTGTAGAGAGGGGCACAACCCAGTGGAGGCGGGGCTGTGGAGCCGCCAACCCCTTCAGCAGGGCCTGCGGGGTCCCTCCTGATCTGTCCCCTCCTTCTCCCCACATCTCCCCTCCCCCCTCACCCCTTCCCTGGAACCTGGCAGCTCCTACAGCCTCTCCGGGCTCCTCCGGGCTGTCCAAGCACTCCTGCCTCCTCTGTGGATGCGTGGGAGGCTGTTCCCTATGCCTCCTACTTTTTTCCCTCAGACACCAGCGTGGCTCCGTCCCTCCCTTCCTCCCTGGTCCCTGCTGCAACGTCACTTTCTCACAGCAGTCTTCCTCGACCACATTCTCGAAGGCACAAAACTCTCCCCCAGACAACCACTCCCTCTATCCTTATTTTTCTCCATAGCACACGTTGCCATTCAACGTCTCACTATGTCCCTTTACCTGTTTGTTCTCTGTCTCCCCGCCTTCAAGTTCAGCCCGGCCAGGGCAAATGCTTGGTTGGCTCGGGGCTCTCTCTTTAGCACCAAGCACGGAGCACATAGCAGGTGCTCAGAAAATGTTTTTGAATGACTGAATCCATCTCCCACATACTCTCCGTGATGTTAGGAAAGTTGCTGACCTCCTCATGGCTCAGCTTTCTCATCTGTAAAATGGGCCTCATGAGTCCGCTCACCTTATGTCATGAGGAGTAAACAGGAAAAAGCATGTGAAGTGCTTGCCACGGTGCTGGGTCCTCAGAAAGTCTGCAATAAAACTTGTTTTCTCACTAGAAGAGGTCTTTGGGCTTTCCAGAAGAGCCCTGTCCTGGCATGGAGTGATGTCACAAAAACAGCCCCGGTGACAGATTTTTAGAGCACATCCCAGAAGATACAGCCACTTTCTATGTCAAACTCTATCTGAGCCTTGCAGTGACTGTGAGCTGACCGGGAGATGTTTGAATCCGATTTTCTAGATGGAAGGCCAAGGCCCAGAGAAGTCAAGACACTTGTCCAGGTGCTGCACAGCTCCTGGGGAGCCCTTTCACTTTCCCAAGACAACTCTCCTGGCCCTGCCCCAAACCCCCATCCAGAGGCCGGCAGCCTGTGGACCACTATCCTTGGACCAGCCAGGTGGAGGACGATGAACCAGTTCCGGAGAGAACAGCGAGCACAGAGGCAGGGGGGTGGGGAGGGGGCAGGCTGTACAGGGTGTGTGCGCCAGGGAGGTGACCCCAAGGGTCTGTAGGAGCCCCGCCTGCCTTCCGGTACTCCCAGACGCCCTGCACTTTTGGTCAGAGGGCAGTATGGGAGAGTTCGGGGCTCCTATGGACTCCTTTTCGCCAGCAATAACAGTCATTACAGCTGCCTTCTCAAGCCCTCATTATCCTGTGTTTACAACCCTTCCAGAAAAACAGAAGCCCGCCCAGCACACCCCTCCCCGCGTCACAGGCAGGGGCCTTAGTTCTGCTTTCTGACTACAGATAGAATAACCCTCCCTGAGACTCTTCTGGGGCTGGGCAGTGGTTCTTCTGCGTATGCTGTGAAGTCTCCATCCTGAAGGGCAAGAATTCTTTGGGCTGACGTTGAGACTTTACCCTCAGGATGCAAAGAAGGCAGTGATGTTGCCTCTGCCTTAAGCACTTTAATCATTTCAATGAATGCGTCCAACCACGCTTAAACCCAGGCACCATTAACCCATTGAACAGATGAGAAAACAGAGGCACTGGGAGGCTGTGGTCCGAGGCAAGGCACTTAGTGGACTATGCTTCTGACCTCAGACACGAGGAGAATGTTAGTGGCACGATGATCGCCACCACGAAGCTTGTACAGGCTGGTCATTCACACCGTCTCATTGAATCCCTCCTGGCCACGCGGGATCTGCCCTGTGCTCTCCATGCCAGGGCTGGCCAAAATCACGAAGGTGACGCGTAACTGGCCCAAGGTCACTCAGCCGCGGGAGGGTCCAGGGGAGGATCTGAACCTTGCAAGGGAGTCTCCTCAAAGAGGAAGTTGACACTTTGGGCAGAAGATCAGGGGAGGCTCATGCAGGGGGAAAAAAAAAAAAAAAAAAAAAAAAACCCAAAAGGAAACAAATGTTTTTTGGCAGGAAAAGCCCCCTGGGATTGCTCCCTCTCCACATGTGCGTGGACATCAAAGGTGGGGACCATAGGTCGCTCTACTCAGCTGGTGCGTCTGGGGCAGAATTGGTCTCAAATACCAAGCCAGCACTGGGTCTCGGCTAGGGAGGGAGCCAGATGAAAGGGAGAGCAGGGGGAGGGAGGGGAGAGCAGAGGAGGAAACAAGGGTGCATCAAAGGGCCCTTCCTCCTGCTTTGCCAGGTTTGCTGTCCATGTGCAAGGCCCGGGGTGGGATGGGGGTCTTCAAAGAGGAGCCTTCGAAGAGCTCAGCCATCCTCTCCCGGACGCCAGCGCGTTCCCGAGCAGAGACCCAGGGCTTCCGATGGGAATCGGAAAACAATAGAAAATCTGCCACGGGATGCCGGGAAACAGGTGACCCGCCAGCTCTGCTGACCCTTCTCAGACTTGATGCCATTTCTCTTCACCTCCGACCTGCGAGGTGGCATCGTGGTCCCCATTTCCGGAAGACGGAATCAGTAGTGACCTGTTGAGAGCCACTCAGTAGAGCGGCCTCCCCACTGTCCATGAGGGTGCATGCGACTCCGGGAGGTTTAGCCCCACCACGTGGGACTTGGGATGGAGGCTGTCCTATTAGGACACGTGTTCATCTCCGAAGCCAGCAGAGCCCTAAAACCAAAATACATCTTCTCAGAGTTCGAGAGGCTCGACTTCCAAGATCAAGGTGTCCGCGGGGCTGTGCTTTCTCTGGGTAAAGTCCTTCTTCGTCTGATCCTGGCTTCAGCGGTGGCCAGTGACCCTCGGTGTCCGTTCGCTTGTGCCTGCATCGTTCCAGTCTCTGCCGTGGTCTCCTCTGGTCCGTATGTGTTCACGCCATCTTCCCTCTGCGTGTCTGTCCAAATTTCTCTCTTTTTATCAGGATACCAGTCATATTGGGTTAAGGTCCCACCTGACTCGTGTATGACCTCGTCTTGACTTCTGCAAAGATGCTCTTTCCAAATAAGGTCCCACTTGCTGGCATGGGAGAGAGCGGGGCAGTTAGGACTTGGGCATATCTTTGGAGTGGGGGACAAAATGCAACCCACAACAGAACCCCTTTTCTCCCAGGGAGCTCTGTGGTGCTGCCGGCCCCGAGAGCAGCCAGCTCAGAGCAGAATAATACTGGCAATAAACAGCTCCCAGGACCCACAGGTCCTTGAGATGACACAGCATCATCACCAGCTCTTGCAAAGCCGTCGCATGGTTTTATGCGGTCGCTGGACGGGAATCCTGACGCCCGTTTTACAGATGAGGACACTGAGGTTTAGGAGGGTTCAGTAGCATAGTATCTGACTCTGAAACCAGGGTTGGGGTGGGCAGGCGAGGGTTAAGGCTGAGGCAGGGCAGGTGGGCCGGGTCCAGGCCCTGCTGACTCACTGGGCATTAATATTGCTGCTTGCTGTGGGCACCGTCGGTTTCCTGGGAGCTGATTAAGATGTCACAGAGGATTATGATGTCAGGTGCAAGAATCACGCTCCAGGAGGGGTGACTGCTGGGCCGGGAGGGAGGTTACCCTAGCAACGGAGACGGGACATCCGTGCAGAGCAGCGGCACAGGGTGGTGGGAAGGACATGGGACTCGGGGTCACCCTGCCCTGGGTGTGAATTCTGACGCCCTCGGCTCCACAGCTGGGTCACCTTGGGAAAAGCAGCTCACCTTCCTGAGCTTCCTGTTCCTCGTGTACAAGATGGAGGAGAATATTCCATCCGGTGGGGATCACTGGGAGCAACCAAAGAAAATCCCCCGGCCTCTACAAGCCTGGGCCAAATGGTGGTCCCCAGGGAGCCCGGGTGGGCATTGGCTCCCAGAGTTGGGGCTCAGGCGTGGGCAGGCTTGCCAGAGGTGGCGAAGAAATGGTCCCAAGCCACCTTGCTGCCAAGAGCGGGGGCCGCTTAGAAGCAGCATCACCTGGAGCCAAGGAGCCCTTCAGCGGCCCCCTTTGTGTCGGGAGATTAGCCGCTCTTCCCGTAGGTTCCCCGAACTCTGCTCAGATAGTGCCGGCCGCAACACACATTCACTGCCTGCTCACTTGTGGCTTTCCCTACTTAGCCACAAAGCTGCTTCACATCCCCGGCACCCAGCATGATGCCAGATAAATGTTTGACTAAATGAAGGGAAAATGAGAGTGTTTCCTCAACTTCCCCCTTGATGCCTCAGAACAAATTTCTCTATCTTTGGGGAAGAAATATTCCTCCTCCTCTGCAAAGCTGCCCCACCTCAGTGCCCTTAATTCTAATCCTCTTATTTTTCCAAGTACCGACTTTCATTCATCTACCCACCCACTCCGCCATCTGCCCACCCAGCTATTCAGTCACCTATCCTTCCACCACCCATCCATCCATCCATCCATCCACCCATCCTTCCATCCGCTCACCCCATCCACCCCATCCATCCATCTACCCATCCATTCATCCATCCACCCATGACTTTTATTAACTCACCCACCCATCCATCCATCCATCCATCCCTCCACCTACCCACCTCCCACCCATCCACATTTCCATCTGTCCATCTACCTATTCACTTACTTGTTTACCCACACTCACCCACCCACCCATCCATCCATCCATCCATCAGGGCAGTAGCCATGTGAGCACCTGCCTCTTAACCACCATGTCCTGTGCTAGTTCTGAGGGGCCTACCGGGTCAAGTCAGACTGAAACCCTGTATCTAAGGAATTCTCAGTCTTGTAGGGGTGAGAAAACATGCAAATGGCTGTGATGCACAAGGGTGAGTGAAGAGAAGGAAAGACCAGGAAGTGGAGCCTACAGAGGAAAGAAAAGAAGTGTTATACTTGGGAACCAAGGAAGGCTCCTGGGAGGAGCAGGAACAGAAGGGGGCCCTTCTTAGAGGAGGCGAATTAGGGCAGGGTGAGCAAAGAGGCAGTTGGGGAGCAACTCACTTTTTCATGGCCCTCACCACATGCTGATGTCTCCTCCCCTTTGAGGAGCTCTCACACAGGCTCAGAGAGGTTAAATAACTTCCTCCAAGTCACCCAGCCTGTAACTGATGGAGACAATTTGAGCTCAGATTTCAGCTTCCCAGAGAGGTCTTGGTGTGGCTCACGCTGCCTGTTTTCCATCACACCTTGCCCTGCTGTGTCTGTTGTCTCTCTCCCCCACTGGAGGGCCAGCTCCATGAGGGCAGGGACCCTGCTCGGTCCCCAGGGCCTGGAGCCCAGTGAGTGCCCACAGACATCTTTCCTGAGATGCTGTAGATGCGCCAGTGCCCGACCTCCTGCCCACTCTCTCTAGCCCTTTTCTCTCGGGGAGCCTCAGTGCTCGGCTGCCTTCTGACTGTGACCAGCGGGGCCTGGGAGGTGCCGGCGGCCCACCAGCCGAACACGGACCGTTCAGGCCTCAGTGATTCCTGGCCACGGCCGGCATCCCTGCTGCACATTTCTGATCATCTTAGGAGACGTGCACTGGGCACGCAGATAATTGAAAAGATTACTCCGCGATGGGGCTCGTGGACTGTTGATTTATGGTGCATCATCCCTACCTCAGGGGTTTTATTACAAATTGAAGGATGGCTTCCCAACTTGGGCCTTGTGTCTGCATTTAACCTCCACCAGTCATGCAGACCTGCGCTGGCTCCCAGGGTGTCTGCAAAGTCACTGTGCAGTGACTAGGGCTCAGAGCCCTAGATGGGACTCCCTCCCTTCCCCTTCTGTCCCCCTCCCTCCGTGTGCATCCCCCTCTCCTTCTTCTGTGCTGGGGGAGCTGAGTGAGGCCGTTGGTGGGGTGGAGGGGGGCTTCCCTGAGAAGGTGGAGGATGTGTAAGCATCAGGAAGGCGTCTCCACCTTGGAAGTTCAGCTGTCCTGCAGGACCCAGCTCAGAGTCCCTCTTCCGGTGAAGCCCTCCTTCATGCTCCTCTTCCCCATCTGGGAGCCGTCACTTTTCTAGGTGTTTCCAGAGTTCTTGGCTGACCCTCCGTTCATAAGAATCCACCCTTCCCACCTGGGTGCTGGAGTTGGTATGTTCATGACCAACCCCTTCCGTCTCCATGAGGGCAGAGCTCTGCGGGGGTGGGCTTGCCGCTGGGGGACGGCGGGGTGGCGGTGGCAGGTATTGAGGTGGGTGGGACAGCTGACACGGAACTGAAGATCACTTGGGGAACAGTGTCATAATCCACGTGAGCACAACGCTTAGAGCCGTGTGGCTTTGGGCAGGTCACTTCACCTCTCTGAATCCATCACTCATTCCTTATTTATACTATGGTGATAATAACACCCCCACCCCCTGAGACCCTCACCTTAGATCAGTGGTCTCATCTGGACCAGCAGTGGCAACATCACTTGGGAACTCGCAAGAAATGCTGACCACGGGACCCCACCCTTGACCTGCTGCTAAACGAGAAGCTCTGGAGTGCGGCCCAGCTAGATGGAAGGGAATTCCGATGCCAGTGGGGTACTGCTAAGAGCAGCACGTGCGATAACGCAGGCGAAACTGGGCACTCCGTGTCCCTTCCTCGGTGCGGGAACGGGGCTATGGGTGTGGTTCGGGCAAGAAAGACACTGGCCACAAAGAGGCGTGCGTCCTGGCCAGGCAGGAAGGAAGTGGCCCAGGCATGCGTCCTGGCCACCAGCGAGGAAGCTGGTGGAAGGGAAGTCAAGCAGAGGAGAGCCAGTGCCGTGAGTGGCCTGTCCCTTCCCCATTCCGCCTGTTTCTGCCGCTAGATCTTCCAGACCTTGTGGGCCAGAGACCCAAGGGGGTGCCCGTGATGACAGAGGCGGATGACCTGGAACGATGCGGCCACAGACAAGGAGACGAGGAAGGCCCCCCCACCCCGTCCACAGACACCCAAAGCCGCAAGAGGCTCAGAGCGGCATCCCCCCCGGAGCCTTTAGAGGCAGCACAGCCCTGGCAACCGCTGGGCCCAGGGCTCTGGCCTCCAGGACCGTGAGAGGAGGAAGTCGTGTTGTTTAAAAGCCCCTCTCCTGCCCCCCCTCCCCATCCCCCATTAGTGGCTCCTAACATCACACCTAGGGAGTGAATGCAGATTTTATGTTGGTCTCCCTAGGCACTTGCTGAGGACGGTGCGTTATTCCTTGTTACACAGATGACAAGGCTGAGGGTCAGAAAGGTCGAGAGCTCTTCCCAGGGTCACCCGGCACCCAGGGGTCACCAGGATCCCAGGCCAGATGTGTCTGCACCCAAGTGGGTGTTCCCTGCACAGGCTTGCTGGCAGGAAGCATGTACCTGCAAGGGGGGGGGGGGGGGGGGAGGGGCCTGACTGTGGCTTCTTTCCCTTTGCTCCTGTCTTGGGCTTCTCTGTGAAGCAGGTGCTAACAACAGTCCGGGGCTACTTAACCCAGAACACTTCTGATCCCAGGGCACTCTTCCTCCTTGTGTTCTCCCCTCCCTGCTCCCCAGGAGATCCCTCAGTCTTTCTTCCGGTTGAAGACCTTGGAAAACTGAGTCCTGAAGGGCTGCGGTCCTCGGTCCTCGGGACAGCATAGCCCCTGGCTGCTCTGAGCGTGTCCCCAAAGGAGCTGCGGCAGCCTTAGCTGGAAACCGTTTAGCAGGGAATGTTTTGATTCTAGAAAGAAAATGTTTCGAATGCCAAAGCAGAGTCTGTACTTTAACAAGATTTCCAAGCAACCTGAATGTGCGCTGTAAGTCTGCAAACTCAGCATGTGGAGTCCCCTGAGTCGGTGCCAGCCCCGAGGCTCAGGAAGGGCCCTGGGCGGCAGGGGGGGTGGGGGGCGTGGGGAGGAGCACGGGCTTTGTCTCCTGGGACGGGAGCCCTGGTTTGACTCCCGTCTCTCGCGCTGCTCAGCTTTGTGGCTGTGGGTCTGTTTCTCAACCTCTCTGAGCCACATGTTCGCGCTGGTGGATAACTGAACCAAACTCGCTCACAGTCGTCGCACTCAGGGGACAGCTGGAGTGTCCCAAAGCGGAGACTTCACGGGGGGTAGGGGCTGAGCTAGGGAAGTTTCTGGAACTTCTTGGGAGGTGAACTGTAGCCACCCACCCCCCATCATCCTTCCCTATGTCCAGCAAGGGGGTCCCCCAGGCTGGGTCGCGGGGCCCTGGGGCGCGCTGGGCACAGCGTTCAAGGCCAAGGGCAGTGAGCCTTCTTTCCTGCCTGGGCTGGCCGCCTCCTCACCCCTCCTCTTGGTCTGCCTTCAGATGGCTGTGCCTTCATACCCCCTCTCCCACCAGCCTTTTTCTCAGTCTGGACTCGCATCCTCTTTGCTCCTCCCTCCCTTCGCAGCTAGCCCCTCCCTCTGGCCCTCCCTTCCTTGCCCCTCCCTTCCTTTCCTCACCCCTGTGCCCCCTGGCGAAGGCCCCAGCGGTTACCTCCCCACAGGTGTGCTGACTCTCCCGCTCCTGACACCTCCCACCCCGTGCAGCGCGCAAGCGTCAGGCTAGTGCGCTCGCTAAGTTGAGCAGTCGGCGACCTGCTCGGGCGGACTGGACCGGCCTCGAGGACCTGGCCCAGCCCCTGGGCCCTCCTGTTTTCGCCCCGCTGCCTCGCGGTCTGTGTCTGTCTCTGCCCCTTTTCTGGTCTCTCCCAGAGCCGGTCTGTGTCGGTTTCTAAGTCCCTCCCTCCTTTCTCACCATGGAAACGGATTTTAATTCTGACCTCATCCAAACGATTACAAATAGGAGGAGAAAACCGCAGGCCTGGAATCCGTGCGAGGTTCCTTCCTGTGGGGCGGGCAGTGCCCCTGCAGGCTCGCAAAGGGCAACGTGCGTGCGGGGCTCTCTCTCACCGCCCCCCCCCCCCCTTCCCAGTCGGAGCCCGGTTGAGGGGACGCACTCTCAGGCCTCGGGGGCACAGGTCCGCGGGATTCAAGCTGGTCTCGGGACGGGGCCGCCTGGACCTGGGCTGCGCGGCTGCACTTTATCTCCCTGGTTCCTTTTTAAGCAGTAGCAGCAGCGACAGGGTTTAATGGTGACCAGGCCTGGGCCCTGGGGAGGGCTGGGGGGGGGGGGGGGGGGGGCGGGGGGCCCCCCGCCTTGAGGCAACGCAGAACTTTAGGACGCCACACCCATCAAAACCTGTTTGCCTGATTCCTGCTCCCCGGGGGCTCCACGGAGACACAGTGTGGGGGGCGCGGGGGGAGGGGGGAGGGGGGAGGGGGGCGAACCAGGCCTCTTTCATCAAGTGGGACGCGCCTCTCTTCATCCTTCTCTCCAGAGACAGACCGGCTATCACCGCAGTCCTTCGGAAAGACTGCCTTCATCATTGGGTTCTGAGGTTTAGCCAGAAAGGATTAGGAGTTGCAAGATAGGGGATAAGATTACGTTAAAAGGTTTGATTAAGGAAATCGAGGAAGCCGGGGGTTTAGTGTTTCTTGCCTCCGCGCTGGGTCCTAAAAATGAGTGGTTTCATTCTAATGCTTTTATTGCAGCCACAATCTTGGTTTGCAACCTCCAGTGGAATTGTTGAATGGCATCGCCTCCTACAAGGCATGCGCGCTCCTTCTCTCGCTCGCTCTCTCTCACACACACACACACGCGCGCACACTCACATATACTCTGTACCCAACCCACATACGCGCACGCGCACACGCTTGTATATGTCACACACAACCCACATGCACTCTCACCTCACATACACTCACATGCACGCTCGCGCACACACTCACGTACACGCGCGCACACGTGTACGCGCTCTCACCGAGCCGGTATACAGCGTCCCCAGATTGCTAACACGACCAGGGGCCCTCAGAGGCCCTCTGGTCCAGAGACAGCAAACTCAGCTATCGGAGAGGCAGGTTGACCCAGGGCAAGGTGGGGCCGCCCTGACCCAGAGGGGACCGGCCCCTCAGGGGAGGAGGACAGGACGCTCAGTGCGGCCGCCAGCTGTAGTCCTGGCCTGGGTTTGCTTCGGAGACTTAACTTTTTATTACAAATTTCCCGATTTACAAATGCTGGCCATTAATTCAACGAACTGAGGGGGCGGCCCCTTGACGACCTGTGAGCAGGGCCCATTTCACAGATGAGGAAGCTGAGGTTCAGAAAGGACAGTGGCCTTCCCAGGGTTGCTGGGGGAGACTGTGGACACACTCAGGGACCGAGCCAAGATCTTTGGGGCCTTCTCAACAATTTGAGCCTGGTGAATCCAGGTTATTCAGCCAACAAAGAGAAGTGGATCATAGCAGTGGCCTCCCTTACACCAAAGTGAATACTCTTTCAACGGCTTAAACGTCACTCACCCAGGCCGCCCCATGGAAGGCACCTGTGCCCTCACATCTCTTTACCCCGCAACCCTGGCTCAGTTCCTTCCTGGCAGGCATCCTGATGATAAGTGAGCTCCTTCCTTTGCCGGGAATTCACTTCTTGTGGCGTTCTGTGCGGACAGAGAGTCATGGGGGGTCCTAACACAGCCTTTCCTGGCCCCTCATGGGTGGATGGAGCCGCGTGACTGATTTTCGCCAGTGATCTGTGCGCAGAACTAACTCGTGTCACTTTGGGCAGAAAGGCTCGGTAGCTGTCATACAGCCCTCCGGAGCACGCCTCCCCGTGGGCATGGTGACCGCCAGAGTTTGAGAGGTAACGACTCCATCTGTCCGGTCCCTGAGTGAGGCACAGAGGTGCTGGTGAGCCACAGTGGATGTGCAGCATGAGTAAGAAACGCTGTTGTTGTTTTGAGCTTGGAGACGGTGGGGTCGCTGTGACCGCAGTGTAGCCTACCCTCTCCTGACGAGTGCGCTTTTCAAATGCCCCTTTCCCAAGATCACCGTGTAGGCAGAAACCTTTTCCTGGTTTGCTCACTGTGGGTTTCTAGTGCCTAGACCAAACCTGGCAGTTAGTAAGCACTTGATAAACGGCTGTTGAGGGGCGCCTGGGTGGCTCAATCGGTTAAGGGTCCGATTTTGGCTCAGGTCATGATCTCACGGTTCGTGAGATCGAGCCCTGCATTGGGTTGTGTGCTGACCGTGCAGAGCCTGCTTGGGATTTTCTCTCTCTCTCTCTGCTCCTCCCCTGCTCACATGCATGCTTTCGCTCTCTCTTTTTCTCTCAAAATAAGTAAATACACTTTAAAAAGATAAACGTCTGTTGAATAAATGGATGCATTAAGTGGTGCGTAAAACAGCACAACCTTTCTTACAAATAAGACAGACACAGATTGTAACTCAGCTCTGGAAGTGACAGGTTGCCCGAACCTCACTGTCATCTTCTGTCAAATGGGGGCACTGTGGGACCCACCTCGCACGGAGGAGCTGTGGAAGGTTCGCGATCATCCAGCCCGTATCCTTAACGCTGTGCCTGGAGCAGGGTAAATGCTCATAAGCAGGAGCTGATGATATTCTCATTAACATGATTAATGTGCCAGGGGGGTGGTTGTCTGAATCTCTCCAGGGCATGTGACAATGCCCACTCCAGGGTCCAATCCTAGAGCGTCTCATTCCGTAGATCTGGCCCTGAGCCAGACATCTGCATTTTAAACACGGCTCCCGGGTGATCTGGTGCCATCGGCTTCAAGGAAGCTGGTCCAAGTTTTCACTGAGGAGACTGATTGATTGTTAGTTCTGCGAAGGCGGAAGGCTGGGCTGCCTCAATATAATTCGGCACCTGACAAGAGCGCTCACGATTTTCTCACGGCAACACTGCCTAGAACAGACAGTTCGAGGCACTTCCCTTGCACCAAGCTCTCCTGGCTAACGCACTCGGTTCACGGTGACTTAAGGAGAGAGTGTCACGATCCCCACTTCACAGATGGGGAAACTGAGGCCCCTAGCAGGACAGGACTTACCCAAGGGGATCAACCCAGGGAGTGACAGAGGCCCTGGGGAGCTCGGCCTCAGGTACTCTGACATAATGAATGGCCCGACCAGTAAACACTACTGATGTGGATGAGGAGGGTGTTGTGAAAATCCTAGGGGAATTGCCAGGAACGAGGGACTAAACCAGATGAAATGCAGTGCGGTTCAATCAGTTCATTCTGAACACTGATATTTACTTAAAAAAATCGTTTATTGAAGGGTACCTGGGTGGCTCAGTGGGTTAAGCATCCCTCAGCTCCAGTCTTGATCACAGGGTCGTGAGTTTAAGCCCCACGTTGGGCATGAAAAAATAAGTAAAATAAAATAAGATAAAACAAAATGATAAAATAAAATAAGATAAAACAAAACAATAAAATAAAATAAGATAAAACAAAA
>NW_024412376.1:162857988-162879620 GCF_014898765.1 Herpailurus yagouaroundi | reverse complement strand
AAAATAAGATAAAACAAAACAATAAAATAAAATAAGATAAAACAAAATAATAAAATAAAATAAAACAAAACAATAAAATAAATTAAAACAAGATAAAACAAAACAAAACAATAAAACAAGGTAAAACAGGGGCGCCTGGGTGGCGCAGTCGGTTAGGCTTCAGCCAGGTCACGATCTTGCGGTCCGTGAGTTCGAGCCCCGCGTCGGGCTCTGGGCTGATGGCTCAGAGCCTGGAGCCTGTTTCTGATTCTGTGTCTCCCTCTCTCTCTGCCCCTCGCCCGTTCATGCTCTGTCTTTCTCTGTCCCAAAAATAAATAAACGTTGGAAAAAACAAAAAAACAAGGTAAAACAAAACAATAAAATAAAATAAGATAAAACAAAACAAAACAACAATAAAAAAATAAAACAAAATAAAATAAAATAAGATAAAACAAAATAATAACATAAAATAAAATAAGATGAAACAAAATAATAAAATAAAATAAAAACAAGATACAACAAAACAAAACAATAAAATAAAATAAGATAAAACAAAAAACAATAAAATAAATAAAACAAAATAATAAAATAAAATAAGATAAAACAAAACCAATAAAATAAAATAAAATAAGATAAACAAAACAAAACAATAAAATAAGATAAAACAAAACAATAAAATAAAATAAGATAAAACAAAAGAAAAAAACAATAATAAAATAAAATAAGATAAAACAAAATAATAACATAAAATAAAATAAAACAAAATAATAAAATAAAATAAAACAAGATAAAACAAAACAATAAAATAAAACAAAACAAAAAAAAACAATAAAATAAAACAAAACAAAATAAAATAAAATAAAAAGGTTTATAAATGTAAACACCCATAAAGCCTTCACCGCTACCAAGATCATGCACATGATATAATCCGTCTTACTTCAGGCCGCCGTAACACCACAGACTGGGGGGCTGAAGCAACAGAACTTTACTCTCTCACAGCTCTAGAGGCTGGGAGTCTGAACTCACGGTTCCAGCGGGGTGGGGTTCTCGTGAAGACCACAACCTGGCTTGCACACGGCGCCTTCTCGCTGTGCGCTCACGTGGGCTTTCTTCCGTGTGTGCATGGAGACAGAGCGAGATGTCTCTCTTCCTCCTCTCTCAAGGCCGCCAATCCTCTAGCATTAGGACCCTGCTCGATGACCTCATGTAATCTGAATGGCCTCCCCGCAGCCCTGTCTCCGGACAGTCCCATGGAAGGGTTAGGGCTTCCACGTGCAGACAATCCCTGACTTACAGTGGTCCAGCTTCCGATTTTTCAAGGGTACGATGGTGCGGAGGTGATACGCATTCAGTAGCACCTGGACTTCAGATATTGAGTTTTGATCTTTTTCTGGGCTAGCGACATGGTATGACCCTCTCTGGTGGCGCTCTGCAGGGTCAGTGAGCACAGCTCCCAGGCAGCCGCGCAATCATGAGGGTAAATCAGCGATACGCTCACGACCATTCTGTTTGTCACTTCAGTACGGTGTTCGATAACTGCTATGAAAGAGTCAACCCTTTGTCATAAAATGGGCTTGTGTTAGATGATTTTGCCCACCTACAGGCGAATCCAAGTGTTCTGAACACAGTTAAGATCAGCTAGCTAAGCCATGACGTTCGGTAGGTTAGATGCATGTATCCAACGCATTTTCAACTCACAATATTTTCGACTTACAACGGATTGATCGGGATGTAACCCCACCAGAAGTCGAGGAAGGTCCGTATGAATTTGCGGAGTTTGGTGGGGGGGGGGGGGGACGACACAATTCAGTCTATTGTAATGGTTAACTTTTCAAACCTGATAGCTTATCCAAGCACAGATTAAAAATTATGCTCCTTGGGGCACCTGGGTGGCGCAGTCGGTTAAGCGTCCGACTTCAGCCAGGTCACGATCTCGCGGTCCGGGAGTTCGAGCCCCGCGTCGGGCTCTGGGCTGATGGCTCGGAGCCTGGAGCCTGTTTCCGATTCTGTGTCTCCCTCTCTCTCTGCCCCTCCCCTGTTCATGCTCTGTCTCTCTCTGTCCCAAAAATAAATAAACGTTGAAAAAAAAAATTAAAAAAAAAATTATGCTCCTAGAAGTTGATTGTGGGACTATTATAATAGTGCAAAACCAAACCCGTTTAAATGCCCAACCATAGGAGAAAGTTCAATAAACCATGGTGCATCTACACACTAAGTTGTGAATGTAAACACGTACCTGGAGCAGGGACCCTGCACTTACCACGGGCTTAACAAGAAAGTGAAAAGCAACGGTTAGGAAGATTTTCTAAGGATGTGGAGAAAGGCTTAAGGTACAGTAACATGTGAAAAAAAAGCAAGATTTGGGGTGTCTGGGTGGCTCAGTTGTAAAGCGCCGGACTTCGGCTCAGAACATGATCTCATGGTTCGTGGGTTCGAGCCCCGCATCAGACTCTCCACGGACAGTTGAGAGCCTGCTTGGGATTCTCTCTCTCTCTCTCTCTGCTCCTCCCCAACTTGTGCACGCACACATGCTCTCTCTCTCTCAAGATAGTGAATGTTTTTCTTCACTTCCTAGTTCTTTAAAACAAGCACACACTGCTTTCATAAAGAGAAACATTACCTGTATTTGTGAATTGGAAGTGTTGGAAAACTCAGTGGCACAGGGATGGGGGAAGAGATAGCCAGTTGCATGAAAATGCCCACAAGTCTTTCAGAGACTAAGGCAGATGTCACAGGGTCTCACATGCGTGTGGTTTTGGGGTAATTGCCTTGGACTCCTCTGGCCTCAGTTTCCACAGCTATAAAATGGGTACCACCGTGGGTGCCTGGGGAGCGTGCTCTGAGATGAGTATGGGTCTCATTCCTCTTCTTCTGCCCCCGTCCTCACTGCTCCCTCTCTTGTCATCCATCGTCTGTTCTTTGTACTTGTGACTATCTCTCTCCTTTATCCGATGAGCTTTTATTGACACGGTTTGTTCCAGATTCAGACTAGCTTTTAGGGATGCAAAGATATTTTCCCTTCACCCTTGAGGAGGTGAAAAGGTCCACAGTGAGGCAGGGCCAGGCCCCTTCCCATGGTCATGACAATTTGGGGGCCCACTCACCTGCCAGGAAGGAACGGACCCACCCCTGTGGGCTGGCCCACAGGAGCCCCCCACTAGCAAGTTCTAGGGAGCTGCGAATGCCGTCGGTGGGTACGTAACTCTGAAGTCCCATGAACTCAAGAGAGAGCAGACATCCGATCCAGGCCCGGAAGGAGAAGCAGGAGAGAAATTGCAGGGAAGAAGGGCCAGCATTTTCTAAGGCCTGGGGTTTGACCCTTGTGTGTGCCATGTGACTTTTCGAGATGGGGTGGAGCATAGACTGTGAAGGCAGTCCTGGGAGATGGCTGAGTAGGTCTACGGCTGCAGCTCAAAGGACTTGGTAGGTGAGACTGAGAAATTACAGCTTTAACCCAAAGGCAGTGGGGAGCCATGGAAGGGTTTGTGCAGGGGGCAGCACCAGGCAGGCTTCTTTAGGCAGATACCTGTGGCTCAGTCAAGAGCATGACGCTGGAGAGAGAGGAAAATGAGAGAGGGCAGGTTCAGAAGCTGTTTCCTAATCTAGGGAGGCCTGTGGGGATGGGGGGTGGTGGACTCCAAGAGACATGAAAATGTGGGTCGGGAGGGAGCGGAGTGTGTTGAGGGTGCCTGATGGGCTCCTGGGGTGGGTGGTGGCTGTGGATGACAGGGGTCCCTTCGGAGCCAGGAAAGGCTTGAGGAGGGATGGAGGAGGGGCAGAGGCAGGAGAGGAGGAGGGGACAGGAGGAGAAGGAGAGAGAGGAAAGAGAGGAGGGGGAGCAGGGAGATCAGGGGCTGAGGTGAGAGAACTCTGCCCAGAGAGTTCAGGAGCCTCTTGTCCTTGCCCTTGGGCGACCTTCCCTGCCCTTCAGAGGTCCTGCCAGGTTTAATAAAGGCCTGTGATGTGCAGAGACTATCAATTACAGAGATGAGTTTATTTTGAAGTCCAAGAGAGGAATGGCTGTGTCTCGACCAGGTATGTGTTTATACCTCCAGGTCAGCGATGCCAGAAATAAACCCTTTGTCATGGCCTCCAAGCTGAGCCCAGGCCCCGGAAAGGTGTGGGGCTGCGATCAACCCTCCAGACCCTGGCTCATGGGGGAAGGGGCCACACTCACCTATGGGAGCCTTCCTGTATCCCAGGCAGTGACCACAGATCTGGTCAGCACTGAGGGGAAGGGGGGCTCCCCAGGGGACTGGGCCTTTGCTGGGGACTGGAATCGGGCAGTCCTGGGGGCTATATATGCGCTGGCGTGGCCGGGAGCTGCTGTCGAAAGGCGTATCAGTTTCCTGACGATGTTGTGACAGCCACACGTGGGGGTGGGGCTTCAAACAACAGCAAACGTTCTCACCGGAAGTCCAAAATCAAGACCGGAAGTCCTCAAAATCATGCCCTCCGAAGAATCGAGGCAACAGCCCTTGCTTGACTCTTCCAGCTTCCGGTGGTTCCCAACATCCTTGGTTTGCAGATGTAACGCTCCGGTCGGTCTCTGCCCCTGTCTTCACACGGTGCTCCGTGTGCCTCTGTATCTCTTCTGTTCTCCTAACGGCACCCGTCATGCTGGATCCCGGCACAACCCGTCCAGCACGGCCTCACATCTTAATCCCCTCTGCAACGACCGTGTTCCCAAAGAAGGGCCACATTTGCAGGTTCCAGGTGGACATGCATTGGGCCGGGGGAGGGGGGACACTATTCGATGCAGGCACACTGTGAACGGTCCCGCAGGACGCAGACTGTCATCTGAGACGGGCGGGGTGCTGGCCAACATTAGCTGCAAGGCTCAGAGCGGGAGGCCGGATCTGGAGGCCCTGAGAGGCCACGCAAAGAGGCTTGGACCCAACTGCAAAATCAATAAACACACATCCCCTTTCCCACGGAGCACAGGCAGAGGTCCCCGCGAGCAGCAGTCCCTGGCAGCATATGGCGGGAGGGACCTGAGTTTTTCTCTCTGGAGGGTCATCTGGATTCAAGGGGCTCCGGCCTCATCCTCACTGACATGTCTGCAGCTCTCCAACACCCCACAGATTCTTTCCGCGGCAGCAGTCAGGGCGGAGTAATGTGACCAGACCAGAGGCGGCTCCCTTTTCTGGAATCTGGGACTGACTTCCTTCTCCCTGCGGGGACTCTGTCTCCGGAGGGCGATGTGGCCGCTGCCCTCCCCCCGAGGAACACCCCCTACCTTTGTCAGCCCGGGCCTGGTTCTTGCCATCCACGCCTACTTGGGCTCCCTAGGGGAGCACAGGCCCTTGGGGTCCTGCGTGAGGCCCGGCTCGGAGGGCCCCGTGCGGAGGCTGGGAAGGCAGAACGTTTGTTTCTTGTTTCCAGCGTGCCAAGCGTTCATTTTGACTTGATTTGAGGCCTCCCAGTCACCGTGTGCCGTGACCTTGCTTATCCCCATTCTACCGAGGCGGGTGCTGAGGGCCAGAGAACTCAGGTGCTGGCTAGTGAGCCGCATGATGGTTAATGTTATGCGTGAACGTGGCCAGGCTATGGGCCGGCTTGTTTGATCCAACACCAGTCTAGGGGTTGCAGTCAAGGTTACACTTTAGACTCGATGAACATTTAGATCCGTGGACTTTGAGTAAAGGAGATGAGCCTCCACGATGTGGGTGGGCCGCACCCAATCAGCTGAAGGTGTTGAGAGCAAAGCCCGAAGTTTCTCAAAGAGGAAGGAATTCTCCTCAAAGACCGCGTCACAGAAACCCCGCCTGAGCTTCTGGCCTGCGGATTTTGGTCTCGAGCTTGCGACATCAGCTCTTTCCCGCTTGCCGGCCCGCCTTACGGATTTCGGAGCTGCCGGCCCTTAAATCGCATGAGCCAGTCTTAAATCTCTTCTCTCTGACTCTCTCTTCAATCCCTTTTCTCTGTCTCTCAGCCCCTGCAGTCGGGGCTCTACCGGCAAGAAAGCAGTGGTTCAGCTGTTTGACACCCAGCTTCTGTCCGCCTTCCCGCCTGCAGGGCCCCTCTGAGTGAGCCAAGCAGGCACACAAGGGTCACGTCCACACCCGCGCTGAGCACTCTGTACTCCATGCACAGCGTCAGCGTTTCAGCATCACCTGGGAGCTGGTTAGATTTGCGGGTGAGAAATCAGAGCCCAGCCTTGCTGAATCTGGAACAGCATTCTAACAAGGCTCGTGACGCACCGCAGAAGTGGCTTTTTCATCCCATTCGCTGCCTCCCCCTCCCTGCTTCCGCACACAGTAGGCACCTCGTGGATTGCGGCCGGCTGATGGGTTGGTCTGTGTCTAGCCCCTGATATTTAGAACTGGCTGTTCCATCCACTGTGTCTTTTATTTCTTGTCCAGACTTCTTTGTGTGTGTGTGATCGATTATACATAGACTTTGCCATTTTAACCATTTTTTAAAGCGTATTTATTTTGAGAGAGAGAGAGAGAGACACAGAGCACACGAGTTGGGGAGAGGCAGAGAGAGAGGGACAGAGAGAGAATCCCAAGCAGGCTCCGCACTGTCAGCTCAGAGCTCGAGGCAGGGTTCGAACCCACGGACCAGGAGATGGTGACCTGAGCGGAAGTCAAGAGGCAGGCACTCAACGACTGAGCCACCCAGGCGCCCCACGATTTTAACCGGTTTTAAGCGTATACTTCAGTGGCGTTAAGCCCATTCAAGTGTTGCGCAACCATCCCTACCCTCTGCTTCCAGAACTTTCTCATCTTCCCAAACTGATGCTCTAGCCCCATTAAACACTCACTTCCCGTGTCCCCTCTTCCCCTTGCCCCCCGCACCCACCATCTACTTTCTCTCTATGCATCTGACTTCTCTGGGGACCCCATATAAGTGGAGGCATGCAGGGTTTGTCCTTTTGTGACTGGCTTAATTCACTGAGCACAATGTCCTCCAGGTTCGTCCATGTGGTAGCAGGTGTTGGACTGTCCTTCCTGTTTAAAGCTGATGGATTAGACCACATTGACTTATCTATTCATCTGCTGGTGGGCATTTGGGTTGTTTCCAGCTTTAGGCTATGGTAAATAAGCTGTGAATGTGGGTGTGCGAATCTCTGAGTCCCTGCCTTCGATTCTTTGGGTGCATGCCCAGTGGCATTGCTGGGTCACATGGCGATTCTGTGTTTATGTTCTTATGGACTCCTCGTACTATTTTCTTCAGCAGCTGCCCTGTTTCATCACCTTACCAGCAACATACGAGAGCCCCATCCTCCACACCCTCACCAGCAATTACTTCCTGCTTTTTTTTTTTTTTTTGAGTTTATCTACGTATTTTGAGAGAGACAGAGTGCTAATAGGGGAGGAGCAAAGAGAGAGGGAGAGAGAGAATCCCAAGCAGGCTCCACACTGACAGCGCAGAGCCCGACGCGGGCTTGAACTCACAAACCACGAGATCACGTCCTGAGCCGAAACCGAGAGTCGGAGGCTCAACCTACTGAGCCCCCTGGGTGCCCCATTTTTTTTTTTTTTTTTGAAAGCAGCCATCCTGACTGACGGGTATCTCATCGGGGCTTTGATTTCAGACTCCTTCTCACCCCTGGTGGTCCACGCCAGATGAATGAATGAATGAATGAATGAATGAATGAATTAGTGGAGAGATTTTCGGGTGAATTCCGTAGCCAGGCTCGGTGAAGAAGCACCTGCCCCCCATCAAGCTGATCGCCCCTCTGCATTTTACTGTGGTTCACGCAGCTCCCAGCTCCTGGCCAGGAGAGCAAATGCCATTCACTCCCTTCACCCTGGAGCCCGGGAGGAGCTGCAGGGTGAGTGTGGTCTGTGGCTAGCGGCTACCTGAGTCAGTGACCGAGGGACTGTGATTCGGTGAGGGCTCTTCTCCCATGTTGCAATTTTTTCCCCAGGGTATCCGTAATTTCCCTGGCAATTCATGCTGTAGGGCAGTGTGTGTGTGTGTGTGTGTGTGTGCAGTATGATTCCCCATAGCAGCCACCGTGGCTCACAGCGGAATGAGTTGAGCACTGGCTTTGCGCTCAGACATGCCGGGACGTAAGTTGCAGCAAGATGATGCGATCTCCCTCGGAGGAGGCATCGGGCCCCTGGCAGCTTTGGATTCCTCTTAGAGTGTAGACTGGGGACGCCAGGACCCTCGTGGTCTGATGCTTCTGGTACTGAGTAATAATATTTATCTGCTACCTTGGTGCTTTACGTCTATCAGTTCATTTGAGCTGGGTGCTTTTTTCTCCATTTTTAAATTTTCATTTACTTGGTGTTCATGTTTATTTAATTTGTTTTAGGGGGAGTGCGAGCAGGGGAGGGGCAGAGAGAGAGGGAGAGAGAATCTCAAGCAGGCTCTGCGCTGTCAGCACAGAGCCCAGGGCGGGGCTCGAACTCCCCAACCGCAAGATCATGACTTGAGCTGAAGCTGGATGCTTAACCGACCGAGCCACCCAGGCGCCCTTCCCTGTTTTTTAGATGAGGAAACTGAGGTTCCAGGGGATAGACAACTTGCCCAAGGTCGCGCCAGACCAGCTGCAGTCCAGCCCCCGATGCTGTGCGGCCGCAGAGCCCGCGGGCTTGACCGCCGCGTGGCGCCTGGAACAGGGGTGCCCGTGACCTTCGCAGCAAACCTATGAGGCACAAGCTGTTAGATCTGAGGCTCAGAGAGGTTGAATGACTTAGCTCAAGGTCACACAGCTGGACTGGGATTCAACACAGATCGCTCTGACGCAAAGCCCAGTCTCTCAGCGCCATTCAGGAGCCCTGAATGACACATGGCGGCCATCATTGTTGGGAGTGTTTACCCCAGTGGGGTAACCGGCCTTAAGAAAAGTGGCATTGACCTGCACAGCCTGGCGGCTTCCCCGCTGCCCTCCAAGATTTCACGTTCACCGGAGCCTCCGTGGCCCCGGGGCGGGGGGCGGGCCGGCCCAGGCACTGAAGGTGCAGAGAGCCCCCTGCCAAGCGGCCCGGGGCGGGATCACCCCCACTCTGGGCTGGAGAGCCTGGAGCCTGTCCCGCCAACAACCAGCGGCCCCCCCTCCCGCCCTCTGGGAGTTGTCACGGCAACCGCGTGGGCATCTCAGAGGCGTCTCCTTCAATAATCTGGGCCTCTGATCTCCGGCAGGCCTGTAATGAAGGGACAGTTTGTTAGCGCTGACATAAACATTGGGTTACCCTACTTCGTGTCCTTTAAGAAGTCAGCTCAAGCCAGCCGACAGCCAAGCAAACCGTGAAGATATTTATTTGTTCAGCTTCCTATGTTGAAAACCAATGTTTATCGGGCCAGGGTTGTTTTTTTTGTTTTGTTTTGTTTTTTCTTTCTGTAATCATTGATTTTCTTTTGTCTTTTTTTTTCTTTTTCTTTCTTTCTTTCTTTTTTTTTTTTCCTTTGGTAAGGAAATAACACTATCTCAGAAAGCGATCACGTCCTTTTTGCTTCCAGTCAACCCACAGCTAAGGCGAGCAGACTATCAGCGTCTGATCTCAGACACAGGAGATACCATTTGGGCGGACTGTCGGGTTGATGGAGCTCTTTCTTGGGCCTCGCTGCTTCGGTGATACATCAGCTCTGAGAGGAAGGCAGAACATCCACTCTTGCTCCCATGGGCAGATGTAGAGGGGAGAATCAGAGAGGTTTAGTCACATAGTCAAGGTCACACAGCCGGTACATGATGGAGGCAGGACAGGAACCACCCAAGGCTTTCGATGAAGGATCCGGAGCTGTCTCTGCTCCCCTGTGTCCTGCTGATTTGCCATAGGCTGTCTCGAAGGGACGGAACGTTGTTAAACCCCAAATCTGCAGTGCCGACCAGAGGGGAGTGTGTGACCTAGATGGCTCCACGGTTTTTCAATCTCATTAACTTGATGATGTTTTGGGGAAAAGGAGCGATAAGAGCCAGTGGCTTCATATTTCTTCTTCTTCGCAAGACGGGCCCTCGGTCAGGGCTCTGGGGTAGGAGGGAAGGCCGCAGATCCTAGGAGCTTGGCAGTGTGTGTGTGAACGAGGTCTCCCAGCCAGGGATTTAGGGTTCCTCCGTCGGTGTCTGGTTTCCATCACTGGGCCCCTGGGTTGGCAAGGTGCTAGCCTTTGCTCCACTGACCGTATGACCTTGGGCAGGTTCCTTAACCAGCCTGAACCTCAGTTTTCTCGTCTGTAAAATGGAGCTGACAACCCCATACCCTTCTCACGGGTCAGGATCCCGCGTGGGGAGCAAGAGAAAAGCACTTGCCAAACACTAAACGTGTTTCGTTCTCAGGCGGCACCACCGCGATGAAGAAAGGACCCTGGCTCAGGGTCAGAGGTGCTGATTCCGAGTCTACATGAGCTGCACGACTGAAGTTACCTCTCCGGGCTTCTACTTGCTCCCTGCCAGACGGGAAGGCAATCCTCGGCGGCGACAGCAGCCGCTACGAGCTCCTTGGCTCATCCAGCGATTGCCCTGAGCCGGAGCCCGCATCCTGATCCTGCGCCGTGCGTTTGAGGCACCATCTCTTACAACTCGCTGGCCACATGTAGCCATTTTACAGAAGAGGAGAGCGAGGCTCGGCAAGGGTGAGGAACGTGTGGGAGGTCCCCGGCGTCCTAGGCGGCGGATCTGAGATTTACACTCACGCCTGTCTGATTTCTCTTGCTGGCCACGGTGGGAAGCAAAAGCGGTGTGCTCCCGGGAGGGGGGGTGAGCAGCCCCATTTCGTCACAGAGGGATTCGCCAGCGCCTTCAACTCCTGCCTCCTCCGACTTGGGAGGCTTCTCTGCCCACCCCCCGGTTAGATGTCACAGGACACCCCCCTCCCGACTTCCAACAGAACGAGCCAGCCCTTCCAGGGGGGAAAGCATCCTGGCCCCGGCCCGGCAGCAGGGGGTGGGGGGCCGGCCCCCTTCCTCTCAGAGCCTGTTTGTGCGGGAGCCCGGTCCCCAACTGTCCCCTGGGGTCAGATCCATCACGCCACGGCTCCACTCGATCAGGCGTGCTCAGCCGGAGGGTCAAGTGGCCCATCGCTGCCGGGCGCGGGGAGCCCATCACAGCCATATTTAATTTAATTAAGGCTGTCAGCACTATTGATTTTGGCGGTTTCAATTACTAGCCTGTTATGGTTTCTGGATCAAGTGATCTGTGATGGGTCCTATCAGCAAAGACACACATTGAGGAGAGGGCCCTTCATCTCCTTTAAAACCTGACACGTCCTGCCACGGGCCATAAGTTATTGCTTTTATCCAGCCCAGGTCCCCTTCCCTTCCTCATAATTAATTTCTCATTAGACAGCTCTTTATTGTTTAATTTGTGCAGTTTATAATCAAATTGGGCACATTAATTGTCGTTGAATTTAAGGCTAATGAAAAATAAAGGTTTTCAATAACTTAGCCTTCCATTACTCCCGACAAGATAAAATAAAGCGCTGGGAGAAGTGTCAGCTTTGTAAATTATAAATTAGGTTTTTTAAAGAGCATGGGCATTTAAAGAGCAGTTATCACACATTTAGTAATTATAAATCCTATGCTGCAAAACAATTATTAAGATATAATTATGCTGCTTTACTCTTAGGCAGCCCGGCAGCCGGTTCAGGGCCTGATGCCTCGTGGCGGGAGGTGGGGGGGATTCCGTTGGGTTTGAAGAGGGAAGAGACACCAAGGAGGGAGCTGAGTGGGCACACCGGGAGCCCGGGAAGCATCGCTACTTTTCACTGAACCGTTTGATCCGGAGGATACATCCAGTTTCCCTTCCTGGGCACGTCTCGGTGTCCTTTCGATCTGCGAGAGGCTGCCCAGGGCCCGTGGGTGTGCCCAGCCCGTGCGGAGTCCTACAGACTCCGCAACGGAGCAGATGGGGATGGCACTGTCGCACGCACGCACAGACGAATGGACTCGTAGGTCCCTGGGAGCAGTGGGATCCGCCTGTGGGAGGGATGGATTCGCCTGTGGGCGTGGCCTCCACTAGGAGGCGCTACTCGAGAGGGGGGTGGGTCTTCCTGGTGGGAGAGTGGCGAGCGCGCAGGCAGGCTGAGGTCCCAGTGTGAGATGGCCTGGGGTAGTCCACACAGCCATTCCTCGGGAGGAAAAGAAAATCTGCGGGTGGGGTGGCGGGTACAGGGCCAGGAGGTCATCACGGAAGGCCCAAGGCTGAAGGGATGTGGGTGGGGTGGACGGTGACCAGATCCCAGACAGGTCACTGGGGAGACCCCGGCAGCTGAGCGCCTGCTATGCACCATTCGCTCTGCTGAGCCCTGTCGTGTGACATTGTCTCCTGTAATCCATCCACCTTGCTTGGGCGTGTGGTCCCCCGTTTTGCAGACAAGGAAGCTGAAGCCTGTAGAGGTCAAGTCGCCCACCTTCCCCCGCCCCGCCCCGCAAGGCCACACGGCTCCTAGGTGGAAGCACTGGAATTAAAGCCAGGGCCTCCTTCGCACTCTGCCGCGTCGCACCTGCTGCTCCAGGAGTGTCTGTGGCACGCAGGGAGCGATGACAGGCCGTAGGACGAGCAGGTGAGGCAGACGGGGTCCAGCCCTTGCAGTGATGTCTGGGAGCTGGGTATGTCACCGGAACCCAGGAGGATGGACAGGAAGAGACCAGGGGGACACGGAAGATGGGCTGGTGCCGAGCAGAGCGCTGAAGAGCCTACGTGGTCCACTTCTGACTGGCGGGTTTATGCTGCGAGAAGAGACCGGTGAGCCCATCGCTCAGCGCCCCCGCGCCTGGCCCTCGGGACCGCGGGTAAGGAGCACAAGAGAGGGAGGCTGACAGATCTCCAAAGCAGGGTGCAGTGGAGACACGTGCACAAGACATGTGCAAGTTGGCCAGCGGAACAGATGTCTTGGGCCCCTAGAAGGGTCCCCTGGGAAGAGATTGGAGATGACCCCTCCGAGAAGTGACATTCCAGCTGTAACACCAGGGATCTGCAGGGAGCTCGGGTAAAACCACAGAAGGGGTCCATTTCTAATCCCATCCCATGGCAGAGCGGGGCCTCTGAGAATTTGAGGCGCTGGGCCCGCCCGGGAGGCCTTGGATAAGCCGCTCACCCTGTTTGGGCCTCAGTTTCCTCGTGTGTGCAACTGAGAGTCGCTAGCTACTCTAGATGATCTCTTGGTTCCCTGCGCATGGGTTGGAGGTCTTTGAGGTCCCCCGGGGTCTCCAAGACCCCTGGGCTGGGGGACTGGGAATTCTCTGGTATGGTTGCCCACCAGGACCTGTCATCTCTGTTTGGAGACATCTGGGTGTCCCCACCTGAAGGATTAATTCTGCTGTGCCTGGGCTGTCGCACGCAGACGTACACAAGGCGTCTCTCCATCTCCTTCCCGAAAGTTCTGTTGCTGGACCAGCCCCTCCCTCTGTTTCCAAACAGGGAGTCGGCAGTGGGGTGGGGAGCAGACCAGCGTCTATTGTGCCCCACCTCTGCTCTGCGGGACAGACGGACAAAGCACCTTTCTCTCTCTAACCACTTCATCCTTCCAAGTGCACCTGCACCTAGAGACTTTTGTCCCCCCCCCTTTTTTTTTTTTTTTTTTTTGCAGGTGGGGAAAGCAAAGTCGGTGGCCAGCAGGGAACGGAAGGCAGTCTGTCCACTTCTCGCTGTCAGACTGTCCCCTTCATGACCCAGGAGCCCGACAGGAGGCCCTTGTGAGAAATTTCTATTAGGCCTCCGTAAAAGCTCTCCTCTGGAGGGAGTGGATGGCTTCCAATAACCACTCGCCCGGCACCCTCAGCTTCCAGGCACAGATCATAAAGATGTCTCCCTGCCCTCTAGAGACCGAAGGCTGGAGTCTGCAGGAACATTCTGTGGGGATTCAGATCTCCTAGGAATATTCCACAAACAAAGCTATCAAATAAACAGGTATCATTTGTTGGTTGTGATGCTTGTAAGGGGTACACTTGAAACACGGTGAGTGTCAGTGTCCTTAGAAAAAGTGGGGACGGCCGTGTGCTTTTCAGGGGATGCCTCCTAGAATCACATCCAATGACTCACCTGAGCGTCCTGGTCTGGCATCGGGCCAGGACGCTGCTCTAGGAGATGCTGACGGCAGCTTTCTGCCCACCTGCTCGGGGACAGGTTTCTGGACACCGGCACCGCATCCCAGCCTTACAGATGAACCGCCGGAGACTCATGGGGGATGGATCCCACGCATGACAACTGGGGGCAGACGCCAAATCCGGGCTCTACTCCAGCACTGTGAGCCCCCTCCCCCCCCCCCCTTGTAGTGAGGGAGTGACAGAGAAAATGCCGAATACCAGGTAGGGTTCCAGGGATTCCCCCCTGAGTCAAGAGCGGATCCCTTCCTGGGGAAGAGAACCTTGGCTAATCTCAAACCCACGCAGGCCCCACGTGGTTTCCACGGTGGTTTTCCATCCACTATCTGCTGAGAACAGAGTGGATTCAAGTGAATACATCATTGTGGAGCACCTACTGTGTGCCAGGCACTGGTGGGCAAGGGAGCCACGGTCCTGTTCTGAGGAGAGCACAGGCCTTGGGAGGCGGAAATCAAAAAGGTCCGTGGAGAAGACGGGTCTAGACGGGGACAGACAGCACGTAGAGCCAAGGCCCGAGGAGTCTGTGAGGAGGAGCGTCACCTTTGAGGCCAACCACCTGTGTGGCCACAAGCAAATCGTTTCACCTCTGTGCCTCAGTTTCCTCCTTGGAAAATGGGCCAACAGCAGCACACGTGGTCGTCGGGTTGGCTGGAGGCTGAAGTGGGGAGTGACACGTGTGCTGCCTTGGGCTGCTGTGCAGAGGGGACAGGGGACAGGGAAGGGAGCGAGGAGACAAAGTAGGAGTTGACCACACTCAGTGGTGCTGGTCTGGAACAGACCGGCTGAAGAGAGTGAGGGAGTCGGCCGTGGAAGGGAGGGGAACAGTGTTGCAGCAGAAGGAACAGCGTGCGTGAAGGCAGGAAAGAGGCTGGTTTGTTTGGGAAACACAAGGCCGTATGGTTGGAATGAGTGAGGAAGAGGGCCTTAGGGGGTGAGGTCCGAGGTACAGGCAGGGGGCAGAGTCTATAGACCCTGACAAAGCGGTATAAGGAGGTTGGGTTTGATCCTAGATAGTGAGAAGCCATTGTATTTTTTTTAATTGAAATATAATTCCTGCACCCGTCCCCTTATTTTAAGCAGGGGATGCTGGAAGACTGTGGCGATAGGCAGTCAAGGCGGCCCCACGATCCCCACCCCCGACTCTTGTGTATTCCCCTCCTCCCGAGTGTGGGAATAACCTGTGACCTCCTTCTAACCAACTGAACATTCAAAGCTGATGAGGAATATACCTGATTACCTGTATGTGATCCGCGTACGTAAGATTGTAACATGCACCTTGCTAAGCGGCTCCCCCCCTGCTGGCTCTGATGAGGCGTGCGTCCATTTTGGGGAAGCCCAAGTTTGGGCAGGGACCTGCCGACGACCTCTAGGAGCTGAGGACAGCATCCAAGCTCCAGTCAGCTAGAATCAGAAACCCTCTGTCCTACAACCATAAGGAACTGAATTCTGCCAATAATCGCACGAGCTTATGAGCAGATTCTTTTCTGGCCAATCCTCCGGCCAGGAGAGAACCCAGTTAAAACCATTTTCAGATGCCGGAAGTCTGAGATAATGAGATAATAAATATGTGTTGGTTTAAGCCACTAAACTTGTCACGTTATTGGCATCTGGCAATAGATCATTAATGCAGACACGATTCTCTATGGGCCGGTGGCATTTCTGCACATCTCACAATCAGAGGCTCTGATTACCTTTGTTCTACACTATCGTTTCAAAGATGTTTGTATAGTGAACAGCCTCTGAGGATAAAGATAGTGTCTGCCTCCCAAACAGAAGGCAATTTGTTTGCTGTCTAGCACGATGGAGATAAATGTCTCCCTCCAGGACAAAGATAGGGCACGTTTGCTTGCAGCTCATTATAAAAGATTCAGGTTCCCCAGGCTTGGGGCTCCTTTCCTGTAAAGCATCCCTCTACCTGTGCAGGAATTTCTTTTTTTATTTTAATTTTTTTTAATGTTTTATTTATTTTTGACAGAGAAAGAGACAAGAGCGTGAGCAGGGGAGGGGCAGAGAGAGAGGGAGACACAGAATCCGAAGCAGGCTCCAGGCTCCGAGCTGTCAGCACAGAGGCCGACTCGGGGCTCGAACTCACAGACCGCGAGATCATGATGACCTGAACCGAAGTGGGACGCTCAACCGACTGAGCCACCCAGGCGCCCGTGTGCGGCAATTTCTTGATCTGGTTGTTTCATCCTACGGGATTTGAGGAATTTGAGAAAATGATATCCTGGCTATTGCTATTGCTGTCGGTAATATGCTATTCTTTGTTTCTGATCCAAGAGTCTTGTGTCTTCTGCTTGTTAGCTTGTAAGGAGGCTAAAATCCCAGACCCTTCACAGCCCTTGACAGAGCAGTGACATGACCTTATTTGAATTTTTAGAAGCTCTCTTGGGCTGCTGTGTGGAGGGGACTGGCAGGCAAGAACACGAGTGGGGAGACAAGGTAGGAGTTGACTGCAGTCCAAGAGGCAGAAGCCAATGGTGATGCCATGGATGGAATGTTTGTGTCTCCCTCAAAGTTTATATTTTGAAGCCCAACCCCCAATGGGAAGGTATTAGGAGGTGGAGCCTTTGGGAGGAGATTAGGTTTACAGGAGGTCATGAGGGTGGAACTCCATGATAGGATTGGCGTCCTTAGAAGACAAGAAGAGACACCAGAATTCTCTATCTCCGCCCATGGGAAGGCGTCTATCTGCAAACCAGGAAGCGTCCTCACCAGGGTCTGAAATGACTGGCACCTTGATCTTGGATTTCCCAGCCCTCAGAACCTTGAGAAACATGTATCTGTTGTGTAAGCACCTGGTGTGTGATGTTCTGGTGCGGCGACCCGAACTGACCGAGACAAGTGGTGGGGGCGGGGCAGCCCTGGTGAGGATGGCCAGTGGGGGCGGCTTTGGGGGAAGATCTGGCAAGGCATACTGAGGACGGGGTACTCAGGAACATCCCGGAGTTCAGGGCCTGTGCACACAGAGTGAAGCAGCTCTCCGCCAAGGTGAGGACAGGGAGACAGGGGTGGGGGGAGGCAGGGAGGGGAGGGGGCAGGGAGGCTGTCCGGTTTGGGACGCGTTGGAAAGATGCCTGCTGGGGAGCACGTGGGTACCTGATCCGGGGATCAAGGACGGGCATGCGCTGCAGATCCAGACTTGCAAAAGAATGCAGAGAGGAGAGAAGGCACCGGGTACAAAGAGGGTCTGGGTGGATCCCCGGGACACCCCAGCGTGTGGAGGCAAAGAAGGGTCTGGGACACGGACCCAAAGTGGTGAAGCCCTGAGTCAGGATCAGGAAGCCCCTTGTTGGGCCGGGCACTTGCTCTCCTGCTTCTGGACTCTGGGGAGGTCCAGGGATCCCTGGACGGGGTCCCTAGAAAGTAGGAGGTCCTCAGCGGATTGGGGAAGCAATCTACCAGCTGGTACGAAAGTATGTTCCTAGTTAAACTAACAGAAGAACCGTCCCGGTGTCCACTGAGTATCACCCCGACTTCAAGACCTCTTGGCAGGGCTGACCCGCACCCCCTCACCCGATTCCTTACATCCCTACCCCAGCAGGGAGATTGGAGTGGTTGCCAGCTGGCCACTGTTTGCAGCTCCTGACTTTTCATTAAAATCCTGGACACTTCCCCAGCGCTCAAAGGTGTCCCGATTAATTACGGGCAAGTGTTGGCTCTCCCCCCGGAAATCTGCCGCCCCAGCCTGGCTCTGTCCCCTATGATTTTATTAAAATCCACCTTGCCAGCCAGGGCCCCGAGATTTATGGCCACAGCTAATAGGCTGCCTCCCCACGAGACATAAATCTGGGGCCTGCCTAGGGAGCTGCTCGCTGCTAAGAGGCCAGCTAATTGTTCCATCTAGAGGGTTCCACCGAGGAATGTTCAATTAGGCCTCTCAGAAAATTTGGAGCATTAAATAAGGTGAACAGGGATTTGGGCGCCATTATTTTCTGAGAAGCGGCCCTTTCTGGCTCCCCGGGCTCGCTGGAGACCCTGGGCCCCCGCTGGCTCTCCTCCGGCCGGGAGGCCTTCTCGAGGGTCACGGAGCAGCGCTCTTAGCAGTCAGTTCAGTTAGAAACAAGGCGACACCAGGATGTATCGTCCTACAGAAGTCCTTGGGACGCTCTCACCCGGAGTCAACTACCGACTGGCCTCTCGGTGCCCTCGGATGATTTGCTTCCATTCTGAGGGCCGGCCCCCTCCTCCAGGACGGGGTGACACTGTCTATTCCTTCTGCCTCTCAGCATCGCCGGAAGCTAAAATTCATTCATCCGTGCCTTTGTTCACTCAACAGCTCTTTGCGGAGGGACCAGCCTCCTGCGGGGCCGGGGAAATGTGCTCGATCTGCAGCTCTAGGGAGAAAAAGACACAGCACTGCCCTCAAGGAGCGCCCAGTTCCGAGGGAAGGCAGACAAAAGGACCCTGAAGATGTGGACTGACTTATGATAGAGGCCTGGTGGGGCGTGGGGTGGAGGGGATGTGGTAGCCCAGGGGTGCCTAACCAGCTGGAGGGTAGCGTCAGTCAGGGAGGACTTCCTGGAGGAAGAGACAGGAATTGTATTATTTTTGTTGTGTCTGTGAGTGGTTGAGCTCCACCCCAGAGACCTCACCCCAGCTGGTCCCGCAATGGCATGTCTTTCCCACAGGCTGATTTCTGAGCACACTTCAAGAGTATCTCACTCTCGCTCTGGATTAACAACCCCAGGCACTGAGTCTATTACTGTGATTTGGAACCTGGGGCTCAGGGAGCCTGGAGCCTGCTTCGGATTCTGTGTCTTTCTCTCTCTGCCCCTCCCCCCCACCCTCAAAAATGAATAAATGTAAAAAAAAAAAAAAAATACTGTCTCTTTCCCATTGGACCCTGGTGGGTACCAGCACCAAGTCAGGTACAGAGTGGAAAATGTCCCCTGGGGGGAGACGCAAATGATGTGGACGCCAATTCCAGCCCTTTCGGGGTTAGCGAGGGTTGGTTTTTTGCTGATTTGAGGTTTGATGGTTTCCCCGGTCTCGCCCAACGCACGAACAGGAAGACATCACACACAAGGGTTCCTTCTCCAACCCCTGTGCCTTGTCCGCTAACATGACAACTTGGAGAGCAGAGGGATGCCCAACAGGGGCTGAGTGGACGGGGGCAGCCCCGGGGACTTTGCCCCTCCGTGCCTCGGTTTCCTTATCCACCGTTCGGAACGAAACAATCCGTCTCCAAAGATGGCGGCAGGGATCCGGGCCGTGCTGAGACATGGCTCAGAAAATACTTTGCAGACTGGAAAGCGCGGAGAGGACAGAAGGCATTAGCATCATGCTTCGCATTTTTATTTTTAACCTGCGTGAAATTCTGGAAGCCATTGGCTGCCAAGAAATGCTAAGCTGTAGTTTTTGTTCCACGGGGAAATGGGGTTTATTTTAAGCGGGGAATTGCACGGGGCACCACGTACTTGTTTGGGAAACCAGGTCCGATCGAAGGTAGCCCCCAGCCCCCAGCGGTGCCCCAGAGTTCACTCCGAAGGTCTGTCTGCTCACGACGGAGGCACTTCCCACATGGCAACAAGGCTGTTTCTGCCCAAGGCCACGGCCTCCCTCACATCCCTCACCTCCTTCGCCTGCCTGGGGTGGGCTTGGGCTCCCGTACAGACATAATAGCTTTTCACACCAGAAGAAACGTGGCTGGTGGCCCCCCCGAGCACAGAGAAGTAGCAGCAGCTACGTGATCCCCCAGCAAGGCCACGGTGGACGGCAAGTTTCGAAGCCCGACCCCCTTCAGGGGAGACACTTGTTCCCAGCTGTGGGGGGTGTTGGTAGCCGAGGGTCTGTCCCTCTCCAGACTTGCCGTCAGCTGGAGAGCCCTCCTGCTCAAGGGGCAGGGAGGGGGACAGTCGTGCCTGAGGGCCCCTCCTCCGGAGCCCATGCTGCACCTGCAGGGTCCCCGGCCCCTGCTCCCTGCCCTTGTGTCCCCCCACCCCCGACATCTCCCGCACGTGAATGGCAGTGTCTCTCAGGGAACCAGACCTGGGACAGACACTAAGAGGGGCTGTCTCCATTTCAGAGATGAGAAAACCATCTTTAGGCGCCACGGCTGGGGAGTGGCGGACTGCGGCCGTCTGGTTCGCAGGGAGAGGAGCTCGGCACTCACATCAGCAAACACCTGCTGGGTGCCCAGCCTGGGGGCCAGCACAGGCCGAGCCCTCCCATGCACGGAAAAGTGTGGAGTGTGGACCAGGCGCCACGGTGACAATGCCGGCCACGTGCCCCTCCGCTGGCCTGCTCGGTCACCCCTTCCTCACTCTGCTTCCCCGCAGTTCCCACAACGCTGGGTGACAGCCCCCGTTGGCGGAGGCCACAAGGCTCCTGACGTTCTCTTTGCTGGAGGCGAAGGGCGGGACCCCTCCTTGCTGGCCGGCCGGGACTCGGATAACTAAGATCGTCTCTGCAGACCCACAGTTCACAGTCCGGCTGATGTAGCGACGGTTCAGTCCCTCAAACTTGCTGCATCGGGCACAGTGCTGGACCCTGGAGCACAGGGGAAGGACATAGTGCCTGTCCCTCGGTCCCTGCCCGGACTCACTGTAACATGGCTCACTGCAGAAACACGCCCTAGCTGCCTGTGAAAAGTAGCCCAAAGCTGTAGAGGGAGGGCACTGCCTGGGTTGGCTTTCTTCTGTTCCAACAACTGTGTCCACTCACCGGAGCCTAACTTGTCTCCTCTTGCGAGCTGCAAAGAAGCCTGGGAAATGGGGTTTTTAGCTCACCAGCCCCTGCCGTTCCCAAGGGGTCACCAGGGGTGGTGAATAGGGATACTGGGGCCAAGCAGCTGCATGCACCTGTCCACATCTGCTGTGGCTTTCTCTGCGGCTTCCCTCAGCCTCACATTCCTTGTACGTTCATGTCTGTTTTCTTCTCCTGCTGGAATCTAAGAGCCATTTTATGTACCTCCGGCACCTGCCCAGGGCAAGCTTATGTAGGTGTCCAATGAGTATTTGTTGAGTGGATGAATGAGTGGTTGAAGCCATTGCAATGGCCTCTCACAGACTGTTCTGCCCCCAGCCTTTCACCTTTCCCCCAGAATAAAGCTCACTAGATCTCTCCCCTGCTGAGGAATCCCTCCATGGCTCCCAGTTGCCCAGGAACCAAGTCCAGCCTCCCCTGCCAGCCTGCAGAGGTGCTTCCAATCCAGACACTGCACTCCCAGCCTCATTGGGCACCCTTGTCCACCCTCTTGGGCCACCCAAGCTGCACCTCTCTGCACATGCAGTTTCCTTTGCTAGGATGACCTCCCACACTTCTTCAAGGGGCAGACTCCTGTTCAAGCTTCAAAGCCCAGCCCCAAACTCCCCTCCCCAGCAGCTTTATGACTCTCTACTTACCCTTTTCTGTTTCTTTACTTGTCTCCTCTCTGGACAGTCAGCTCTTAGAGGCCAGTGACTGTGCTAGCAAGCTCTACCACCCTGGAACCCATGCCTGGCACAAAATGGGCACACAAGAAATGCTGGATGGATGGGTGGATGGGTGGATGGGTGGATGGATGGATGGGTGGATGGGTTTATGAATGGGTGGGTGGATGGATGGATGGATGGACGATGGATGGGTGGGTGGATGGATGGATGGATGGATATATGGGTGGATGGATGGATGGGTGGATGGGTGGATGGATGGATGGGTGGGTATATGGGTGG
>NW_024412376.1:162825001-162857888 GCF_014898765.1 Herpailurus yagouaroundi | reverse complement strand
GGGTGGATGGTGGGTGGATGGATGGTGGGTGGATAGATGGGTGGGTGAGTGGATGGGTGGGTGGGTGGGTGGGTGGATGGATGGAAGGATGGGTGGATGGATGTGGATGGGTGGATGGGTGGATGGGTGGGTGGATGGGTGGATGGATGGATAGGTGGATGGGTGGATGGATGGGTGGACGGGTGGACGGATGGGTGGATGGATGGATAGATGGATAAATGGATATGCAAGGCAAATTCTAAGATCACCTAGTTGTCTGTGTGGCTAGAACTGAGGATTCAGGACATATTTATGGAATTGTTTTCACATCGACTTCCTTACTTGATCCTCACCTATAGTGCCATGAGGTCACCAGGGGGCAGTTTCTCATTCCCATTTTATAGGCAAAGAGACTGAGGCTGGGAGAGGTTTAAGCAGCCTACGCAGCCAAGCGGCAATGCTGAGGCCAGCACAATGACCTTGTGACTCCAGAGGCAGTGCTCCTGGCTCAGCTAGCCCCAGGGCATCATGAAGCACAACAATTAAGACTCCATTGAGAGGGCCCTTTTGATCCAAATTATATGGCCCTTGTGCTCCGGAGCAATTAACAGGGAGCCACTGGATGGCATCCGCAGCCGCTGTGCCCACGTGGGCGACACGGAGGCACTATTATCTAGTGCCACGCAGCCTGCGCAGCCCTGCCGTGGACCGGGGGGCTGCAGAATGTGGGACTCAGAGCGGAGAGGAGGCTGCCCCAGAATTCGCGGTTCGAATCCCCCCTTCTCAGAGAGGCCGACTCTGACCGTTCTATTGAGACGTGCCCCCTCCCCCAGCCACTCTCCTCCCTAATTCAGAATCTACTCTGTTCTTTCTCCCGTGCCTCCCTAACACCTCACGTGGAGCCTGGCTTACAGCAGACACTCAAGAGACTTTGGCTGAGGGAATGAATGAATGAATGAATGCTGAACGCACAAATGCTGAGATGCCACTTTCACAAGTCACCTTACCCCTCTCCAAGCCTCTGCGGGGTCCTCTGTAGTGTGAGGAGAGGGACTCCTACCTGACCCAGGGCGTGTGAGTCTCCTGAAGTAACAGGTAGAAATGCTTGGCATGGGGGCTGGCACGTAGCAGGGTCTCAAAATTTTTTTCTTATCCTTCTGAATCTCCCCCCCCCCCCAAGCCCCAGTTCCTGCAGGGGCACTTGATAGTCATTGAATACGATTTCATGTCTCTGACTCGCTCACTGTCCAAAGGTAGAGGCAATCAGGGTTGCCCTTATCTACTGCTGAGTCACAGATGACCCCAAACCTAGCGGCTTAAAACATTCACTTCGTTCTATGAGATGATTTGGGGGTCAGGGATCTGGGCAAGGTTCATCAGGACAATCCTTATGTTCCATGTGGCACTGACTGGGTCACGCGGTGGCGTGCAGGCTTCTGGGCTGGGCTGTAGGAGATGGACACACAGAAAGACAAGTTCAAGGTGATCCTTCTCACCCGCGGGGTTACCACCCGAGTCCCAGCAGGTAGGGGTGGCAGCGGGGGAACCAAAGGCCCTCATCACCGGAAGAGCTGCTAATGAGATCGCTTGCAACATCACCTCCAGTAAGACCGCTGTCCCTCCTCCGCTCCAACACTCATGCAGCTAAAACCACAAACCCACATCTCTCCGCTCAAGTCAGATCCGCCCCTGAGGCCGGCGAGCACTACAATCTAAATGTTTGCCTGTTCGGCGAGGTCCCCGGGGAATAGCCTCTGAGACTCCGACTGGCAAGCAGGGAAGTGACTGCAGAGCCCCCAGGGCAGTGCCACCTTTCCTGGGAATGAGGGGAGCGGCCCACGCAGAGGAGAAGGGATCGTGATGCCTGCCGTCACTGGAGGCCTCTCGTCCCCGGGGCCGCTCTGCTAAAGGACCTTGAGAACCGTGCAGAATCCAGGCCAGGCTTCTGCCCCTGGCAGTGAGCAGCCAGTGTGGCCCCCAGTTGAGGGGGCGCAAAATCAGGTGTAGCTGCTGTCAGCAAGGGGCTGGGGGTCTGGGAGGAGAGCCGGGGGCGACGGGAGCGGGGGGCTTGACGCCTAGCACAGCGTCCCCCGTGATTGCGAAAGAAATCGCCAGGAGCCTAGTCAGCTCAGGCGGCCACGGCAAAATATCGCGGACGGGGTGACTTAACAGAAACTTATTCTCTCACGGTTCTGCAGGCTGAAAGGCCAAGGGCAAAATGGCAGCACGGCTGGGCTTTGGTCTCTTCCTGGCTTGAGACAGCTGCCTTCTTGCTGTGTCCTCACGTGGCAGAGAGAGACAGAGAGACAGAGACAGAGAGACAGAGACAGAGGGAGAGAGAGAGAGCCATCAATCCCATCAGGTCAGGGCCCACCCTCATGATCTCATTGTACCTTATTATTATTATTTTTTTAAGTAGGCTCCACACCCCACGTGGGGTTCGAACTCCCGACCCCGAGATCAAGACTTGCGTGCTCTACCGACTGAGCCGGCCAGGCACCTCTCGTTTTACCTGAACTCCTAGAAGCTCGGTCTCCAAACACGGTCACATTGGGCGTTAGGGCCTCACCATTCAGCTTGTAGCGTGACGTTTTCAAAGATGCATGATTCCCCGGAAGTGGACAAAAGTGTGAACACACATCTCTTAGTTTCCTGTTCCTGCTGCAACGGGTGATCACAAACTTAGCGACTTGACACGTATTTATTATCTTGCACTTCTGGGGGTCAGAAATGTGACACGAGTGTCACTGGGGCTAAAACCCTGGGCGATGGGGGGCCTGGGTGGCTTGGTCGGTTAAGCGTCCGACTTTGGCTCAGGTCATGATATCACGATCTGTGAGTTCGAGCCCCGCGTCGGGCTCTGTGCTGACAGCTCGGAGCCTGGAGCCTGCTTCGGATTCTGTGTCTCCCTCTCTCTCTGCCCCTGCCCTGTTCATGCTCTGTCTCTCTCTGTCTCAAAAATAAATAAACGGTAAAAAAAAATTTTTTTTTAATAAATAAATAAATAAAACCCGGGGCGAGGCCTCTTCTGGAGGCTCTCGGGAGAGCCCGCCGGCTTCCAGAGGTTTCTGCATCTCTTGGCTCGAGGCCCCTTCCATGCTCACGGACAGCCGCGTGGCACCTGCTCTCCCCTCTGACCTCTGCTCCCATCCCCAGATCTTCTCCTTCTACATCTGACCCCCGTGCGTCCCTTGAGAAGGGCCCTCGAGATTACCTTGTGGGTACACTCAGGACGACCTTCTCCCTCTGAAGATGGCTAACCTTAATCTCATCCGTGAGGGCCCCCTTCTCGTGGAAGGCGACATACTGGAAAGTTCCAGGGATTAGGACATGCTCATCTTTGGGACCCCAGTGTTTTTCAAGAGTTTCTTCTACCACAAGCAAAGCTGGTGACGAAGGAGGATCTGACGGAACGAACTCACGGAACATTGGCTAAAGAGCACCTTCGCTGCACTGACCCAGCGTAGGAGATTTCGAGGACAGTGATTTGAGGACCCTCCATAGCAGAGGCCCCTTGGAGCGCTGATGAATCCCTCAAATGTGTGGTAAAAAAAAAAAAAAAAAAAAAAAAAGATGTCATTTACGTGGTGTGTCCTATCATCCTATACCTTGTCAGAATCTCCAGAAGAGGGGCGCCTGGGTGGCACAGTCGGTTAAGCGTCCGACTTCAGCCAGGTCACGATCTCGCGGTCCGGGAGTTCGAGCCCCGCGTCGGGCTCTGGGCTGATGGCTCGGAGCCTGGAGCCTGTTTCCGATTCTGTGTCTTCCTCTCTCTCTGCCCCTCCCCTGTTCATGCTCTGTCTCTCTCTGTCCCAAAAATAAATAAATGTTGGAAAAAAAAAAAAAAAAAGAGTCTCCAGAAGGACTGATGACTCTCCTGACCGGTCCCAGGAATCAGTTTATCATATAGACCAAATTGTGTGAAATATTACCTAAGCCGGTTTTCACAATTTAAAATTTTATTTACGAGATAAACCCCAATTAGCGTCCCCCTGCCCCACATGATTTACTATGACTTAAAAAAATTTTTTTTTAATGTTCATTTATTTTTGAGAGAGAGAGAGCACAAGCAGGGGAGGGGCAGAGACAGAGGGAGACAGAATCCGAAGCGGGCTCCAGGCTCCGAGCGGTCAGCACAGAGCCCGACGGATTTTTACTATGACTTTTTCGTGTCCTTCCCAGAAACTTGCATCCTTGATAGCCAGGCCCTCCTGCTGGCACATGGTAGCTGCGCCTGGAGTCTCAGCGAGGCACAGGGGAGCAGAGGAGGGGAGGAGCCCACTCTGCTGGTGGCAGGGGGCTTGGGTCAGAAAGACTTCACAGACTAGCTGAGCCTGAGATGAGGTGCTCTGGCAAAACAACGTGTATCAGGCAGAAGGTTCCCAAGAGTGTAGGTACAGAGGCATGAAAACGCCTGGAAGGTTCGAGAAGGCTCTGGAACTCTAAGACGTTCCCGAAGAGGTGCAGTGGTAGTGGGGGTCCTAGGGAAGAGAAGGAAGGGCACCTCAGGCTGGAGGCTGCGGGCAAGAACCGTGGGGCCTCCCACGGAGAGCTCACTCAGGAAGTAAGTGCGTAAACAAATGCAGTTGATTTCAGCCAACTGACTAAGGTGCAACAAGAGACAGGACGAGGAGCCAGTGAAGGGTCACGGAGAGGAGCTCAGGCTCCCCAGCCACCGCTTCGGTCCGTTTTCTGGGCTTGACCCATCTCTAGCTGTGTGACTTTGGGCCAGTTCCTTCACCTCTCTGTGACTCCATTTCCTCAGCTGTAAAATGAGGACAGTACGGTCCCTGGCCGGCAGGCTGTGGGGAGGACGTACTGAGCCAGCTCACGTAGACTTGGGAGGCCGAGGCTTGACCCAGGATAGGCGTTCAGACTCCCGACCTTGTTGGCTGTCTACTCAGGAACCCATTTTACTTTGAACTATTTTTCAGGTACTGGGAGGAATATTATGCTTGAAATTCATAACGCATGTTGCTACAGCCCTTTATCCTTTACTTCAGTTTCTTTTCCTTACAGTTAAAAAAAAAAAAAAAATCCCAGCTGGGGCTCAGTGGGTGGCTCAGTCAGTTAAGCCTCCAACTTCGGCTCAGGTCCCCATCTCATGGTTCGTGGGTTTGAGCCCCGCGTCGGGCTCTGTGCTGACCGCTCGGAGCCTGGAGCCTGCTTCGGATTCTGTGTCTCCCTCTCTCTACCCCTCCCCCACTCATGTTCTGTCTCTTTCTCAAAAATAAACATTAAAATATGTATATATATATATATATTAAAAAATCCCAGCTTCATTGATGCATAATTGACATGGAATAAATAAACTGCATATATTTTAAGTGTACGATTTCATGAAACTGTAACATACGCATATGACCGTGAATCTACCATCATAATGAAGTTAATTAACAAACACATCCCTCCCTCAACATTTCCTGCTGCCTCTTTGGAAGCCTTCCCCACTCCTTCCCGCACTGTACCCCCGGCTGCCACTGATCTTTTCACTACAGACCTTCTAGGATTTTATGTAAATGAAATCATACAGGATGCACCCTTTTTGTCTGGCTTCTTTTACTCAGCATAATGAATTTGAGCTTCATCTTTGTGGCTGCATATACCAAAAGGTCATTCCTTTTTTGTTTTTTTTTTTTTTTTAGTGCTGAAGAGTAGCCCACTGTATGCATATACCACAATTTGTTCATGCATTCACCTACTGGGGGACGTTGGGATTGTTTCCAGATTACAAGTAAAGCTGCCATGACGTTTAGCGCACAGTTCTGTCCGGACACATGTGTTGATCTCTCTTGCCTCAATACCTACTAGTAGGATGCGTGGGTCATACAGCGGTGTACGTGTAACTTTTTGAGAGACTGCTAAACTCTTTCCCAAGGTGATCGAACCCTTTCACATTCCTCCAAGCAGCGCATGAGGCTTTGGTTCCTCTGCGTTCTTTCCAGCACTTGGTGATGGTCTGTCTCTAATTTTAGCCATTCTGGTGGGTACAGAGTAGTATCTGCTGGTGCTTTTAATTTGCACTTCCCGATGATTAATGATGTCGGGCATTGTTTCCCGTGAATATTTGCCATCTTCGTAGCTCTAGCGAAGTGACTCTTTCTATCTTTTGCCCGTTAAAAATAGTTTGTTGACGCAAGAAACAAGCGTTGGCGAGGATGCGGAGAGAAAGGAATCCTCGTGGGCTATTGGTGGGAATGCAAATTGGTGCAGCCACGGTGGAAAACTGTATGGGAGTTTCTAAAAAGCTAAAAATAGAAATACCATCTGATCCAATTATTCCACTTCTGGGTATTTACCCAAAGAAAATGAAAACACTAATTCGAAAAGATATATGCACCCCCATGTTTATTGCAACATTATTTACAATAGCCCAGATATGGAAGTAGCCCAAGTGTCCATCTGTAGATAAATGGATAAAGATGATGTAGTATATATACAATTTGTTTATATATATTATGTGTGTGTGTGTGTGTGTGTGTGTGTGTGTGTGTGTGTGTAGTTCAGCCATAAAAAAAGAATGAGATCTTGCCATTTGCAGAAACACGAATGACCTAGAGAGGATTATTATGCTAAGTGAAATAAATCGGTCAAAGAAAGAGACATACCATACGATTTCACTCATATGCGGAATTTAAGAAACAAATGAACAAACAAACAAAAAAAGAGGCAGTCCAAAAAAACAGACTCTTAAATACAGAGGACAAACTGGCGGATGCCAGTGGAGAGCTGGGTGGGAGGATGGGTGGAGGAGATAAGATTATACAAGTACACTTACCTCAATGAGCACTGAGAAATGTACAGAATGGTTGAGTCATTACATCGTACACTTAAAAGTAATACAAGTCCTTTTTGGAGAGACATTTACAAAAGCTTTTACCCAGTTTGTGGCTTGCCTTTTTACTTGCGTGAATGTCTTTTGAAAAGCAAAATTTTTTATTTGATGAAACACAGCTTGATCTCTTCCTTTTATGTTTTGTGGCTTCTGTGTCCTATTTCAGGAATCTTCACCAAATCCACGGTCGCCATGATTTTCTACCACACTTTCTTCTTGAAGTCTTCCACTTTGAGCTCGCACATTTAGGTTTATGATCTGTTTTAACTTGGTGTTAGCACGTGCTTTGAGGGAAACGTCAGGGTTGATTTTCTTGCATACGGCTACCAATTGTCACAGCTTCGTTTGTTGGAAGATTATCCTTTCCTCACGGAATTGCCTTGGCATTTTGGCGAAAATCGATCGTTGGGCCTGGCTGCAGGTCGGATAGAGTAAGCATCTGCCTCTGCTACTGAACGCAACTATAAGAGCTGGACAGAATGCATGCAGCTGCTATATGGGGCTCTGAAAAGGAAATAGTGGAGGATAGAAGAAGCATAGCAGAATTTGAATGCACTGCAAAATGAGTGTGCCATTTAAAAAAATTTTTATTTATTTATTCATTCATTACTATTATTATTTTTTAAATTTACATCCAAATTAGCATATAGTGCAACAACGATTTCAGGAGTAGAACCCAGTGATTCATCCCCTGTGTACAACACCCAGTGCTCATCCCAACAAGCGTCTTCCTTAATCCCCCTTGCCCATTTAGCCTATCCCCCCACCCGCAACCCCTCCAGGAACAGAAGCTCCAGCAATGAGACCCTGCAAGAGCCAAATCCGAGGAAGCAGACTCGTTTCTCCCCATTGCTGGAGCTGTGGTCCTGAGTGTGGTCAACCCTCACTGCTTTTTCCTCTCTGTCCTTCTGCCCCGTGGCTGCAGATGTGGAAGTGTGAAAAAGAGTAGATTAATTCAAGTCCCAGCTTTCTGGCCAGAGGACTGAAAAGGGAGGCCCTGGAAATTTGAAAGTACTTAGAAAAGCATGGAGAGGGAGGGACTTTGAAAAGTGACCTCATAAAACTCTTTTGAACTCTAGGGTTTATCCCTTCCTCCCATTCCCTTTCCCATCTCCCACCTGTGGGGGTGCAGATTTTTTCCTATCTAGTATATCTTTGAGAACTAATGTAATAAATAGGTCACCATCCAAGCTCCCACCACCTCCCAGGCTAACCAATACCACAAACCAGTGGACTGAGCACATGTGGTACATACTGGGTTGTCATAGAAAAGACTCGGTAGAAGCCAAGACCATTCATTTGAGACCCTTCTTCTTTTTCTAAACTGGGCATTTACTCCTACAAATGTACCTCTAAGCGCTGCTTTGACTGCACCTCACACGTTGTGTTTTACTTTTTCAACCATCTCAAAATACTTCCTAATTTCCCTTTTGATTTCTTCTTTGACCCACTGATTATTTAGAAGGGCATTATTGAGTTTCCAAATATCTTTCTGTAATTGATTTATCATTTAATTCTGTTGTGATCAGAGAACATACTTTAATATGATACGAATCCTTTTACATTTACTGAGACTTGTTTTACAACCCAGAATATGATCTATTTTGGTAAATATTCCATGTGCACTTGAAAAAACTTATGTTGCTCTTTTTGGATGGAATATTCCAGAAATATCCGTTAGGTCAACTTAGGTGATAAGAGAGTTTCCAAATCTATGTTCTAAGTGATTTTTGTTCAACCTGTTCTGGCAGTTATTGAGAGGGGATGTTCAAATCTGTGACTAATTGTACATTTGTCTATTTCTCCTCTCAGTTCCATTGGTTTTTATTCCATGTATCTTAAAGCTATACAAGGAGGAGGACAAACATTTAAGATTGTTATTTCCTCCTCAGAAATGATCTCTGTACCATTTTGAAATTATTCTTTTCACCTTTGGTAAAATTCTTTGCTCTGAAATCTACTTTGATATTAGTATAGGCACTCCAGCTTTTTTTAGACTAATGTTAGTATGTCTTTTTCCATCCTCTTCGTAAAAACAAATTTGTATATTTACATTGGGTTTCACATAGGCAACATATAGTTGGGTTTTGCTTTTTAAGTTCAGTCTGATAATCTCTGCCTTTTTTTAAAAAAAAATATTTATGTTTGAGAGACAGAGAGAGATAGAGCACAAGCAGGGGAGGAGCAGAGAGAGAGGGAGACACAGAATCCAAAGCAGGCCCCAGGCTCCGAGCTGCCAGCACAGAGCCCGACACGGGGCTCGAACACATGGACTGCGAGATCAAGACCTGAGGCAAAGTCGGCCAGTCAACCAACTGAGCCATACAGGCGCCCCAATCTCTGCCTTTTAATTGGAGTGTTTAGCCCTTTTACATTTAATGCAATTAAATATAATATTAATATATGGTTGAGTTTAAATCTATCTTACCATTTGTTTTTTAATTGTCTCTTCTGTTCTTTGTCCTCCCTTCTTTTTCCGGTTCTTTCTTTCTTTCTTTCTTTCTTTCTTTCTTTCTTTCTTTCTTTCCTTCTTTTAATGATGCCATTCTAGTTCCTTTGTTGGCTTATTTGTTATGACTCAGTTTTGTTTCTCTAGTGATGCTGCAAGGCTGATTGTTTACATTTGTAATTTGTCAGAGTTTAGGTCATGTTATATGATTTCACATATAGGGTAAGAATCAACCTCCTCCTGGCTTTTGTGGTATTGTTGTCATACATTCAACTTCTACCCAAGTTATAAACCACATGACACATAGTTACTATTTTGGCTTTAAATTGTTGATTATGTTTTAAAGAGATCAAAAATAAGAAGAAAAAAACCCTTAATAGTTACCAACATATTTACCATTTCTGGTGCTCTTTTTTCCTTTGGGTAGATCCAGGTTTCCAACAAGTATATTTTCCCTCTGCCTGAGTGACTTTCTTGAATACTTCTTGTAGACCTGCTGTGCTGCTTTTAATTTTCATATTGTCCCTTTTGCCTTTTTTTTAATTTCACCTTTCTTTTAAGAAATATTTTCACTGGGCATAAAATTCTAGTTTGCATGGGCTTGTTGTTGAGTACTTGAAAGATTTTGCTCCATTTATTTCTGGCTTTTGCAATATTTCCAACGAGTAATCTGCACCCATTGTTCTCATTGTTCTGTACACAATGTGTCTTTTCATCACAGACTATTTTTACGATTTTCTCTTTATCACTGGCTTTAAGCAATGTGATTATGCTGTGCCTTGCTGAAGTTTTTTCTTCATGTTTCTTATCCTTGGGGTTCAATGGACTTCCTGGCCCTGTGGGTTAAAATTTTCATCAAATTTAGAAGGTTTTTTTTAGCTATTAGTTCTGATGTTTCTTTTATTCTGTCTCTCCTCTCCTTTGTAGACTACAATTACACATGTATTAGCATACTAGAAGCTGTCCCACAACTCACTGATGCTCTGTTCATTTTTTTCCCAGTCTTTTCCCCTATGTTTTAGTTTTGGATAGATTCTACCACTATGTCTTCACATTTACTAATCTTTTTTTCTCTGCCGTTTCTAATCAGCTACTAATCTTCCAGATCTCGACATGTTCAATCTTTCTTCTACTTTCTTGAACATCATTATTATAACAGCTTAGGATACTTGTCTCTTACTGTTATCATCCGTGCCTTTTCTTGTTCTGTTTCTGTTGATTGATTTTCCTCACCATGGGTTGTATTTTCCTGCTCCTTTGCATGTCGGGTAATTTTTTACGCCATATATTATGGTTTTTATTCTTGAATGTGCTGGATATTTTTATATTCCACAAGAATTCTTGAGTGGTTTTTTTTTTTTTTTTTCTGTGACACAGTTAAGTAACTTGGAAACCATTTTTCCACTGGCGCACGTTTTTAATCTTTGTTAGATGGTATCGGGGCAGCCTTTAGTCTGGAGCTGATTTTACCCACTCTTGAGGCAATAAATGCCCTTCTGTGTACTCTCCTCGGTGTCCTTTGAATTGTGAGGTCTTATCATTCCAGCTGGTGAAAACTCTAGGTATTTCTGTTTGAATGCTAGGGATTATTTAATCTAAATTCTTGGGGGAGGATGGCATCCTTGCACATGTGTGCTGAGCAGTACTCCATTGAAGACTGGAGTGGTCCCATCTTCAGATATCTCTGTGCATTCTCTCCTCACTGGTATTCTGCTTTGCGAACTCCAGTCCTTGTGTACCCCTGAACTCCTAACTCCATGCCTCGGCTCATGGACGCTGCCAGATTCTACCTGGCTTCTACCTCCCTGCACTGGTCTCTAGCAGTAAGCTGGGACGATTGTAGAGAAGCCCTGTTTGTTTTCCCCTTCTCAGGGAAGCTGTCCTGTGCTGCCTGATGTGAACATCAGAAAACCGTTGTTTCTCATGCTTTGTCTGGGTTTGTAGTTGTTCCAAGGGGGAGGATAAATCTGATCCTTGTTACTACTTTTTTGCAGGAAGCAGAAACCTGGGGCCCCTGGGCGACTCAGTTGGTTAAGCATCCGACTTTAGCTCAGGTCATGATCTCACGGTTCATGAGTTTGAGCCCCGCGCCGGGCTCTGCACTGACAGCTCAGAGCTTCGAGCCTGTTTTGGTCCTGTGTCTCCCTCTCTCTCTGCCCCTGCCCTGCTTGTGCTGTGTCTTTCTCTCAAAAACAAAATAAACATTAAAAATTTGTTTAAAGGAAGCAGAAATCTTCTTATAGCATTGTGAGGTAGGTTTTGGCTCCCCTTTAACTAGCCAAGAAACTGAGGCTCAGAGAGACAATCCCATGATCACACAGCAGGGATGTGAGAGTGCTGAGTCCATACAACAGATCCCTTGCCTTGGAGCCTTGTGTTTTCCTAACGCTCCCCCAAGCTAATAACGCCCAAGAAATTGACGAGGGATGGGCACGAGGAACCAAAGTTCAACTATGAGAGTTATTGTTGAACAAGTCTCTGTTTGGACCAAAAGTTGTCAACCCAATGGATCCCCCTGAAGATTTAGGGAATGTGATGGACTCTCTTCCCAGAAAATCGTGTGTATATATTCCTAATTTTGCATACAACTTTAGGAACTCTTTGACCCCACTGCGGCAGAGATGGCTGGGAGTTTATTCAATATCTACTTCTTTCTTTCTAAGAGCACTCCAGTCTCATTTGTAAGCAGCAATATACCAGTTCAAATTTTTTTTTTTAACGTTTATTTATTTTTGGGACAGAGAGAGACAGAGCATGAACAGGGGAGGGGCAGAGAGAGAGGGAGACACAGAATCGGAAACAGGCTCCAGCCCCTGAGCCATCAGCCCAGAGCCCGACACGGGGCTCGAACTCACGGACCGCGAGATCGTGACCTGGCTGAAGTCGGACGCTGCAATATACCAGTTCAAATAAAACACGATTTCCCAGCCTTTCTTGGAGTTTGAAGGGGCCAGCGGAAACTACGGGGAAGATCTTCCCGGCAAAAGTCTTAAGCTGGCATACACACATTTGCTTTTGCATTTACCCTTTCTTCCTGTTCAGAAAGACTTCCTGAAGTTGGGGGTGAAAGAGGGTCTGTCCTGTGACCATGATGACAAGAACCTCGGGCTGCAGATGGTGGGAACTGAGTGGGGGTGGAGGCACGGGCCCTGAGGAGTCCTGGATCCTGGACCAGGTATTTCCAGCATTCTTATGTGAGAGAGAAATGAATTCTATGTATCTAAACCCTTGCAAGGTGGTCCCATCTCACCGAACCTCTTAAGGAGAGCAAAGACTTTGTCTCCTTCACTGTAACTTGCGTGGAGAGAAGTATAGGACCAGAAGTATGGGGGGGGATGTTGTAAATGAAAGTGATAGACGATGATACATGGAGAGTAAAACACAACATTATCATTCATCAACATTGAAGCATGAAGAAACTGACCAAGTTGGTCCCAGCAGAGAGTAAGAGCTTGCAGAAATGGCACATGGGAGAGGTTGGCCACGAGATGATGCAGGCAACTGGGACTCAGGCTCCAGATCCTTCTAGCTGTGCCAAGAGCTTCCTCTCTGAACCCAAGTTTCCATCAGATAAAAAGGACTATGGTTTTCAACCGTCCAGGCTTTTCAACCTTGACTCTCTCCTTAGCTCTCAGATGATGAGTCCAACGACTTTATTATAGACTTACCTTATCTCTATAAAGGTACATGGAGATTTTAAGGCACCCCCTCCTTAGCAAGAGGAAGTCAGACATGTATCCCTTGACCCTGTAGGTCAGCCTCCTTTCCCACTGATGACTGGAAACCACTTCTCTGGGTAGGACCGCAGGATCCCCTGGAGGCAAAGGATACAGTCCATTTGTATGCGTGGAGGCATTCCAGGTCTAGGGAACCCGGAAGGTTTGCTCATTTAGGGAACATGCAGCCACTCAGTATGTTCACCTAGAGGCAGCAAAGCCCACTGCTAGTAGGCAGATGGACCAACATGGCTTCAAATGTTATCACCAAGGCTCACGGTCTCCCGATGCAGCACAGGGGCGATGGCAGCATCTTCCTGAGCCGAAGTAGGATCATAAAGATGAGGGAATTAAAGTACTCATGATGCCAAGCTTTTGGCACAGTGGTTGGGGCACAGAGGGCTCTGGATGCTGACTGTTGGAAAGCTGTGTGCCCGGCAGCGTGCTCAGGGAGCGGAGGGAGGGGAGATTAGGCTCACATTCCTGAATGCCTTTACCGTACCGGCCAGTGTGCTCAGTACTTCCCAGCCCCCACCTTTGAAACTCTTAAAGCTTATCAGGAAGATCTTTCTATTTCATCCCATTTCATTTTTCACTATATCTCTGCCAACTAGGATTTATTACTTCCATTTTCATTTTTTATGAAGTGAGGACATTGGCTGGGAGAAGTGAAGTCACTTGCCCAAGGTCACATAATTGTTCAGTTGCAGGGCCAGGTCTGGGTGGCCCTGACATGGTGTGGTCCTTGCCTTTGGTGACTTACCCATCCATTTAGTTGGATAAGAACAGCCCAAACCGTATGAGGTCCTACAGAACATGCTACTTTGTAATGAATATATGTGAATGTTCTGGAATACAGATTGGAGGAGTCTGGGAAGTCTCATTGTCAGAAAAAAACAAAAAGGAGGAGGAGGAAGACGTTCTAAGAAGATCTTCACGAGCAAAGTCATAGAGATGGAATTTAGCCTAGGGTATTAAGAAGCTATGGAAAGATGGAGCACTGGGTGGCTCAGTCGGTTGAGCGTCCGACTTCGGCTCAGGTCACGATCTTGCGGTCTGTGAGTTCGAGCCCCGCGTCGGGCTCTGTGCTGACAGCTCGGAGCCTGGAGCCTGCTTCGGATTCTGTGTCTCCCTCTCTCTCTCTGCCCCTGCCCCGCTCACACTCTGTCTCTCTCTGTCTCAAAAATAGATAAACATTAAAAAATTTTTTAAAAAAGAAGCTATGGAAAGAGATGAGACTGGTTAGGTGTGAAGAATCCAGATTCTGGAGGTCCGGAATGATGGACTACAGAGCTTTCAAGACTTTAGCTTAGTCTCTTAACCACTGGATGTTTTTAAGCATGAGAACACTGTGACGCCTGTAGGGGGTTTGCAGACCACCCGGCAGTGTGTGCAAGATGAACGGCATAGGACAAGTGGTAGATAGGTGGGATCCGGTAGCTGGAATGAGCAAACAAGAGAAGCAAGTCGCGTTGAAAGGACGAAACAAGGATGAAGTGGTGAGGAGGAATGGAAGAAGGAGGAATTCATAAGGGGTAAAAACATCAGGGAGCCTGAGAAGGTCTTTGCTGTGAGGGTTCTGATGTGCTTCCTTTGCATGATACATTGGAGAACTTTCTTTGGAGTCTAAAGATTAGGGCAGCAAAGGGGAGAAGGAACAATGTGGCGTGGTGCCCAGGGGAGGGCCGGGAAGGGGGGATCAGTTATGGGTCGGAAGCTGATTTTGTTGTTTAACAGCCCTCCGGTCTCGGTCAAAGCTCTGGTGGCTTCAGTTTCCATACCTATAAATTAGAAGAAGTAAAAAAAAAAGTACTATGTAGTTCTTACCTTATAGGATTGATGTGGGGTTTAACAAGAATGTAAAGTGGTTGGAGGGGCGCCTGGGTGGCTCAGTCAGTTGAGCATCTGACTTCGGCTCAGGTTCACGATCTCACAGTTGGTGGGTTGGAGCCCCGTGTCGGGCTCTGTGCTGACAGCTCAGAGCCTGGAGGCTGTTTCGGATTCTGTACCTCCCTTTCTCTCTGCCCCTTCCCCCACTTGCACCCTGTGTGTCTCTCTCTCTGTCTCTCTCAAAAATAAACATAAAAAAAAGAAGCACAACACCAGAGCCTAACGGTGATAAGTGCTTAATGATGGCCACTGCTATTATCAATCACCATCATCATAACCTCAAAAATTATCACCGTCACCACCATCACCAATGTTATCGCCATCACCGCCATCGCCATCACCATCAGTAGTAGACGAGCTCTTGGAGGATCCCTAGTCCAACAGAGAGATGATTCTCTCCTCTTCCGAGTGCCCCTGACTCTTCCTTGTGTCCTGATTCCATAGTCTTCTGTCTGTCGCATCCAGACCCTTAACTTAACCAGGCAGCAAACGTGAGGCTGTTTCCAACACACGAATTTTTTTTTTTTTTTTTTTTTTTAGTGGAAAGAAATTTTTAGTGGAAAGAAGTGTTTGAAAATGAAGCACAGAAATAAAGACACGCTGGGGCCATTTTTCTTGGGAGCCTCCTTGATTCAGAAGCTGAAGTTCTCACATAGGTGGAAGAGGAAGCTAGGGCAATGGCAACTCCTGCAGAAAATTCTGCCATGCGTGCTCTTAAAATTCTTACAACACTCTCAAAGAACTCCTACAGAATTCCTGAGCACGTTGTACGGGACGTCTGCAGGGGCTCCTCATGGAATATTTTATAAACCCTCTGGAAGTACGGCTGTTCTTGGGTGGCTCCGGGGGGGTGCCTCCTTCTCACGGAACTTGAGAAGCCTCGCGGCACGGCATAGAAGACCCGTGGAACTCTCGATGAATTCTCACGAAGCGCCCCCCGCCCCAGGGTTGCCACGGGATTCGTGGTGAATTCTCACAGAAATATCCTGGAATTCCTACTTGCAACGCTCCCTGGGCTTCCGGGGAATTCTTAACTAACTCTTCAGGCATGCTAATAAAATTCCCAAGCAACGTTCGCAGAAGTTGCATTAAATTATCTTAGAAACCGCAGAGAGCACTTGGGGAAATCTTGCAGAGTTTCCTGGGAACAAAACTAAGCTGGGGGCTCTCCAAACCATCGACGACAAGACAGGTCCTATCCTCAGGGGACTCTGTCAAAGGATGCTCAGGACAGGGAAAGCGACGGGGGCTGCTTTTCCGGATTTAATGAGGAGGCAGGTAGAGGATGTGTCCCCAGCTGCATTTTCTGACTTAAGCAGCAGGAGAGCAGAAGCTAATGTGTAAGCAAGACAGGGCACAGATCTGGATTTTTCTCATTCTGCATGTTTCCATCCCTCCTCCAGTTGTCACAGTCCAAAGGCGTCTCCACCCAGGGACCCAGCCGTAGCTGAATGCAATGTCCCCATAATGTCCTTCCTATTATTACCCAGCCCCCACCCCCTCTCGGAGCCTCGCATTAACTGTGCATGCTCTTCAAACCATTAGCGAAGCCCGAGCCAGTGAAGGGCCTTGGATGTTGGTGTATAATGGGTGCCGTCTATCGACGTCACGTGATTCTTTCCAAGGTGGGGTACGGAGACACACAGGCCACGACTTCACCGAGCCCTCCCCAGAGCCTGCTGCTTCAGGGCAATACCCTGAGTTTTGCAGGCCGGCCTCCACAGAGACTGGATCCCAAGGGGCTCGGCGCAGGGGACAGCTGTCACATAAAGGGGACGCCCAGGGAGGTCAGCGGGGCACCCAGACAGCACTACCCAGCCTTCAACACGGAGGCATCTGCCACTGCCTGGCCCACTCCGAGCCAGCCTGGCCCCGTCCCAAACCGGGGGCCTGGGAGCTGAGGCCCAGCAAGCTGGCCTGCTGGCCTGCACTCCCAGTTGGCTGAGCGGCCCTGCGTGCGCTCTTTGCTGGGCTGACTCCGGCTAGTTCCCGGGGTCCCAGCTCAGGACAGCTGCTCCCTAGGGAATCCCAGGCGAGGCCTGTTCCCCCCGCTTTATGCTCTCATGACACCTGCCATGTGCCACAATACTGGGTAATTAAGTGTGGGAGGGATTGTTTAGAGCCCGGGCTCCCGGCGGGGGCAGACCCTGCCTGTTTCACTGCCAAGATGGGGCCCGGCACACTTGGGTGTCCACTGGGTGTTGAACGAATAAATGACACACATCCATATCAGTACGAGTCCCAGATACCGGGGCAGCTCTGTGCCTTGTTTTATGCTTCATTGTCCACATCTCATTGGCCAGAACTGGCTCTCTCGGGCACCTCGAGCTGCCAGGGAGCCGGGGAAGCATCTATCCCATCTTTGCAGTCTCTGTGGTGGGGGATGGGCCAGCAAGACAGACATACGGCTGGGGAGCCCCCGGCCAGTGACCGCCTGAGGCCCAAGAAAGACCCTGAAGGGGGTGAGCACGACCCCCGGGTTTGCAAGCAGGTGCTCTGAGCCTGGCCTCGCCTCCTTCGAAAGAGGAGAAGGAGGCACCCGGGCTCAGTCGGTTGAGCGTCCGGCTCTCGGTTTCAGCTCAGGGCAGATCTCAAGGTTCGTGGGTTCGAGCCCCACGTCGGGCTCGGCGCTGCGTCCCAGAGCCTGCTTGGGATTCTCTTTCTCTCCGTCTCTCTCTCTGCCCCTCCCCCACTCGCTTGGGTATGCTCGCGCTCTCTCTCTCTCTCTCTCTCAAAATAAATACATAAACCCCAAAAAAAGAAAGAAAGAGGAGGGAAGTGATGTGCCTTAAGGACCGTTGCCGGGTCCTAGCCAAGCACCGACAGATTCACCGCAGCTGCTCCAGATTTTCCCCGTCCAACCGCCTTCCTGATTGCGACCACGCCCACGGGCCGCCTGGACTTAATTTACTTAACAATTTTCTTCCAATTGCCTCACCTTTTAAAAACTTTAATCTCATCCCGAGCAGTAACATTGATGAAATCACAGCTTGGGTGCGTGTGTGGCAAAGACCAACGTCTCCTTCACAAAAGCGACTCTTTCTCCCTGTAGAAAACCCCGGATCTCTTCGCCGGGCCATAGGCCGCTGAGAATAAAAACTTCCTGACCTGGCCTTTCAGCTGGATGTGGTTTTATGACTTGTCCCGGTCAATGGGATAGAAGCAGAAGGTGTGAGTTAAAAGAGAGGAATGTATCTTTTTCCTTTCCTAGTCCGCTTCCTGCCTGGAATGTAGACGTGATGGCTGGAGCTGTGGCAACTAAATTAGACCTGGAGGTGACTCTGAGACTAGAAGTCCTGCAGAGTAAAAAGATGGAGAGAGGTGGGGGCCTCGATCTTGTGGAGTGCCCTGCAAGCCCTTGACTTTCACCAACGGAGAAGTACACATTTTTCTTCTTGAGCCCCTGGTTTGGTGTTGGTTGTCAATGGCAGTGAAGGCTGTTCTGAACTAATGTGATGTGTTGGAACCAGTTTTACATAAATGCCTAAGTATTAACATTTTATTTTTTAATGTTTATTTATATTTAGAGAGAGAGCACACGCGAGCCAGGGAGAGGCAGAGAGAGAGAGAGAGAGAGACAGAGAGAGAGAAGCCCAAGCAAGCTCCACACTGAGCAGAGCCCGATGTGGAGCTCAGACTCGTCAACTGTGAGATCATGACCTGAGCCGAGATCAAGAGCCAGACGCTTAACCCGCGGAGCCACCCAGGCGCCCACTATTAACATTTTAAAAGGTCCATGACTGGGGCGCCTGGGTGGCTCAGTCAGTTAAGCGTCCGACTTCACCTCAGGTCATGATCTCACAGTTCATGAGTTCGAGCCCCGTGTCGGGCTCTGTGCTGACAGCTCAGAGCCTGGAGCCTGCTTCACATTCTGTGTCTCCCTCTCTCTCTGCCCCTTCCCTGCTCATGCTCTGTCTCTCTCTGTCTCAAAAATAAATAAACATTTAAAAATAATAATAAAAAAATAACATAAAAGGTCCGTGACCCCTGATATCATCCTGGCTGCCCACGGTGGAATACTACCAGACCTCAGGAAATGCTGACATCGTGCACGAGAAAAAAACCTGGAAATCTCTAAAGTGTTCCTCAGACGTCCCTGGTGCATTTGGTCTTGCCCAGGGCCCAACACTTCTCTGGATGGTGATAACAAAAGAAAGGGGGTAGGGGGCCTTGACAATGCAAAGTGTGAACCCACGGCCCCTCCGCTTCCCTCCCAGCAAGACACAGGGCAACTCATCTCCTTTTCCCGATCTGGTAAGAACCTCAGAATCGACCCTGAAATGAATACTGAAGGGATTGCCCCCCAAAGCCAAGAGCCATGGGTTCCGGTTTCCTCGACTCTTGGCTCCCCATGTGACCTTGGACACAGTCGTTGATTCAAGTGAAATTAAAGCCCTCACTTCGACTCTTCAAATATCTCGTGGCCCCTTGGGCGCTAATGCTCTGTGAGGCGCTCCTTGAGGAGATCACCACCTGCTTGCAGGTGGGCTCAGCCCTGGGAACTCAAGAGAGGATGTGGAACCCGGACCCGGACTCCGAAGGTAGAATCTTCATCTGGGTTCCCAGAAGCTGTCCCTGAGAGCAGGATTTCAGGGGCGGGGTTTACTCGGGAGGCGATCCTGGAAAGTACCCATCTTAACCTTTCTGTGCCTTAGTTCCCTAATCTATAAAACAGACGTAATAATAGCACACACACACACACACCCCAAAAAAACACATCAGGCTGCTGTGAGTTATTAGTTATGGGTGTGCTGGAGCCACTCATGAGAACAGTTCTGTGGGGCTCGTCCCAACACTCCGCTGGTGACACGATGCTGGTAGCCTGAGTCAGCAAGGTGGGGGTGAAGGTATTTACACCATGGAAATCGGCAAACGCTACTGATCAGGGGCTTTCCCCAGGGAGCCCCTGGGTTGCTAAATATCGACCATTGCGCCACAATTACCGTCCCGAATCGACACAAGACAGTGATCAGTGGCGACGGTCCCTGTGCTTCGTCCAGGGCAGTGAGGTTTACCTGGACCCCAGGCCTGGGGGGACCGAAGACACGTTTACAACAACTCCACACGCCTTCTGCTCCGGGGTCCAGAAAACCCGTTCAGCTTCTTTGAACCTCAGTGCTTTCTAAGAGGATGAGCCCGTTCCTGTGCAAAAGCGGGTTGGTTCTTTGCTGCTGGCCAGACGTCACGGCTTCTGTTCAAAAGCAGCAAAAGGGCGAGCAGATGATGGCGTTGGGTCCCCGTTCTAGCTGCCTGGCCGTTGAAGTCAGCCACCACTCTCCAGCCTCGTGGCTTTGGACGAGTCGCTTGGCCCCTCTGTGCTCGGGTTTCCTCATCTGTGAAACGACAGTAGCATCAGAAAGATGCGTGGCGTGTGTGCTTGACCTCCGAACAAGACAAGTTTGAATTGTGTGGGTCCTATTTCCACGTGGAGTTTTTGTGATGAATGTAGTGCAGTCCTGTAAATGTATTTTCTCTTCTGTATGACTTTCTCTCTTTTGAAGTTTGTTTATTTCTTTCTTTAAATATGTTTAAATATTTATTTATTTTTGAGAGAAAGAGAGAGAGAGAGACAGAGCGTGAGTTGGGGAGGGGCAGACAGAGGAAGAGGGAGACACAGAGTCCGAAGCAGGCTTCAGGCTCCCAGCTCTCAGCACAGAGCCGGATGTGGGGCTCAAACTCACGAACCGCGAGATCATGACCTGAGTCGAAACCAAAAGTCGGATGCTTGACCGACTGAGCCACCCAGGCGCCCCTCTGTATGGTTTTCTTAATAGCATTTTCAATTCTCCACCTTACTTTATTGTGAGAATACAGTACCTAATACATACAACAAAGTACATGTTAATCGACTGTTTCTGCTACTTCTGTCATCAGTAGGCTATTAGTAGTTACGTTTTTGCAGAGTCAAAAGTTACACACAGACTTTTGACTAGGTGGGGGGGGGGGGGTCAGGACCCCTAACGCTTGCACTGATCAAAGGCCGAGCGTAGTACGCTCAGTAAAGGTCACGACCACCAACACGACACATCGCCGACACCAACGGTGCCCTCGCCTCCGCGCGCATGTCACTGTTTCTATTTCACCTGTCCACACGGTTGCTCGACAAACTGTATCCAACAAGATCCTTCACAGCCGGTTGGAAGATGCACGGCCGAGGGGCAGACTGTTGGCGGTCTAGCCAAGGTCGCAGTGCAAGTTGGTGTGGGAGCTGGGGAGCCTCGGTCCCTTGCACCCCCCCCCCCCCCCCAGGCTGCCTCCGCTTCAGAAGTCAGTGGCTACGACAATTGCACTTTCTTTTCCCTTTCCAAAGAGGGATCAGCCTTGGAGGCCCTTTGAAAGAGCTGTGATTACATCTTCATTTGTGGGTAATGGGATTAGCACGGCCCATGGCAGAGCCCCTGGGCGCAGTGGGGATTGGTAGGCACTACCCACAGTGCTGATAGCCGGGAAGATTTGCTCCAAGCTGCCCAGCCCCTCAGCGCTGCCAGGCTCCCGACCCGGGGGGGGGGGGGGGGGGCCCCCCGGCACAGATACAGGGACCGGAAAATGGAATTAGCTGCATCCCAATGCACAGAGGGCTGGCTGCCTGGTCCAGCCCAGACTCCTGCACTAATCAAGGATCTCTGGGCCCAGAGACGCCAGGATAATGATGACAAGATGAAGGGTGTGTGCGTGTGTGTGTGTGTGTGTGTGTGTGTGCGTGCGTGTCTGCGTTGAGTGCAGGTGTCTGTCTGTGACTTCAGCCTTCAGATATCCTATCCAGGAGGGCTCTCCCAGACCAAGAGAGGCAGGAAGAAACTAGGGCAAGAACAGAGGGAGCCAGAGACCAGAGCCCGGTGACCCAGCTACGTCCAGCTCTCAACAGACCTACTGTGTGCAGGTAAGAACTCACTGGGTTGCACACCACAGCGCGCCTTCCTCATAAGCTAGCTCTGTGCCCAGAGCCCTGCCTGTGTTAACCTCGTGCAATTCTTTAAAAAAAAAAATTTGGGGGGCGCCTGGGTGGCGCAGTCGGTTAAGCGTCCGACTTCAGCCAGGTCACCATCTCGTGGTCCGTGAGTTCGAGCCTCGCGTCAGGCTTGGGCTGATGGCTCAGAGCCTGGAGCCTGTTTCCGATTCTGTGTCTCCCTCTCTCTCTGCCCCTCCCCCGTTCATGCTCTGTCTCTCTCTGTCCCAAAAATAAACATTGAAAAAAAATAAATAAAAAATAAAAAAAAATTTTTTTTTACATTTATTTATTTTTTGAGAGACATAGGGAGACAGAGCACAAGTTGGGGAGGGGCAGAGAGAAAAGGAGACACAGAATCCGAAGCAGGCTCCAGGTTCCGAGCTGTCAGCACAGATCCCGACACGGGGCTGGAACTCATGGACCGCGAGATCATGACCTGAGCCGAAGTCAGACGCTTAACCGACTTAGCCACCCGGGCGCCCCAACCCTGTGCAATTCTTACCACATCCCCGAGGCTGGGACCGGCCATCCCAGGACAGTGTAAAACTCGTCCCCAGTTTACATGGGAGGGCATTCAAGCTAATGGGTGACTGAGGCTAGAACACGCCCTCTACCCTGACATCAGTGTCCCCAAACCGGGGTTTTGCGGGCTACAGGACAGATTTTATCTGTTGCTATAACACACGTTAACGCATTATGTATCTATTTACTATTTCTCCTGAAACATCCTCTCTTTAAAAAATTTTATTATTTTCCCGATGTTTTATTTTTGAAAAACTTCAAACCTGCTGGAAAGTTGCTTGAAGGGACACCCATGTGCCTTTTATTTAGAGTCTGGATTCGGGGCGCCTGGGTGGCTCAGTCGGTTAAGTGTCCAGTTTCAACTCAGGTCATGATCTCACGGTCCGTGGGTTCGAGCCCCACGTCGGGCTCTGTGTTAACAGCTCAGAGCCTGGAACCTGTTTCGGATTCTGTGTCTCCCTCTCTCTCTGCCCCTCCCCTGCTCACGCTCTGTCTCTCTCTCCATATATAGAATGTATGTCCATGTACATGCATGTATGTATATTTGTATACATATACATATATGTACATACATAGGTGGTTATGCGTGGGTGTGTGATGCACGTATGTGCAGACACGTTTTTGTGAACGGCTTGTGTTCACAACACTGGACTTGTAACGCCCTCAGCACGAGTCTTCTGGACAAGGACATTCTCTTACATAACCACAATAATAAAGAACACGCTCAGGACACTCCGTGTTGACTTAATTCTATTATCTAATTTATAATCCACATTCAAATTTCCCCCCAATCAACCCACTCACGTCCTTCAGGGTCTTTTCCTTTTTAAACCCAGGATACGATCAAGGATCACTCATCGCATTTATTTATCATTCCTTCGAGATGTAATTGGCAGCATTGAAAGCAATTGAAGAGGGGCATTCTGTCTCCCCGGCGCTGCGGACCGCTGCGTCAGCATCGTGCCGCAAATCATCTCTCCCGCGTGTGACGGCCTTCGGGAAACCCTGCCCTGTGCGAGATTGCTTCTGAGTCAGTGCGTCAGATAACACCGGGCGCCTGTCCTTGAGGAGTGCCCGAAGCCCGGATCCTCACTTGTCCAATGAGCGTGTCCCTAAGTCTGGGCTCCTGCCAGAGGCGTGGCGGGCACGGTCCCCTCCCCGCCCTTCACTATCCCGACTTTGATTTTGTCCAGGGCAGCGAGTCCGTGCCCACAAGACAATGACCGATCAGGGCCGCCTTTGCTTGGGTGCTCACTTCCTCCCTGTGGGGTCGACCAGGTGCCCAAGCCAGCCAGGGGTGCTTAAAGGGAAGTCTTTGGGGATATCTGCCCCTGGATACTTTTCTCCTTTGGTAATAAAAAGGAGAAACCACGTCAGGAAACGCCCCTCCCCCTCCTCTCTTCCCTCTTCCTACCTTGAACTTGGTTGTGATGCCTGGAGCTGTAGCAGCCATTTGTGGCCATAAAGCAACAGAGCAGAAAAGTGGGGGAGAGCCTGGTTTCGTGATGCCAAGATCTGGCCTCTGCTCCAGGCCTGACCCGCCACCTCCCCCTTGCTCCCCGTGGGAGAGGAGTGCTTGTCTCTGTCGCTTAAGCTACTATCAAAAGCATTCCTAATTGACACTTTCAGGAGGCTTCTAAGAAACTCTCAGACACAGTGAAAAGTATAAGGCACATGGGGCCAGACATAACTGGGTCCAAACAGCAGCGGCAGACTCTAATTATGTCTATGAGCCTGGGGACACTATTTAAACTCTCTAAGCCCAGGGGCTCCTGGGTGGCGCAGTCGGTTAAGCGTCCGACTTCAGCCAGGTCACGATCTCGAGGTCCGTGAGTTCGAGCCCCGCGTCGGGCTCTGGGCTGATGGCTCGGAGCCTGGAGCCTGTTTCCGATTCTGTGTCTCCCTCTCTCTCTGCCCCTCCCCCGTTCATGCTCTGTCTCTCTCTGTCCCAAAAATAAATAAATAAACGTTGAAAAAAAAAAATTTAAACTCTCTGAGCCCAAACGTCTCAGCGACCAAGAAAGAAAGGAAGAGAAGAAAAAAAGAAAGGAAAGGGAACTCTAGGAAAGGCCATAAGGCTGGACATACTTACATACTGGTGTTCACTTGCCCCTTCAGCAAATTATTGTCGAGCCGTTCGTTCATTCAGTAACAATTTAATGAGCACTTACTATGTGCTAAGCACTGTGTAAGCAACGTAGGGACCCCCAAGAGACCAAGTCCTTCTCATAAACTTACATTCGGAAGTTTCTTTAGGTTTTAGTTACAAACCAGCAACATTGCTCACAAGATATGATTGTAGGGGCACCTGGGCATCTCAGTTGGTTAAGCGTCTGACTTTGGCCCAGGTCGTGATCTCACGATTCGTGGGTTCGAGCCTCACATCGGGCTCTGTGCTGACACCTCGGAGCCTGGAGCCCGCTTCGGAGTCTGTGTCTCCCTCTCTCTCTGCCCCTCCTCTGCTCATGCTCTGTCTCTCTCTCCTTCAAAAATAAATATTAAAAAAAAAAAAAAAAAAGATGTGATTGTCCCCACCATCACCGATGAGGAAGCGGGGGCTCCGAGCCGTCTGGCTCGCCCACAGCACCACCCCGCAGCGTGTGGCAGGGCGGAGGCCACCCTGACCTGGGTAACCACAGAGCTGCCTTCTCCATGCCGTCCACATCGGCAAGGCACAGCGCCTTTGCAGCTGTAAACGACGCTCCAGGAGAAGGATAATGCCTCGTCCATGTCCTTTTAGGAATGTGCTTCTGATGCTGATCGCGTTTGAGGAGATACGTGAATAGGTTGTCTGGAAAATGCACAGGCTTAGAAGTGCACACGAGCCGATGCTTTGCTTCCAGCTTCTCAGACCTGATGGGATTATCAGACGGGGCGATCCTACCCAGGCGGGCACCAGGCAAACTCTCCCGTTTTTACCTCCTCCTTCCTCTTCAGCTCTGCCAGGAGCCTCAGGAATCCAGCATTTCTACTTTCCAAGTAGGGGAAAGCAGGAAAGAACCTCACTTTCCGGAACCTTGGCTCAGCTGTGAGATGCTGTCCCTGCCTACCTCACTCTGCCCTCCTGTCAACCCTGGGCAACAGAGTCATCCGTCCTCCTCCTACAAAGGGAGAAACTGAGGCTCCAAGGAGCCACGTGACTCGTGCGTGGTCACCCAGCCTTCAGTGCAAGGTCCGACGGTAACGATGTGTTTAGCGACTGTCTCCCTGCCTGAGGGCGAGCGCAGAAACCGCACCTGTTTCATTTACTGGTGAACCTCCTTGGTTCAAGGCCTGGTCTCCTGAAAGGCACTGTCCCCAACCCCTTGCTGCCACAGGGAAGGTGTGGCTGAAGGCCTCTAACTCACGCGCCTTCGCGCCTTCGTCTGAGAGGACTGAGCAGGGCATAGGGCAGACGGAAGGGAGGAGATTTATGCTTGAGACTAAAAACAAAACCCATCACAGCCGGATAGCAATGAGGCTCTCCAACCATGACCTGGGGCCTGTGTCATCTGAGCTTCTAGGGGTTTCTATCATACAAACTAGCCTAAATTTGGATGCCTGCGTGGCTCAGTTGGTTAAGCACCTGACTTTGGCTCAGGTCACGATCTCCTGGTTCGTGAGTTTGAGTCCCGCATCGGACGAGTTCAGGCCCCACTATGGGTGAGCCCCACTTCTCTCTCTGTCTCTCTGCCCCTCACGGGATTCTCTCTCTCCTGCTATCTCTCTGCCCCTCGCTCACTTGCGCTCTCTCTCTCCCTCCCTCTCGAAAAAAATAAATAAATTGGCCAAAGTTGGTGCCATGCCCTGAAATGAAAAGAGGGGGGCAAAACACCCAGGGGTGGGCATTCGCACTCTCTCTGAGCTGCTGGGTAAAACCCTTCTCTTCTCCAGGCCTCAGTTTGATTCCTAGACTCGCTTTCTCCACTCAAACACCCTTCCCAGAGCTTGGATGACTGGACTTTTCCCAGCCTCGGTAAAGACTTCAGAGTCTAGCTTGTGACACCTTCTTTGCCATCTGCGAAGAGTGAGTAGCTCAACCGACCGTCAGGAGCCAACCTCGTCGATGCTCAGATAATAAGAATCACATTTATGTGGTATTTACCAGGTGTTTTGTCATCCCAACTTAACAGGTGAATAAACTGAGGCACAGAGATGAAGAGTGATTTGCCCAAGGAGCCACAGCCAGTAAGTGGCTCAGGCTCCCAGGGTCTGCATTTAACTGCTGCCCTGCGGCTCCTCCCAAAGGTGTCCGCCGTGTGCCGGGCCTGGGGCCAGGATCTCACTCTCGGCAGGGCTCACTGATCTCTCCAGACGGGGAGATGTAGCCATCGTCCCTGTTTTCAGAGAAGGCAGCCGACGCGGGGGCTGACGCAGAGGCCAAGCTTGAACTAAGGTCTCCCCTGTAAGTTTTGTCCTCGTGTCCCATACATGGGTCATAAGCAGGCCGACTGGGGCTGGAAAGAGGTTCTTTCACCCAGCTCTGTGACCCCAGGGAAGTTGCTAAACCTCTCTGAGCCCAAGTTTTCCCATCCTGGCATTTCTCTCCTGAGCTGCGAGTAATGTTCTTTTTGCTCTGCCCCAGGAGATGTGAGAAGAAGTCCCGCGATTCTTTCCAGCGAGGCTGTCACGCCGGGGAACTGAGGAAATACTCACGTTTGCCTTCCGCCCTCTGCTCTTCCTTTCTCCCCCTTGTCTAGCCATACGCGGAGGATCCAGCCAAGAATTCGGAGGCTGGAGGGGTGGTGGGCCCACGAGACAGAAGGGGCCTCAGTGCCTGAGTCACCGTCTGGAGGACGAGTGGTCCAGGTGCCCGCATTGGGCTGTTACGCGGCCAGGACGTGACTAGACCACCATAACTGACAGAGGAGTTTGAAGAGAAAGCTTCTGCTGGGATCGGCAGCTCTCGGGGTTGAAAAGGACCTTGGACATCACGGAGGCAGAGGTCCCCACACACTGCAGGGACCCCTTTACAACGCCTCCGCCTGCAGTTCTCCCAACCAGATTTGCACACCCAGCGTGACGGGGAGCTCACTCTCTATCTTACACATAGTTGACGGTGGAGAGCAGGTCCTCCTGGTTGATGTCTTGCTTCTTCATCCAGTGAATGTGTGCTGAGGCCTCCAACCTTTCAGGCCGCCTCCAGGCCGGACCGTGCCAACCATCCCTCTCCTCCGGGCACGGCTTGTAGAGCCTGCCCCGTGTTGACATTCCGTGTGGACACGAGAGGGCTGATCCTTTTCAGCTCTGTCCCTGGCACTGGCCTCAGTGAGAAGTCGCCACGATAACATTTCCCAAGCTGCCACGCACACAAGGCTTGGCATCCTTATCTGACTTCATCTTCCCGACAACTCTACGGGCTGTGCGTCTGTTTAGCCCCATTTTGCTGTGGAGAAAACTGAGGTTCAGAGAGATGACGGCCACCTGCCCAGGGACTAGAACTAGAAAGTGGCAGCACGGGGCTCAGATCCAGGTGTGTCTGATACCAGAGCCCGGGTGCCACCCCACAGGCGGTAGGGAAGGGACCCTAGCCCCCGAGAGCCGCAGATGAAGGGTGGCCAAACTCGGGCCCTCAAACAGTAGCCTGGGCCTGCCTCCCGGTCCGCTGCCCAGGCCCACGTTCCATCCACTTCGGTTAGGCCGGCCGCGTCCCTGGAGGCCTGTGGCTCCTCCCTGAGCACCTGGGAGGCGGGGGTCACAGAAGGAGCGGCCGGGGTCTACGCTGCAGCCGTCGCCTGTGTCCGAATCGGTTAAGAGAAGCCCGGAGTCTGGCAGGGCCAATTGCTGGGCAGACCCCTGTTGACTGGAAAGTTGCTAACATATGTCCTTAATCCGACCTGCCGGCTCTCTGCGAGGCGCCGGGATGCACGGCCGCTCGGCAGGCCCCGCTGAGCGCAGACAGCAGGCTCCAGACTCACAGGGCCTGGGTGCCTACCACGTGCCAGGGCCTCGCACGCATCATTTTGTTCATCCTCACAACAGGCCGGAGAGGTAGATGACTCTATACCCACTTTGCAGGTAAGGAAACTGAGGCTCACGAAGGTGAAGCCGTGTGTGCGCACGGCTGGGGGGAGGGGAGATGAAATTTGCTTATGCACAGGCCGACCTGGGCTCACATCGTGGGTCCGTTCTGCGACACGGTTCCCCAGTGCTCTGGGTTGGGGAGGTTTATGGATGGTGTCTTACCTCTCCCCTCACACCTCCTACGCCATGTGGCCCCGCGTGGATCGCGGGACCATATGGCAATGGCCCCATTGGATCACGAGGTTCATGAGGGCAAGGACTGATTCGACAAACCCGTGAGCTCCCACGGCTGCGCACAGGAGGGGCTCAGGACACGGTGGGTGGAAAGGTCTGGGGGGCTCACTGTGGGGACGGCGACTGGGAACACCGGGCGGGAGCAGCGGGAAGAGTAAAATGGCAAAAGATAAGGACAGAAAGTCAACAAGAAGGCAAGTCTGGAGGGGAGACGGTTGCAATAGAAGCAAAAGAGAAACAAAGAGAAACGCCCTCAGCAAAGGGAAGAGCTCAGCCCGCACAAGAATAGACAGAGCTCCCCAGAAACGCAGGGAGCCATCTGGGTAGGGAGTGAGCTCACTGTCCCCGGGGGTGTGCAAGCAGGGCTGCGTGAACCTGGGACTGGGAAGTCCTAGAGAGGATTCACGCATCCAGAATGGCCGTGCGGGCGTCTCCCACCCCCGAGAGACAGAGGCTCTGACCGTGGTGACCACCCCCCTCACACACAATCTCGTTTGCAGTGCTCGTGCAGGGAGGAGGAACAGAATGGAAAGCTCAAAGCTACTCTTCTTAGTGAATGTAAGTCCTCTGTCCTTGACCCGGAACTCTCCAAAACCCAGGGGGAGCCAGCCGTGATTGTCACGAGGGGCTGTGGGGCCCTATTAAGGAGAGGTCTAAGTTCCTCTGCTGTGTTCAGGGTTGACTGTGGTCTGGCCCCGGTCCCTCCCCAGGCTCCTGTCCCTGTGCACCCCCTGCATCCCGTCCAAGCTCCACATAAGCCTGAGTTTGCTGCAGTCAGTCCCTCCCCTCCCTGACCCCAAATGTCAGCCTTGGATGGAGGCTGATGCTAGAAACGGATATGACCTTGAACTTCTCTATCAAGCCCAAGTCCAGGTCCTGTTTTCTTCAGCGAAGGAAGTCCCCAAAGAGGCTTGTGGCCAAGGTCTGTCTTCCAGTATGGGGGCGGAGGGCGGTCTGGGCAGTGCATCATGGGGTCCACCATGTTGGGTGATTTTCTAGCTTTGCAATCGCAGCCAAATTGCCTAACCTCTCTGAGCTTAGGTGTCCTCAGCTGCCAAATAGCACGAGCTACAGTTCTTGAAACTTTTGGTCTCAGGACCCCCCTGCTCTCTTAAAAAGCTACTGAGGACCCCCAACACCTTTTGTTTGTGTATGTTATATCTACTGACGTTTAGAAATTAAAAACTGGGAATGTTTGGGAGCAGTTATTAACTTATTAAAAATAATGACAGACCTCTCACATGTTAGTATAAACAACACGTTTGCTACTTCAAAATAATCGGCGAAAAGGGTGGCATCGTCGTGTTTCTGCCGATCTCTTTACCATCTGGTTGAATAGAGTCAATCTATTGCGGTGGATCGCGTGCTTGAAGTGCATGAAGGAAACTCGCGCCTCACAGATACGTTGCTAGAAGAGAGAGGATTTAAAAGGCTTTCCAGATCACTTCCTCGGAGTACACAAAACCCGACAAGTGGTGGTACTTGAACCGTCTCAATGTGGGATCTGAAAACCTATTGATGAACTTTCTTTTTCTTGGTTGCAAAAAATCCTTTGGTCCGTCTCCCACGTTGTTCCTTCTTCTTTTTTTTCCTGAAGTACAATTAACACACACACGATGTTATGTTAGTTTCAGAGCCAACCAACCGTTCTATGTATCACTCAGTGCTCACCACGAGTGTATCCCTCCGGATGGGTCTTTGACCCACGTGTGATTTTGAAACACCGTGTATCCATCATTTGTAAAGTGCTGGCTCACCGACCGACGACAAGCTTTGACACGTGTAATCACACAACATCAAAACCTCACATTCGGGGCGCCTGGGTGGCTCAGTCGGTTAAGCGTCCGACTTCGGTTTAAGTCATGATCTCGCGGTCTGCGGGTTCGAGCCCCGCATCGGGCTCTGTGCTGACAGCTCGGAGCCTGGAGCCTGTTTCAGCTTCTGTGTCTCCCTCTTTCTCTGACCCTTCCCTGTTCATGCTCTCTCTCTGTCTCAAAAATAAATAAATGTTAAAAAAAAATTTAAAAAAAAACCCTCACATTCGTTAATCTCACCACCAGTGTCAAGTCTTTAAGTATGGGGGAAGCAAGCTCACAATGGCGTCTGCAAGCTTTCCAAAATGCTAAATTTCGTCAAAAGCTCCGATCTTCTTACTGGCAGCAGGTACTACTGCGCGCTGTGGATCCTGATGTGACAGGCTCGCTTCGTCCATTTTCAGAAAATACCCCCAGTTCCAAGTCTGCATAACCGTGCCTAGCCTGCCAACCACTCTTTGAACTCTAAATGGTGCTTCGTGAAGAAGGCAGTGAGCTCAGTTCACAATCAAGCAATTGTACAGTCACTTTTCCTCAAGGCAATAACCACACTTGAGTCTGCAGAGGGAGTGCCTTGGGCATACTGCCCCTTCCGTCCCACAGGCTGTTAAAAAGATGTGTACTTGAGGGTTGAGATTTAATAAGATTGATGGTTTAAAAGCAATGTATTTATTTTTGAGACAGAGAGACAGAGCATGAGCAGGGAAGGGATAGAGAGAGAGGGAGACACAGAACCCGAAGCAGGCTCCAGGCTCTGAGCCATCAGCACAGAGCCCGATGCAGGGTTCCAACTCATGAACCGCGAGATCATGACCTGAGCCGAAGCCGGTCGCTTAATCGACTGAGCCACCAGGCGTAAGTGTACCGTAAGTGTATAGCAGAAACCATGCAATGACTAGTAGTACACTTTGGGGCTAGCACTTCTGTTCCAGGTAAGGAATCAGCAGTTTTGTTCACCAATGGCTTTGTACCATTGGTGAAATATCAACACAGTGAAACACAATTTAGTATTAGTAGTAATATTAATATTGGGATACTATGTAGTATTAGTATCGCTAGGGACATAGTTTTTACCTCACAGACCTTGGGGAACCCCTAGGTCCCATGGGCCATTCTTTGAGAACCGCTGATATTTAAAAAAAAAAAAAAAGTATGGTATTTGGAATCAGATAGACCAGAGCTAGAATCTGAGATTGTCCCAGCTATGTGATAGCCAGCCATTTGCTTAACTTCTCTGATCCCCAGTTTCCTCTTCCAGAAAATGGGGATTATGTTACCTGCCTCACAGGGTTATCTTGAGACTCGAATAAAAGTGTCTGTGAAAGTGCCTGATACAATGCTGGGCATGTAGCAGCCTCTTCACAAACGTACCTTCCCCTCTGTTATGTAATGAGCCATGTCCCCCCAAATTCCCATCTTGAAGTCCCTACCCCAATGTTACTGTGTTTGGAGATAGGGACTTTACGGAGGTAATCAAGGTTAAATGAGGTTATAAGGTAGAACTCTCATCGAACAGCACTGGTGTCCTCACGAGAAGAGGAAGAGACACCAGAGATCTCTCTCTTTCTATCTGGCCCTCTAGGGTCATGTGAGGACACGGTGAGAAGGTGGTTGTCTATGAGCCAGGAAGGATACTCTCAAAGAAATTTGCTGGCCCTTGATCATGGACTTCTAGCCTCCAAAACTATGGGAAAATAAATGCCTATTGTCCAAGCCCCCTTGTCGGTGGTATTTTGTTGTAGCAGCTCAAGCAGACTACTGTACCCTCCCCATACCCTTTTCCCAAGGGCCTTGTATTGTTGGTTTGTATGGTTTGAGAGTCCTTTGTTAGCTGGGAAGAGCTGGGTATGAGCAGATATTACTAATGTTAGAAACTCTGTTCCCAGATAGTCCTTGGGCTAAGCTCTGGCCTCAAGGATCATGCCTTGAAGGAGATTTCTGATGACAACATTGTAAGAAGACCGTGGAAAATTCGGATGCTGGGTATTTGGGAACCATACTGGGAAGAAAGCAATTTTCTAGTTGATTCTCTGAGACAATATATAGCAGAAAAATTGCCGGGGTGGTTTTTTAACTACCAAAAGCCAAAGGGAATCTGCCTAAAGTCCTAAAGCCATCTAGCAGACTCACCAAAGCAGGTTTGTCACATGGGGACATTAGCAGCCCATTTGATGGTGATGGGGGTGGTGGCAGTGGTGGTGGTGATAACAGTGATGATGGTGGTGATGCTGATGATATTGACACAGATCATGATGACAGTGACAATGTCAATGATGGTAATGACAGTGATGGTGGTGATGGCGAAGGTGGTGACAATAAAAATGATTGTGATGAAGATGGTGATGTGAAGTGATGGTGGTGGTGGTGGTGATGATGGTGATGGTGGTGAAGATGGTGATGGTGATGACGATGATGATGATGGTGATGGTGATGATGGTGATGGTGGTGGTGACGATGGTGATGGTGATGACAATGGTGATGATATGGTGATGGTGA
>NW_024412376.1:162812977-162824991 GCF_014898765.1 Herpailurus yagouaroundi | reverse complement strand
ATGGTGATGATGCTGGTGATGGTGATGGTGGTGAAGATGGTGATGGTAGTGATGATGACGGTGATGATGATGATGACGATGGTAATGATGACGATGGTGATGGTGATGATGGTGATGATGATGACAGTGATAATGATGATGATGATGATGATGATGATGACGCTGGTGATGGTGATGGTGATGATGACAATAAAACAATTACAGTATTACCTTTTTGAACATCAACCATATGGAAGGAACTATGCCAAGTCCTTTACCTGAGGCAGCTCATTCCACGAGAGGTAATATCTGAGAGGCATATTATACCTATTTTACAGATAAGGAAACTGAGTCCATAGAGGCTGAGTAACTTGCCCAAGGGCACATGGCTGGTAAGTGGCTGAGCTCTATTCTTTTCATGTGTCCCCAAAGTAATTTCTTTTCTCTCCTCTTCTCTTCCTTTTCTTAGTTTGTTATTACGACTCTACCCAGGGTAGCAGTAGACTGAAATCCCTGTGTGGGGTTGTAGGGAGAAGAAGCTAAGTAACACTGCTTCCTCTATGGTGGAAGACGTCAGACTCTCCTGGACAGTAGGTTCTGCAGATGAGGAAGAGAGGAAGCCACTACCCCCACACCTCATGCAGGTAGGTGGCGGGCAGGGAACCGACCCGTTACATGTCCCAGGCCTTGACCCAGGCTCCTGGCTCCTCCCTACCACCTCTGGGGACAGGGCGGAGGGGCATTACTAGGCCTTTGTGACCACTGGAAATGTGATGCTCAGAGAGGTTAAGTGACTGGGACGAGGCCTCACAGCCGCCATGTGGCCGTGCTGGGGGTGCTAGGACCTAAGGCGACCCTTCCTTGTTATAACAACAACCGCAGCACCTACAGTCCATCCGGCCTCTTCCCCCAGGGTCTGGGCCCCTTCTTTTTACTCGCCCACCCCTCTGCCTTCTTCGATCAGTCCTACAGCTCCTTTTAGGTCATGCCAGACCTGTCTTTACTCCCTGGGCACAACTCCATTTCACAATGGGGATACTGAGGCACAGAAATGTTACTCGAAGGCCACCTGGCTGGTGAGAAGCTGGGATTTGAACCCAGGCCATCCAGCTCTGAGCCCACATCCCTAACCACCAGGCCCCGCTGCCTCCGGTGACTTCCTGGGACGGTTGGACCAGAGTGGCTTCCCAGGCCCTCGCATGTTGCCCCCGGCCACCTCTGCGGCCTTGATCTCTACCACGCTCCCCTTGCTCTTGGCAAGCCACACAAGCTTTCTCCTGTCTCACGGCCTTTGCACTTGCTGCACTCTCTGCCTGGAACGTGCTTCCTCTGGCCCTTCTCCCAGGGTATCTGGCCCCAGCTTGTGTCACCTCCTCACACGCTTTCTCTGATCATGAGCTCCTCCAAGAGGTCCCTTCCTCCCTGCCAGTAAGACCCTGCTTGTATCCTCACTGCCTGAAGACACCTTGTCTCAACTCACTTAAGGGCCGTCTGTGTTTACCTCTCACTGGGGCAGGTCTGTCTTGTCCGTGAGTCCTCACAGTCCCAGTGCTATGCCTGGCACAGAGCAGGGGCTCAATTAACACTTGTCAGGTGAATACCGAATTTGGAGGATGCTATGGTGTAAATGTCTTCTCCCCAAGGTTCACAGATGAAATCCTCACCCCTAAGGCACTACTTTAGGAGGTGGGGACTTGGGGTGGAGCTCTCATGAAGGGGATTAGTGCCCTTACAAAAGAGACCCCAAGAAGCTCCCTCACCGCTTCTCTCCTGCGAGGTCACAGTGAGGAGATGGCCGTCAATGAGGAAGCAAGACCTCACTGCACACCGAATCTGTTGCGGCCATGATCGTGGACATCCGCAAGGAGACACTGCCTCCAAATGCATGCATTTTCTGAAAATGTACAGCCCCTTTCCTGCAGAAAAGGAAAGTCTAGCCCCTTCTCCAGTTTGGAAAAGTGTTCTTCAGTGTCGTTTTCTGACATGGAATTTGCCTGGAAGAGGCCTCAGAAGAGACACCTGGCTTCCGGGCGCCCTCTTACTGATTGCAAGGTGGCCTTGTCCCAGGAGACAGAAACCTGTGACCATGGGACTCTCCTCTTTGGGGGGCATCCCTGGGGGGGCTCACACTAGGAAGAGCTGTGGGTGGGGCCGGCTTGCTGGAGTTTAAACCCCTGAAGAACTTGGATCATTACCCCCTGGGCGAGAGCCCCGTAGCCCTCCTGTGATCCGGCCACGATGTAAAGGGGCTCAGACTAGAGCCAGGAAGGATACTGCAGCCACATGGCCAGGATGGAGCCCAGGCAGCCTCCAGCTGGCTCAGGCCCCCAGGACGAGAGGGAAGCCAGCCCAGCTCCCACCTGAGCAACCCCAGCCAACAATTCGGGGGCAGAAGAGCCACCCAGCTTGGCCCAGCCAACCCATGGGATCATGCGCTATAACCAGTCGCTGCTGTCGCAAGCCTCTGTGCTATGGAAGGGTGACGGATGACAGAAACAACTCCTGAGTACTTCTGCATGCACTTCCTAAAACTAAGGACTTTCTTTCACAGAACCCCCTGCAGTTATTAAAGTCAGGAGATTTAGGGCCGCCTCGGTGGCTGAGTCACTTAAGCGTCCAACTCTTGATTTCGGCTCAGGTCATGATCTCACGATTCATGGGATCGAGACCCGCCTCGGGCTCTGTGCTGACAGTGTGGAGCCTGCTTGGGATTCTCTCTCTCCCTCTCTCTGGCCCTCCCCTGAGCACACACACTCTCTACCTCTCTCTCAAAATAAACAAATAAATAAATAAGTAATAAATTTTAAATAAACATTTTAAAAACTACATTAAGGGGGCACCTGGGTGGCTCAGTTGGTTGAGCATTCGACTTTTGCTCAGATCATGATCTCACGGTTTGTGGGTTCGAGCCCCACGTCGGGTTCTGTGCTGACAGGTCGGAGCCTAGAGCCTCCTTCAGATTCTGTGTCTCCCTCTCTCTGCCCTGCCCCTGCTTGCTCTCTGTCTCTGTCTCTCTCAAAAACAAATAAACATTGGGGCGCCTGGGTGGCGCAGTCGGTTAAGCGTCCGACTTCAGCCAGGTCACGATCTTGCGGTCCGTGAGTTCGAGCCCCACGTCAGGCTCTGGGCTGATGGCTCAGAGCCTGGAGCTCTGTCTCTCTCTGTCCCAAAAATAAATAAACGTTGAAAAAAAAATTAAAAACAAAACAAAACAAAACAAAACAAATAAACATTAAAGAAATCTGTTAAAAATGCATTAAAGTCAAGAAACGTAACATTCGCACAATGTTATTATCTAATCCATAGTCCTTATTCAGATTTCACCTGTTGTCCCAATAATGCCCCTTAACAACATTTTGTCCTGCAGCCCGGGATCTTTTAAACAGATTTGTTTCTGTAGGCGGGGCGTGTCCACATACAATTGACGAACAGGAGGGCTGGCTGCCAGAGATGAAATACATCACTTCTCCAAGCAGCTCAAAAGACACAGGGATTGTCCATCCCCCAGGCCCTGGGCCCTAGAGCTCCCCACGGGTGCGCAGCCCTTGGCGGGGAAGCCCTGCTCACGCGGAGAAAACCCACTTTTCAGACTCACAGAACTGGGTCGGTCTCCCTGACTTCGCCCCAACTAGCTCTGTGACCCCTACCTGAGGGGCCCACCCCCGGAGCCTCAGTTTCCCACCTGCAAAAGTCACCACTTCCCAGATGCCCCGAGCAGAGCAGGGTAGGAGGCAGATGTTCAATCAGTGACAGTCTTCATCCTTCCTCTCGGACGCAATGGGAGTCTTAGGGGTGAGCTACATACATTTTGGCTCAGGAAAGGCTCAGTACCCACAGATGGAAAAACAAACGTTCGGTTCTAAAGAAAACTGCACGTTCCAGGGACCACATTGGCTTCCCGGTCTAAACGCGGTACGCTAGGCCCCAGCGATCGCCTCCCCGCCGTGCCCAGAAACATTTATTGACCAAACTGCAATTTCATTAGCGGTTTCAGGGAGACACGGAGGCCACAGTGGCTAATGTAAACTCTCCCAGCCTTACAAATTACGCCCCTCTTGGAATCTGATTCAGTGGTGGATGTGGTCCGCTCCCCCCCGCCCCCACACCCAACCTTTTCATCCCCAATTTCCGCTTCGAAGTGCGCTTTGGGATTTGGCCTCGCTATCTGTCCACCTCCTGCACGGCGCCCTGCAGAATTCATAAAGGCCACCCACCACACAGCAGGGGCACGGGGGTAATGACAGGGCCCGCCACCGCGAGCAGGGCCCTTGGCCAAAGATGAAAGGCCCCGTCCTTTCATTAATGGTCACTGCCTAGAGAACCCCCCGCGGGGGGGGGGGGATGGGATGGGAGGCTCCTAGAATGCTCTCTCAACGCCCACTGAGCCCAAGAAAGGCACCTGTGAGGAAGGGAGGGGCGGTGGCCGTGGTCCGGGAGTTCCTCCTACAGCAGCTCCCCCCTGCCACCTGCAGCATCAGGCAAGTTAGCCCCGTTCAGCCGGTGACATCAGGCTCAGAGAGCTGTGCGCGCCTAGGTCTGCCCGGTATGGAGGCTCCTCTCTTGTGCTTCAACACCTGCTCTCTGGAACTAGACCGCCTGGTTCAAACCCCAGCTGCGCCCCTCCGGTAGGACTTCGGACTATGGGATCTAACACCTGGAACCTCGGTTTCCCCGCCTGTGAAGTGGCCACAGGAGGACAGCTTTGTGCAAAGGTTGCCAGACCAGGGCTTATACCCCAGAGCCTGCCCTGCAGGAAGTGCGGTGAGCCACCGCGTCCATCCCCCATGCCAGTGTCCAAACACCGTTAGACATAAACAATGTGTTTTTATTTCTACTGAGGTAAGATTCCCACAGCGTAAAGTTAACCGTTTCCAAGTGCGCAATTCAGCGGCATCGAATGCGTTCACCGGGCAGTGCAACGGTAACCAAGATCTAGTTCCCAAACGCTCCCAGCACCCCCAAAGGGAAAGCCCGTCCCTCCCCTCTGTCCCCTCCCCCAGCCCCTGACAGCCGCCAAGGTGCCTTCCGTTCCTGCGGGCCTGTCAGTCTACGCATTCCATGTGAACGGAGCTGAGCAGGAAGTCTTGCTTTCGCGTCTGGCTTCCGGCACTTGGCATCACGGCTCACAGGGCGCCCACCCGTAGCCTGTATCAATGCTTGACCCCCTCTTTTCCCTGGATCGATAACTACTCCACTGCATGAATACGCCGGACTTTGGGAATCCGTTCGTTCACCAGCTGATGGACATTTGGGCTGTGTCTCCCTCTCGGATATTTTGAACAACACTGCTGCGAACATTCACGTACACGTCTTTCTGTAGACATCGGTTTTCCTTCCTCTCGCGTATATACCTTCTCAGTGAAGTCGCCGGGGCACGTGATCATTTTTTTTTTAACGTTTATTTATTTTTGAGACAGAGAGAGACAGAGCATGAACAGGGGAGGGGCAGAGAGAGAGGGAGACACAGAATCGGAAGCAGGCTCCAGGCTCTGAGCCGTCAGCACAGAGCCCGATGCGGGGCTCGAACTCACGGACCACGAGATCATGACCTGAGCCGAAGTCAGACGCTTAACCGACTGAGCCACCCAGGCACCCATTTTACGTTTAGCTTTTTGAGGCGTCACCAAACGATTTTCCACAGTGGCTTTACCACCTTACATCTCCACCAACCCGATGTCTCCACACCCTCCACACCCTCGCCAACACTTGCAATCTTCCATGTGGGATCACAGCCAGCCTCATGGGGGTGACAGGGTAACCCCGTGGTTTTTAAGCGACGCACAGGCGTGACGTTTGGTTTTTCCCGTGAGTGTTGACTGCTCTGTGTTGACTGACCTCTGTGAGCTCCGGAGACTCGGGGTCTAGACGAGGGCTGAGCCTCTCTGCGCCTCAGTTTCCATCTCTGTCACAGGACCTGGTTGGTCTGGATCCGTGTTTCTCAAGTGACCTCCGTGGGGACGGCAGACAGAACAGGACTCAGAACCTCTGCCACCAAGATGGAATTGTGCAGACCCCGGCTTGAGTCTCGGAGGAAGAAAAGATGAGTCATTCGCGTGAACTTGGCTCCATCTGGAGTCTGTCTTCTTCTACGTGAAGTCCTAAACACAGTTGGAAGGGATCTGGCCCTGGCTATCTGGGGCTGTCATGTTAACGTCTGTAGGCAGAGCCCCCCGCCTTCCTGGCAAGCAGAAAGCTCTCGAGCCAGATCAGAGACAAGGGAAGTCCCTTCCTGCTTGTCAGTCCAGGCCTCTCCGGCCACCATCCCTGGCCCGAGTGGGCCCCAGAAACCCCTGTGGCCATGCGGAATATTCTAGGCCCCTCCGTTCCTCAGGAGGAAACACATGTTTTCGTCTCAGCCATATGTCTACTGCTCCCTGTCATGTTTTGTTCATGCTGCCCAGAACACCGTTCCCCACCTTCTTCACCCAGCCTGTTTCTACAGATCCCTGAAGATAGTTCATCACCTCTTCCTCCAAGAAGCCTTCTTGGATGCCCCACCTGGGTCATGGGTCCCTCCCCTGTGTGCTCGGGGCCTCCTCTGTCATGGCACTCTTGACCCTGTTTCAAGCACTTTCTGTTTCACCAGATTCCTCCACTGGGCTGTGAGTTCTTTGAGTTAGGAACTGTGGGGTTCATGTCAAGGTCCCTCGTACCCAGGGAGGCCGCGTCTGGGATAAAGTGCCCATGGGACATGGCGGTGTCTTGCCCTCAAGTGTCCTGTGGGACCCAGGCCTTCCCCATTGTATGCAGTCCTGGTGTTCAGGCAATCATGGTGCCTGATCTGATTGGGCCTTGAACCGGGCACGTGACCCAGGCTGGGCTGATCAGACACTCTCTCCCAAGAATTTATTTTTTTTTTTTTTAATTTTTTTTTTTAACGTTTATTTATTTTTGAGACAGAGAGAGACAGAGCATGAAGCAGGGAGGGGCAGAGAGAGAGGGAGACACAGAATCGGAAACAGGCTCCAGGCTCTGAGCCATCCGCCCAGAGCCCGACGCGGGGCTCGAACTCACGGACCGCGAGATCGTGACCTGGCTGAAGTCGGACGCTTAACCGACTGCGCCACCCAGGCGCCCCACTCCCGAGAATTTCAAGCACGGTAGAGTAACACCGGGTGGAATTAGGGCAGACACAGAGTTGACCTCTCCTTACTCCTGCGACCCAGAAGCCCAGACTACCCCAGTTCCTGTCTTTCTCACGCCTCGCGGTCCAGCGTGTCTCCACTTCTGTGAACCGCCCTAAATCTTGGAAGTGAACGTCTTCGGTTTCATCGGGCCTCTACCACCGCCCATCTCTGTTGCTTGCCTCCAGAGAACCCTGGCGGACTCGACACGCCCGTATCTGTTCCATAGATGCCTGGACGGGTGAAAGAGGGAGTGCAGTCTGGAGGGCAGAGCGAGCCGATCAGATGGGACAGGTGGAAGGAAGAGAAGGCACTTCCGGCAGAGCGAGGTGCAGGCAAGGACGCCCCAGGAATCCACACGCTGCCCGGAACGCTGGAGCAAAAGGGGATACGAGGGTTCCTGCCTGCAACATCCAGCCCGAGACTCACCGTCGGGCAGACCCCCTCCCCGCCAGCTCCCGCCTGCATGTGGGAAGCATGCTCCAGCGGTCCTCCCCGGAGCACGGCCCTCACGGGGCTGCTGGAGGATGGAAGCCACCCCTATGACAAATGTATGTCCCAGGGACCCTCTTCCACCATCTCAGCCCCCTTTCCTTTGTGTTCTTTGCGGTTTCCTACAAAACAGAGAGATGCCCAAGAGGACACAGTAGCTTCAGGCAGTGGGAGCGGGGAGAGGAGGGAGCTCGGAATGAGGCTTTGGACCATGCCCCTCTTCCCAAGCTTTCGGCGGAGAACTTGGGGCTCAGGAGGGGGCCCCACGGCCAGTTGAGGTCCCTGCTGGGAAACCAAAGGTCCCACGCGGCCAATAACTTGCTGAGGCAGAACTGTCTTACTTCAATGAAAACTGACAGCCTCTCCCTGAAGCCTTTCAAAAGGTGGGCTCCAGATGGATTAAAGCCTCAGATGTGAATGTTACAATAAAAAGCCAATCAAAGAAAGCCCAGGAAGATACCTTTGCACCGAAGAACAGAATGATTCTACTCCAAAAGACACTAAAAGCACAAGACAGAAGGGAGAGAAAACAGTGACGGATTCGACAGCACGAAAAAGACGGGTCCCTGTTCGTGAAAGGCAGCGACCACGGGCAAAGGCAGCACGCACAGCACCCGGGCAACAGTCAGGTAAGACAGACGAGTGCTTACTGGGCCGAGCAGACCGGGGACTGTCACGGCACAGTAAGAAGAAAAGGACAGAAGAGCTGAGAGAAAGCTAGACAAAAGGGCAGCAGAAGAGAGGTCTACGTGGCTGACAAGAATGACAAGAGATGTTCACGTGGCGACTTTCGAAGCGAGACTGCAACTCCCGAGAAAGGCCACAGGTCCCCAAGCGGACACTCTGATGTTGGCCGGAGTGTCTTGGAGAGGCGGGCGCTCTCGGGCACTGCCAATGAGCCGCGCTGCCTCTGGCGACACCCCGGGTCCCTGAGACCCACCCCGGGGTCCAGAATCATGGATGCTGAGAGCACTTGTCACATGGGTCCCTGGCGGGGTGGGGGGGCAGGACACCGATGTCCCCAGTGGCACTGGTCACGGACACCGGGGATGGGGACAGCCTGGTACCTCCGCCTCACTGGGGACGTGTGGTTGGTCAGGATAGGGACTCCAGGTGGACTGCACCTGAGGGCGGGACAGGAAGTGAGGGAACCAAGGAGACATCTGAGGTCCCAGAGTAGGGCTTGCGTTTCCCGTTTTAACCCCCGTTTTTGCCACTTTCTGGCCGGCTGAACTGGAGCAAGTGAACCCCCCGAGCCTCCGCCTTGTCATCCGCGCTAAGGAGCAAGGAACAACGACACGGCGTCTGGCATCCTGGGGGATCAGGTGAGTCCCGGGGCAGCAAGATCCCCGCGTCCAGCCCATAATAGGTGCTCAGCAAACAATAGTCCCCGGCACTTGCACACATGCGATCTGCCGCCAGCCAGGCAAGGCTCGTGGAGAGGAGGCCACCAGCCCTCACTCCTCTGAGATCGCCCGCCCCCCCCCCCCCCGCCCAGTGTCCCCGGAACCTTGTGGGCACCGAGTTCTTCATTTGTTTTATGGTCTTGCGGTCGCCTCCCTGCACCCCTGAGCCCTGTCCTGCCACAGGAAATTCAGCAGGGCTGATCCGGAGGTCAGAGTGGCCCTCTGCAGCGTCTGTTCCTTCCTGCCCACCCCCACCCCGCTGTTGGGGGCCCTGATTAGCCCGGGTATTGGATGACCCCTGCTTTTCTTCCCCTACCCCGCAAGGGTTAATCAGCCTTCCTGCTGGGCGGCTGGGCGGCTCGGAAGGAGGCAGCAGGGCGGCCTGGTGGCAGGAGGCTTTCATTACTTTGATGGGATACATGTGCTCGGCTTTATCTCCGGCCCTTTCTCCCTAATTCAGCGCTTGAACGTCTCAGCTGTCGGCCAGGTCTGCAGACAATTGCTCGGGGTAATACTATCCGGAAAAAGCTGATAAAACGCAGATGTGGCAAGGCCTCTGAAATTTGCGGTTTGCTAAGTAGTTTGCTGCCATGCTTGCCCGTGGCCAGGGCGGCTTCCCCGCGAGGCTGGGAACCGAGGGGGTGGGAGTTGCATTTTTGGTAAGTGAAAGGTTGAATAGAGGAAGTGACTGCAGGATTTTTTTTTTTTTTTCTTTTTGCTAGAATTAGGAAGATTGGCAAAGAGAAAGTAGAGGGGAATGTGACCGTACCATGGGATTTGCGAGTTCACTGGCCCCTCTGCTCCCTCCCTACCTGGCTCTGCAGGGGCGGCTCCAGGACTGGGGGTGGAGCAGGGGTGGGGTGGGGGGGGGGGGGGGGACGGGCACCCCGGGCTTCCTGTGTGGGCGTGGTGCTGCTGGGTTTCCTGGGAGGAAGCCGGTGTGACCTTGGACAAGTCACCCCACCTCCCTTCTTGCTCAGCCGACAACAGAAAAACCGCACCGCCACCAATAACTTCAGGCGGTCCCCGTGTGTGACGTCCCTGCACGATGTCAGGCACACAGTAGGGGCTCAATGAATGTTGGGGGAGTTTCTTGCCGTGCCTTCCCCTCACCTAGCTTCCCAGGCAACCCTGAAGAGTAAGAGAACAGGATACCGACAGGAAGATGCTGGGTCCCGTTTGAGGGGTGGGAGAGGAGGGGTCGGGCTGTTGGCCCCCAAAACCATGACTTCCCAGGGCAAAGCCGCTATGCTGGACCCCTTGGGTGAAACGACGATCACTGGGGTCTTCCTGGCCCCAAGGAGGGTTAGAACAGTGCCCCGTCCACCCAAACCGTGTGCCCAAATCTCCAGGGCTCAGGCTAACGTGCAGATTCGCATTCGGGAGGCGGCCTGCAGTTCTCACGAAGTCCCAGCCACGTGGTACCACGGCCCCAGGACCACACTGCGCGTGGCCAAGAGGTGGGAGGACCTCAAGGCATCAGGCTGGAGAGAGGCTTTGGGCACTTCCGGCCCTTCCTCTCTCAGCCCCCAGGAAGTCTCTGCTGACCAGAGAGGGCAGGCAGTATGGCCGATGTTGCCCAGCATGCCAGAGGCAGAGGCAGGCTGGCGGGGGGGAGGGGGGCATGGGGACGACCTTCACACCTGGCTCAGGGTTTTCCTTGTGATGCTTCTGGTGACCCCCCCCCCTCCACAAACACACACACACTTCCTTGACTGGCCGAGAGCTATTTTCAGACAGTGAGGGTATCCACTCAAAACTGTCCCAGAGAGAGCACCCTTCAAAGTGCCCTTCCCGAATTGCCCTTATGACCAAGGAAAAAGCACACAGGTTGACATCACGAGGTACCGCCCTAGAGCACACAGGCCTGCTCATAGCAGCAGCTGCCACCGTCTGTTCGTGGACCTCAGGCCCCCCACCCGCGTGCAGACATCTTCAAGTAGAGGGACAGTCGCACAGGAATGGAAAGGCGGCCGCTGTCGCAGGGATGATTGATCTTAAGCTCTCTTCTGTCCTGATGCTTAAGGTAAGAATAGTCAGCACACATCAGGCCCCTCGCTGCATCTTAACCTCTCGTCCCTGAAGTCAGTTGGCCACACCCATCTCCAGAGGAGAGACACGGAGTCCCCGAAACGTGAAGTCATTTCTTTCTGAGTCAGCCGGCTGGCCGGGGCAGAGCCGGGACCCAAACCCAAGCTGGTTCAGGAGTGCCGGCCCTCCCAAGTCCGCACGGTCGCCTCTGATCTGTGCCACGCCGCCCGGGACAGACAAACGCGACCCTGGGGTCAGCAGGCAGGCACTTCAGGGCACTCCAAAATTTAGGGTCCAACTGTTCCTCCCTGGAGGCGGGCAGCCGGCAATTAGAGGGTCCCTTTGCAGTTCCCGCCTTCCAGAGGAAGAGGGTGTCTCTCCCCCTGCGGGGTGTGGGCAGGGCTGGTAGCAATTTTCCCACAATGTGTAAATTAGTCAATCTCCGAGTCTGTAAACGGGGGCCTTTGAAGGGTCCTTAATGAAGCAACTCCATTAGGGCTTAATGACGGCTGCCTCAGGCCTTACTGGACCCAGTGCCTTTTGATGTCTCGGGGCCACGGGTTGGAGGCACGACTTATCTCGGTGCCCCGGCAGGCTTAAAAAAAAAAAAAAAAAAAAAAAAAAAAAGGCAAAAGCCCCCTTAGAGAAGTTGAAAAATTTTTAATGAAAAAAGTTAGTCCCTGGCCTGACTGATGTTGGCACTTCAAAGCCACTGCGCACTAAATTGTTGTAGACTGCTTAATTCAAAAGTGCTCCCTTGCCCGTGACAGCCCAATGGTGACAAAATACAATTGGCAACAGGAGCTGGGCAAGATCAAAGGCTGGCTATTGTACTAGTTTTGTTCCATGAAGAATTGCTTATTGTCAGGAGTTTTTAAGCCTTTTTTTTCTCTTCTTTTTTTTTCTTTCTTTTTTTCTTTTCTTTCTTTCTTTTCTTCTTTCTTTCTTTCTTTCTTTCTTTCTTTCTTTCTTTCTTTCTTTC
>NW_024412376.1:162801923-162812967 GCF_014898765.1 Herpailurus yagouaroundi | reverse complement strand
TTCTTTCTTTCTTTCTTTCTTTCTTTCTTTCTTTCTTTCTTTCTTTCTTTCCCTTCTTTTTTCTTTCCTTACCCCCTCCCCGCCACCGCCCCAGCCTCCAGCATCATCTCAGGATCCTCTGGTGCAGAATCGGTGCACACAAATACGTGTAATTACACCCCCGGATAATCCATTTCAGCTCACAGAGGCTGTGGCTGCCTGTCAGCCCCTCTCAAGGTTCGCGGGTCCGTGTGGCCGGTTGGGGGGTAAAAACTGGTTCTGTGTTTTTGTTAGAAAAGGTGCTGCGAGGCACCGGGGGTCAAAGCAGAGCTGGGACCTGTTCCTCGTCCTGGGAGCTACTTTAGGATTTATTTTAGATTAAACTGCTGCCTGCCTGAGCCCGGCGGGGTGCAGGGGTGATGAGGGCATCGCGGACTCGGCCGTGAGGTCCCTCTTGCCTATACCTAGCTTTTCCTAGCCTCAGTTTCCCCAGCTGAGTAACCCAGGGTCTCATTTACTCACACAAATATTTACTGGGCTCTGACTTCTGAAAACGCTGCCTTGTAGGGCTGTTTCAAGTGACCAGAGACAGTGAGTGTAAGAGTACTGTGTACCTAGACGTGCCCCCGCCACCCTCCTCCCATGCTTTGGGGGATCTGTTCTCGGTCTCCGGGCTGCACCTGGCTTCATAGGTCACGGTCATTCTCCAGCAACCCAGAACCCAGGATGAGATAGTCTGGTGAGTTATTTTCCAACTTCTACTTGGAGGCAGTGACAGGCAGAGGGACACCGTCTCTAGGCCTGTGTGGGGGTCCCCCCTCCCTTCTCAGCGGTATGACCCAACCCGATCACTTTTCCACCCCCACCCCCAGACCCTTACTTTCTTTCTCTGTACAAGGGGGATAATCCTCCCTGCCCTGCCAAACCTCACGGCTTTTTTCTGACCCGACCCAAGCCTCAGATAAGGAAAAGGATAGAAAAAGCCCTTCCTAAACAGCCAGAAGGCCACAAACATCCCCGAGCCAGTGCGTGCTATTTTCCAAAATAAGCCGGAGGAGGCTACGGCTCTTTTGAGTTGGGTCAGGGCTGGGGATGACTGGGGACCATCAGGAAGCAAGAATGCTCCGGTTCCTTCTATTGCTTCAAATCTTAGTCACCAGGAAGCCGCCCCATGAAACGTACAAGCCTCGTATCATTTACTCGTCTTGAATTAATTAAGAAGCCTGGTATGGGGACAATTAGAGAAACCCTAGGCTGATGACATCGCCTCGTGATGGAATTTGTTCCTGCGTCCACTTTGCCTCTTGCGCATTCCTGCTGATACCGGCAGGTTTATTTTTCTCGAGACCAAGCGTCTTGGACGTGGCGTGGGGCCTCACCGGCGACTCTGCACACATCTGGGGACACGCACGGCCCGGGAGGGCCGGGTTGAGGGTCACGCCGATACGCATCTGTTTCCTCGGCCGGTGTGTCTTACTTTTCTGTTTTAATTTCCTTTTCACCCAACCTCTCCTGCCCTTCCCCACCCTGGCCGACGTCCCTGTCTTTTGTTTGGAAATTCCATTGGGACCAAGCATTCTAAATCCCCAAACATCTAAAGCAGACATTCTAGGGTGGCACCGCTCTGAGGCCGACATGCGGAGGGCGCCGTCCAAAGGTCCGCAAGCCGTGCAAGGCCCACAGTGGACTCCGAGACCCGCCTGTGGATCGGGAAGGGACACACGGCTAGCCACAGACCGGCCTGCTCACCATAATCACGCCGAAGTATGCATGAACCCAGCTGAGCAATTATGAATAATTAAATCAATTAGAGACAGTCTAGCACCAGGGATTACGGCCGCTCGGGTGTGGGCCTCCGTAATATTTTAACAGTAAATGCAAGAGCCCCAGAGAGGTCTGGCAGAAAAAGGCGAACAAAAGCGTGTCCACATGCCAAGCCATGTTGCTTGGTGACCCTTCTCCACGGCATCGGCGGCCTTCCCAAGGAAAACAATGGTAATGAAATGCCAATAAAATATTTTGGGGGCAAGTATGAAAGCTTCAAAATGAGTTAATTAAAAACGGATAAAACATGAGTCTCTGCAAGTATGTTGAGTAAATTCAGTGCTTGGAATTTGACGGAAGGAAAAGGTTTTCCAGCATGAAGCAGAGCTCTTTTAAAGGGGCAGGGCTGGGCCGGTGGGTCGTTATCTTCTAAAACCAACCTCTGGCTGCTCGCGCTGCAGAAGGAAGCTCAGAGGGGGTAGATAGAGTAAGGCAGGAACGGCCGGCTGTCCGTGTTGCCACAGACCGGCCAGTGCACCTCTTTTAAGGTTGTCTGGGGAGCGGGTGACTTGGAAGCCCGTTTTGGGCCTGCGCAGGGAACAAGGTAGTCGGAGAACATGTGCACCTGCGAGGCGCTGGCCGAGCAAAACCTTGACCCCCGTTTACTCTTGCTCGGCACAGAGTAAGCACCCATAAAAACCCAACAAGGGGCGGGGGGAGTGAGAGAATGAGGCGCTGTTGTGAGTCAGTTCTCTCGAAGGGGACCAAGCGGTCCAGATGGAGGAAGTGAGCCCCAAACCGAGGGCGGCTTTCTTGCACTTTCTTCTGGTGGAGGGGGGCTCCCTCTCTGCCGCTCCGTTGGCTTGAGTGCTGCTCCCAGAGGTATCGCCTCCCCAGTCCCACTGTCCCAGTAGCCTGCACAGGGCGGGGATCTCACTGGTTAACTGCGGACAGCTAGGGGATAATCGGGGGTATGGCGGATCTAATGAAACCCACAGGAACATAATCTCTTTTCTGTTTTCTCAGTGTCTTGAGCCAAAGGCGTAAACACAACCAACTTTGGCCCAGCAGAGAGATTTGAACGGAGCCCTCCCGGCGGCACAGGACAAATACGTCTTCTGAGGGACGACGCGCCCAGATTTGCTGACCAGAGCATCCGTGTTATTGGAGGAAAGCCCGGGAGAGCCAAGTGTCATCTCGAACGTGCTGAATCTAGCTCCGCGCTTACAAGGGTGAGAAGCAGCCGTGCCCTCCACCCTCTGGTCTTCCGAGGTACCAGTTAACACACAGCATTCGCTCCTCTCTGGGCCAACTTGGATGTGAGCACCCTCGTGTTGTAGATGAGGCCGCTGACCCTCGGAGAGGTCAAGGTCCCCGTAAAAGGGCAGGCCAAGATGCCATCCCCTGTCTTTGTGGCTCCAAAGCCCACGCACGTAGCTCCTGCCCGAGGCCGCTTCTCGGCACAGGTGTGGAGAATATTGCGCTAATATCCCGGAGGATAAACGTACCCCCCAGTGACATGCTCCCCCAATTGAATGAGTTCAGGGTCCTCGTCTGGAATCCTAGAGGGTCGCCCCTCCCCCACGCACACCTGATTTTTCCCAAATCCCAGTGATCTGGACGTGAGATTTCCCAAGCCTTAATACTCTGAAGGGCAGGGGACCGTCATTGTCATTAGCCCTCACGTGGCACCAGCTCCCTACCCCCATCATCGGCTCCACTGGCGCACTGAGATTCCGGCCCCGAGGGGCCTTGAGAGGGCCCCCCAGCGCTTGTGAGAGTCTCGAGGGGACGTCTCGGGGTCAAGTGCTCTGCCTGCGGCTGTGCTAAAGGTCACCTCACCCACGTCTGCGTCTCTGTGTCCATTAGCGGTTCCGGCCCATCCTCTCAATGTCACCACTGAAGCCGTCGGTTCCCAAGGTCGCCACACAGAGGGTGCTCCGCGGTGAGATCCGGAGCAGGGGGGGGACAGCCTCCCTCCCGCTGTGGGCCACACTGCAGCGCGGCCCCGACCCTTCTGGAAAGGCCGTCCTCTCTCGGAACCTGCACGTGGGTCTGTCGAGGGGGTGGATTTGAGCGAAGCTGCAACGTCCTGGTCACTCTCTTCTAGGGACCTGGGCTTTGTCACTGGATAATTTTCTGCCAGCTGCCACCCACGAATAAGCAAATAATGGCTCATCGAGCGCATTCTCCCACGGCAGGCTCCTCAGCCGGCCGGACACCAGCCTCAGCATGTTCCTCAACCATGTGCCAGACGCGCGCAGAGAGGTTTGCCCACCACCAGTGGACACCCTGTGGGCCCGTGCTGAGATCCTTCCTGCTCACGCGTGACACTTGGCAGAATGTCCTTGGTTCATGTTAAGCATGGTATTAAAACATCCTTTTTTTTAAAAAAAGTTTATTTATTCATCAAGAGAGAGAGGGAGCTCAAGCGTGAGCAAGGGAGGAACGGGGGCGGGGGGAGGGGCGGGAATCCCAAACAGGCTCCAAGCTGTCAGCACAGAGCCCGACGCGGGGCTCGATCCCATGAACCGTGAGATCATGACCTGAGCAGAAACCAAGAGTCGGACGCCCAACCGATTGAGACACCCAGGTACCCCCAAAGACACCCTTGGTTTTTTTTTTTTTTATTTTTTTAAGGTCGATTCATATTTCAGAGACAGAGAGAGACAAAGCATGAGAGGCGGAGGGGCAGAGAGAGAGGGCGACACAGAACCCGAAGCAGGCTCCAGGCTCCGAGCTGTCAGCACGGAGCCCGACTCGGGGCTCGAACCCACAAATCGTGAGATCATGACCAGAGCTGAAGTCGGACGCTTAACCGACTGAGCCACCCGGGCGCCCCCGGACACCCTCACGGCTGTAAAGAAGAACAGAGGCTTCTTGGCCGTGAGTTTGAAATCTGGCGTATGACGAGCTGCCTTGCCCTCCTCCAGCTCAACCGCTGCTGACAGGCAGGCAGATCAAAGCTCCCTTTGGGGTCTGGGGTTGGAAGCGAGTGCACTGTACCCGTTTAATTTGGTGGGTCCGAGGCTCCGAGTGGCTCTCCTGCGGCACAGCAGAGGGAGGACTCTCTTCCCCATTCTCATGGCAAACAGGGGAATGAAAGGGCGGAAAGGAGACCCCAGGCTGGCAAGCTTCCCCAAGGGCACTGTGCCCCTGCTGCCCGAGGGAGCGGGCGATCCGCCGTCAGGGCCGTGCGATCCCACTGAAGCCTTGCTAAGCCCCGTGAGTCATGAAAGGCGTCACTATTTTATCAGGAACACCGTGGAATCAGGGAATTTAAGGTGCCGTGTCTTTATTTGGTTTGCCCCCACGTGACAGCAGGGAGAGGGCAAATCCCAAGTCCACATTCTTGCAAATGCGGCCAGTTCCCTGCTGTGCTTTGCAGAGCTCCGGGGAGGGGCCCGGGGAGGGGGAGGCCCGAGAGGACAGAGCTTGGGGTCCACCAGCTCAGCTCTGTACCTTCCTGCTTTGTAAACGGTAAGGTCTGGGTACAAGAAGGTTCTAGCGCCTGACGGAGAGGTCTGAAAATGCCACCACACAGTGTCACTGGCAGATCGCCGTAAATAACCCCAGGCAGGGCAACAGACGAGGCAGCCAAGCCCTTTGCTGAAGGAAAAGGAAAACGCAGATCCCATTTTCCCAGGGTACGACAATGCCACACTGGCCTCCTGACAGTCCCAAGAGAGCAACAGCTCCGGGAACAGGAATGTTCCTTGCGTCTGATTTGCTCACGTGCCTCTGAGCCCTCGGCCCGTCCTGGCTCCAATCTGCCTGGGTGACTTTGATCAAGTCACTTCTCCTCTCTGGGCCTCAGTTTCCCCACGCGCATCATGAGGGGGTGGACTGCATGGCTGGCGGTCTCCCCGCAAGCTCGGCCATCCTAACCCTCCGTTCGCCAGGGTCCTCTTCCTGCCACCCCCTTGTCACCCTCTCCGGGCCCTGCCTCGGTCTCCAGGGGCCTCCAGCACCCCCACCTCCGGCCAGAGCCCCTACAAATCCAGACTTCCCCTCCTCCCCCGCCTTTCCCCTACAAGGCCACCGCAGAAAGCAGCAATGTGGACAGAAAGCAAGGATGTTTTAATTTACTCGATTAAATCGCCATGTGGACAGAGGCTCGCAAAGGAATCTGCTCTACAGAACTTTTCGTTTAATAGAATTAGTTGAAACCAGATCGGCCAAGCCCCCGTTCCTGCAGGCCATCTGCCCAGACAGGGAAACGGCTTCCCTAAATAGAACCCCATGCTGCCGGGAGCCTCCTCGAAACGGCCGGCAGGGAGCTGCCCCCCTGCACCCTCCTGTCTGTTCAAATGGGTTCAAAGTCCTTCCCTTTGGGGCCAGCCGGGCCGGCAGAGCTCACGACCACTTTCAGCCGAGGCTTGGGAACTATAATCGGACTCACGTTCGGCTCCACCTGCCGAGGACCCCTGCCAAAATCGGGGGCTGCACCAAAGCAACGCCAACACAGCGCTTCTAATCCAGAAAAGAGGTCTGTCAAGCCGCTCGCCTGAGCGCTTTAAGACAATTAGATAAACTAACATTTACTCAGCACGTCAGGGTCTCCCGGGAAGCTTCCCACAGGTTTTATTTAATCCTGGTGACAAGCCTGCAGTCAGGCTCTTTGCCATCCTTTTGCAGATGAGGATCTGAGAAGTTTAGTGACTTGCCCGGGGCCACACAGCCAGGAGCCGGGACCCAGATGCCAGGCATACCCTAACGTCACGCAGGCTGCCATCGCAGTGCCTGGCCCCGGGGGACCGCTGCTGTTCTGCCCTCCTGTGCACTTGAGCCCGGAGCAGCTGGTTCGAACCCCACCCCTGCCCATACTAGGTATGTGGCTTTGGGGGAAGCCACTGAACCTCTCGTTCTCAGTTTTCTCGCCTGTGGAATAAGAGAGAGAAATGATACCCTGTCTCGGGATCAAAGGAGCCGATGGGTGGGACACTGCCGGGCACACCCAAGCTGGGGATCCCAGGTGTGGCATCATTCCTACAGAGCAAGTCGGTGCCCAAGACCCTCAAGGAGGAGGCCGCGCCATTTAGAGCAGGGGCTAACAGACTCCGGCCCACAGGGCAAATGCGGCCCCTCTGTGTTTCTAAATAAAGTTTTATTGGAACACTGCCATCCCCATCAGTTTCCATCCTGTCTATGCCTGTTGTAACAGAAACCGCACGGCCCACAAAGCCTAACCTATTTACCATCTGGCCCTTTACAGAGAGCGTTTGGCGACCCCTGATTTAGAGCAAGAGGGCCGCAAGAGGGCCGCACAGTGGCACCACGCCCACCCCCCCACCCCGCCACCCCCAAAGCGGCTGAGCAAAGGTGGGGGAGCAGAGAGGAAGTTGCTTAGGGAACATTTTATCCTAATTGTTAATGAGCTTGCTTCACCTCCCAGGGCCCCACTGCCTGATCCTCGAGAATGGCTCGGGTCTCACGTGTTTTGATGTGGCATTCCTGTTTAAAAAAGAAATGATTAATGTCCCCTGATTAGTCTGTCTTGAGGAGTTTAAAAGAAGGGAGGTGAGGGGGAATAAATTGCTCTGTTATCAACGGGCCACTTTATAAGTCTGGGACTTCCACGGCAGGGAGTGGCTGCTGTATGGGATTGATACACACAGAGATTTATAAGGTCAAGTTTTATGAGCCTACAGATTCTCGTGGTGTATTACCACATCCTTATTACAAGCTCATGCTGCTGTCCAGTTAAAGCAACGGAGCTAATATATTACTCCTGCCTGCCTGAGCCTCAGACTTGAAGGAAACAGTGCACATAAAATACTGCCTTTGGGAATCGACCGCGTCCTGGTTTTTTCTGCACAAGTGACTTTGGGTGTTTTCTTGCCTCTCCCTAACCCACAGGCTGAACCACCCCTTGGGGGTGGCCCTGGCGGGATACCGCTGCAATAGCAGGGGACAGCTTTGGGCACCTTTTGCAGACACTGCCCGGAAGAGATGTCTCTTCACCGCGGTGGTGCTAACAGGGTCATAAATTGAGGCTGGGTCGTTTGTCTTTGGGCCCAGGCTGTTTTAATGGAAAGGGGGAAGTTGGCCTGAACCACGACGGGCCCGGGCTGGTATAGCGTCCGTCCCCTCGGCTCCGGCCTCTTGAGCCTTGCCCTGGGGAGAGCCTGGCCAGGAGCGCAGCTCCAGGGAGCAGACGCAAAGGCGCTTTACGATCATTCCAGGCCAGGCAGCAGGGCCTCGCGATCTGGTGGGAGAGTGGGAGGGGTCCGGGCCCCACCTCCAAGACCCAGTCCCTATCTGATACAGACAACAGTAGGATGATCCCTGGTCCAAATGCGCTCGCTTGCTCCCCTTTGGAATAAACGAACTGATCTACACACACCCCCCCACACACTCACATACCCCTACCTGGTTCTGAAGCCAAAGCAGACGCTGATGACTGGCTGCGATCCTGCCCGAGAGTCTGTGGTCCCCAGACTGTGAGATCCCGCCAGATCCTCCATCCTCCCCGGGCCCCACCGATGCCACCCTGGTGCTGTCAGAACCCGGGTCCGGCAAAATCCTAGGCTCTCACCCCATGCCAGTGGCCAACAGCAGACGGGTACTAACCAGCATCACCAAGCGCTTGCCCACTCCGCTCCCACCGCTTCGTGACCACAGGCAGGTCACAGCCCCTCTCTGGGCCTCATTTCTGCCTCCCTGAAATAAGGGTGCACTTCTAGAAAGCAATCCGGCCATCTGTACAAAGAGCCTTGGGTGATGTCGATTGTGGAATTCTCCTCAAAAGCTGTCTTACGTAATAACCGGATATTCGGACAAAGATCAGAATAAAAGTGTCCATGATGACATTATTTATATTAGACTTTTAGAGGTAACATAAATGTCCGACCACGGGGACTGCTTAAACAAACTTAGGGTCATCTAGTCAACGGAATGCTAAGCGTTCCTTAAATATTTATCTTTGTAATGAATTTGTAATTGACACGAAAAAAGCACGCTGTAATGCCCGTGGATAAGGCAGACACAAGGGCTGCCCCAACACTGACCTTGCAAAGCTGGAGCCCAGCTACCAGAAGTCAAGGCTCCTCCCCGCTGTCCCGCCAGGGCCACGAGGGATAGCTGCGGATCCACCCAGACACTCAGTCCAGTCTTGTCCCCATTGTGTCAGTCAGGAGATAAGTGAAGTGGAGCCTAGAACCTTCCGTGGACACGAGGAGCTGGCTGTCGCGTTCAGCTTGGGGAAGAGCCCGCATGCAACGAAACGCTAAAGCACCCAGGGGGACACGGCCCCTTTTCGCCCCCCCCTCGGGGGGGGGGTTTGTGGGGGGGGGGGGGGGGGCGCAGCCAGCATGGGGCGTGGTTGCTCCCATCAGTCGCGACCCCGCAGACTAGTGAGGAGGTCAGCGGGCCTCACCCCAGCTGTCTCCGTGACACCCTGGTGGGGGGGGGGGGGCGGTCTGCCATCGCATTCACTGGGGTTCAGCCGGGAAACAGAGCTACCAGAGGTACTGGGACAGGGGAGGAGACGGAATGCGGGGACAGGACCATACACGAATGAGGACAGAGCCCGGAGGGGGTCTGGAAGGGGATCAGAGACGCAGTGAGCACTAGTGTGGCCGCACAGCTGTGCGGCAGAAAGACCCCAGAGGCCACGTGCATTTGGGTGCCGAGCTGGACGTGGAAAGGGAAGAGGGCTGGGGAGCCCGCCTCCCCCAGAGCATCTGCTGAGCCTGTGGAACCGCCTTGCAGGCCTGCAGCCAAGCCCCTGATGGTGGGCTTGCGCCACTGTTGGCCAGCAGGGCCAGTAGGCGGGAGGACGAGCTGGACGGGGGATGGGGGACAGCAGGGACAGGCTGGGACCCACCGCATACCTCTGAGCTGTCACCCCCGGCAAGTATACACCGTCCAGGCACCGTGACCTTTGGGTATCGGTGGCCCCTATTTTGCTTCCGTCTTCCACAAGGCCAAGCCGGCAACGCACATTTCAGCACAACCATGATCCCACAGACGACTGAGGCACAGAGAGGTGGTGTGAGTCGCCCAAGACCACACAGCACGCCTGTGCTGGCCGGACTTGACCCCAGGCAAGTCCATCGCACAGTGTCCGAGGCCCGTGCACAGTGAGGTCACGCTCCTCTGTGCCCGTGACGTGGAACGCTCACCTGGGCTAGCCGCATTTACTGGTGACCTTTGACTCAATCCCTCAGTGCAGGGTTAGGGAAGGGCTGGGGAAGGGAGGTGTCAGGGTGGGGGCAGGGAGTAGCGGTCGTGCAGACCTTCTGGAGTATCAGGCCCTGCACCCGACACTACTGGCGTGACGGAGGGAACGGGCACCGGGTGCTTTCCGGCTGGGATGACATGAAGCCCTCGTAGCACTTCTACCCGGCAGGCACTATTATGAGTCCCCCTGTACAGGTGGAGAAACCGAGGGCACAGGCCGTCGGTTACAGACTAGCAGCTGGCAGGGCTGAGATTCAAACCAAGGCGGCCCGGCTGCGGAGCCCTCTGCGACGTTCCCACGGCGCCCCACAACGGTGCGTGTGCCGAGATTTTCTCTCCCTCTGCCTCAGTCCCCAGGGGATCTGCTGCAGTTATGAAGCAAGCCGAGCCTGCCACAGGCCTGGTGGCTCTCCAAGCAGCCCTTTCACGCAGTGCCGTGGGGACTCAGCCAGCTTCCAGGGGGGTGTCTCTGGGCTTCTCTGGGCGAGAGCGCAGCAGCAGGGAGGTTACTCCTGGGCCCCCCGGGGAAGGGGGGCGTGGCTCGGGGCGTGGCCTCCTTCCACTCCTGCTCTATTGGCCAGCACCAGTCACGTGGCCGCGCGCCCACAGGCCCGCGGGGGGCTGGGAGTAGGGTGCCAAGTACCTACCAAGGAGAAGGAGTGGGGTGTTGGTAAGGATTCCCACAGTCCGCCTTTTCTGGAAACCAGGTATTCTATAAACGGCTCGCCTCAAACCGAGAGCAGAGTCTCCCTCCCCCACCAAGGGAGAGAACTCCCAAAGTTCAGAGGCCCCACCATGTCTTTCCGCCTGGGGCCAGGGAGCTCCCATCCCGTCCTCCAGAGACGAGCGTCTCTCCTAAACCTGCTCCCTCCTCCCTGGCAGTGCCCAGGCAGGCTTGGCTGCCCCCTCTTGCTCTGGCTCAGAGAGTTGCCCAGCTTTGAAAAATGGACTGGATGCCAAGGTCAAGCCAGGGTGACCCCCAGGACCGGAAGGGCTGTGCATCTGGTAGTTGATGATGCACAGGCTGACCCCTTCTCGGTGCCTCTCTTTGTTCCTCTGTGCCCCAGGCCCCGCTCCTCCCACCTCGGGCCTCCCCATGCAAAGGCCCGATTTCCCA
>NW_024412376.1:162757957-162801823 GCF_014898765.1 Herpailurus yagouaroundi | reverse complement strand
AGCCAGGGAGGTTTTCCTTTTTGAAAACCTAAAAGATTTCTTCTCACATCTCTGTACCAGGAGCAGCTGAGCTTTCCCTGAGTAGATGCTTATGTCTTATAGACCCTACGAATATTGCACCTGATCAAGTTTACCTCTTTGCCTTGGCCACAAGGAAGCACAGTCATCCTGAAAGTTCACCTATGGCCAGGACATACCCTCGGAAGACCCAGCGTAGTCTGGCTCCGTCTGTTTTTCCTCTTGCACCCAAATGCCTTCATCTCCCCGCTCTTTCTTATTGCATTAAGTATGTCTTAGAGCAGCATAACAGATCTAGATGTGAGGCGGAAACCTAAAACTAAATATAAGCCAATTTAAACCCTCCTGCCCTTTCTGCTTCCTGCACCCCTCCCCCACCCCCACCCCAAAGATGGCCCTAGCAAACTTCCTAATGAGACTCATGGGTCTGTTAAACATCCGACATCGAGGCAGACTCGTGCAGGGATGGCGAATGCCGAAGGCCACGTTGCCCGGCCTCCGCGATTGCCAGAGCCCACAGGGTCACCCCGAGGCATTGCTTCACTCTTCATCTTAGACCTAAAATCACACTGCGTGCTCTGGAGGAATTTTCCTACCCTTCCCCCTGCCCTTCCGTTCTGTGACGGCCTTATTAAGAGAAGAAGATCATGTCTGGTACTAAAAATGCCTCCATCAGAGTATTTCCCACGGCTGTTCCAGCCCTGCCCTCCCCTGGCCAGCCCAGCCAGGGCTCCTGACCACATAACCATTGTCACAGGAAGCAATGAAGCAGCACTCAGAGGAGTGGGCGTTGGCCTCACTGACCAGTTTGGGGGCATCTGAGACGCCTGCCTTGGATCTGCCCAGATGCTTCCTTCCCACGGACAGTCGTGGGTTCATTACAAGTTAGAGTACGAGATACACACAAGACTGGGCCAAACTCCACCAGAGGCGTGCCCTTTAGGAGCCAAAGTGCAAGGCCCCCAGGGAACCCCGGACTGGAGAATAAGGGCTTAGACCTGAAGCAAAGGGCCGCCTGGTCTCGCCCACTGAGGCACAGGCTGGGAAGCGGGAGCAAGGGGTGGGGAGGGATGCACATCCTACAGGTCGGAAGGGCCCCGTGGGGCTCCCTTCTGGAGGCAGGAAGTGCGTGATGAATTCACGGTGCCCCAGGATGAGCACTGTCCAGGAGCGAGAGCCCCGAAGACCTAGCAGGGGGAGCCCTGCCATCTCCTCGCGCGTCTCCTGGGTGTCGAGCTTTCACCAGGCTTGAGTTGTGAAGGAGCAGCTAAGGGGTCCCTGCCCGTAAAGGGTGGAGAGAAGAGCAAAAGCTCCTTCCCCGTGACCCCCGAGACCCTGCAAGGAGTGGCTGGGTTGCCCTCCTTCGATGGGTCAAGGCAGAACCGTGGGACGAGAAGCGCGGGACAGGATGGGCCAATGGCCCTGATTTCCCTTCCCCCACCCCCATCCTCTTTGCCACGTGACTCTGCACTTCCTGTCCCCGCCCCTGAGTTCACGTGACGTGCGTTGGCCACAGGGACATGAGCGAATGTGACTCGTGCGCAAGCTGGACCCAGTGCCCGTGTTTTCCCCCCTGCTCTCAGCCTCTGCCTTGGCCGTGAGAGCACGCGGGCTCGCCTGCTGCGGGAAGACACGCGTGGAGCAGCCCGTGTCTCCAGATGGCCAGCTGAGGGCCACCGTCCCTCGACCAACCTCCAGCCTCCGAAAATGAAAGCAACCGACGGAGACCGGAAGAAACACCCAGCTGAGCCCCGCCTGATCACCAAGCCCCTCGTGGGAGAGAAGGAAGTGCTGACCTGTTTTAAGGCACTGAGCGTCCGAACGGCCGGGTTAGGCCGCATGATTATAAATAAGTGAACCCCCTTCCCAGGAGCTCGTCCAAGTGGGGAAGGACCTCATAAAATCTCACCCGGTGATTTTAAGCTGTTTTTTTTAAGGAATGTTTCAGATGCATGTTTCATATTCCAATGCTTTAATACACTTGTTAACTATTATAGAAACGTAATGAAAAAAAAAAACCCCAACACAGACTCAAATAGATGGAGAACCAGATTGTAGCTCACTGGAGGCCACCGCGAATGTGTTATGACTTGGACGGCCACTTCGCCAGATTTTGTTCAGACTTGAGAAAGTAAAGGAGGCGGGGCAGGGGGACTGTCTCCTTCCTCCTGCAGCTAATGAATTACTGGAGAGCAGAGAGCAGGAGACAAGATGTTTGAGAAGCGTTAACGTTCGCCACTACTTATCTCTATGAAGGAGAATTCCTTTCGATGCTGTGAATCCAAGCGAACTTGAGAAATCAGACATGAATTCGCCTCGGAGGCAGACAGAGCAAGTCTCCCAGAGAAGTCCCTAACTGACTTCATTGTGTGGCCTTGTGAGTAACTGTCACTGTGGACTAATGAGCTGCCGTGGACACCCTGTCGTTTAGTTCTGTTATGTTTACCAGCACTCAGAGTGTGAAGCGGGGGTCAAGATCGGCTGGCTCTTGCCTCCAGTCCCCAGCCCCGATGTGCATTCACCGCCCGGGGGGACCATGGCCGTGAGGGACCCTGGGCCCGTAGCTGCAGTCAGCTCGCTCCTCGCGGCCAGCTCCCTCCCATCGGAGCGGGCTGAACTTTGCGGGCACGGTTCCATTGAGGAAGACGGTCCCTTTGCTGTCTGCTGGGGGTGTAATCATGAGGCTGAAGTCCGAGAGTCAAACTCAGAACAGAGCAGGAGGGGAAGTTAGACCTAGCCTTTCAGGGCCACGAAGGGACTCAAGACCTGCATTCATTCACTCGTTCACTCATCAGCCGGCATTTCCGGACAGCCTACGCCGTGGCAGGTGCCACTCCAGCGCCAGGGATTCAAAGTCTGGCCTGATCCTCACGGAGCCCTCCTTTTAGCAAGGGCAGAACGGGGAGGGGGTTGCCAGGACCGGCGTTGGCACCCAGTCTCCCTTCTCTTTGCTGTGTGACCAGGAGCCAATTGCTTGACCTTTCTGAGCCTTAATATCCTTATGGGTAACAGGGATGAAATCACCATTAGTAAAATGCCTGATGCTTCAGAGACACTCCGTCCTCAGCTTTTTCTTTTTTGTTTAACTTGCACAAATTATAAGTTCTTTACGGATGTTCACTCCATCTCTGGTTTCCATCCATCATAAAGAAATTCCTTTTTCTAGGGCTGCTGAAACAAAACTGGGTGGTTTAAAACAACCAGAATTCATTCCCTCACAGTTCTGGAGGCTGGAAGTGTGACATCAAGGGGGCCGCAGGACCACGCTTCCTGCCGCGTTTCCAAGGAAAAATCCTTCCTTGCCTCTTCCAGCTTCTGGTGGCCCCAGGTGTTCCTGGGGTTGTGACAGCAAAGCTCCAGGCTCTGCCTCCACCTTTCTGTGGCCCTCCTCTCCCTGTGTCTCTCTGTGTCTTCACCTGACCTTCTTATAAGGACACCAGTCATCGGATGGAGGGCCCACCCTAACCCACTCCGACCTTATCGTAAGTACGTCGTGGTACAAAACGCTATTTCGAACTAAGGTCACATTTGGAGGTTCTCCGTGAACGTGAACTTGAGGGGACGGTGTTCAACCCAGTGCAATGGCTAATAAGCATTGAGCACATTTGAAGTATCAAAGCCATGCTAAGCACTCAGCAGTGAGTTTTAGCCCCACACGCTGGGCACAGCACTTAGAAGAGGCCGGGTCTGTTAGCATCGCTTCCATTTCTCCCCACGACCAGTCTATAAGGCAGGACGCTCCCCATCCCGGTGAGTCTAAGGTTGAAATTATTATCATCCCCATTTTACTTATTTATTTATTTATTTTTCAACGTTTATTTATTTTTGGGACAGAGAGAGACAGAGCATGAACGGGGGAGGGGCAGAGAGAGAGGGAGACACAGAATCGGAAACAGGCTCCAGGCTCCGAGCCATCAGCCCAGAGCCCGACGCGGGGCTCGAACTCACGGACCGCGAGACCGTGACCTGGCTGAAGTCGGATGCTTAACCGACTGCGCCACCCAGGCGCCCCTATCATCCCCATTTTACAGACAAAGAGACTGAGGTACAGAGAGGTCGAATTACTTGCCCGAGGCCGCACAGCCCATAAAGGCAGAGGCAGCCCTCAGGCTCTGTACCCTGGTGCTCAATCCCTCGGGAACACTCCTCTTGCTGTGTCACTGGGCTGTGTTGAGGGCTGAGGCGGGCAACTTCTCCCCCATTTCAGAGATGACGAAGTTGGAGGTGAAGAAGAGCAAAGTGACCTGCCCGGGACTGCAGCGTTGTGCCCTCTCAGCCAGCTGGGGCCCCTGAAGGCTGGGGCCCCTCCACTGCCCGTTCGCCCACGGGTTCCTTGTCTGTCCAGCACAAACTGAACGCCAGCCAGCGCGGGCTCCTGCTGAGGTTCCAGGCCTGGGACGGCGACCCAGAGCCATTGAAATTTCCCCCAGGCCCCGAGGATAGTGCTTGGGAAAAACATTGGCCTTGCTGTTTCCTTGCTGAGCCATTCAAGACCTCAATGCGCCCAGAGCAGACGTGTTGCCCAGGGGGAGGCCTAAGGAGCCTGGGGACCAGGGAGCAGTGCTGTCCTCTTTTCTCCTCACCTTGTCCCTTCTTCACTTCGAAAGGCTGAGCAGGGAGTTCAGTCCGTAACGGGAACTCTAGGCTTGGCCCTGACTTAGCCCATTTACAGCCAAGAGAAAAAGCTCCCCACTTTGCCCATAAAATGTCTTACACCCGCCTGAACTCACTCTAGGTCCTCAGTGACAAACTCACGCCTCAAACCATCAAAGATCGTATCCACGGGGGGTGGCGCCTGGGTGGCTTAGTCAGTTGAGCATCCGACTCTTGATCTCGGCTCAGGTCATGATCCCAGGGTCGTGGGATTGAGCCCCGCGTCCAACTCCACGCTGAGCGTGGAGCCTGCATAAGATACTATCTCTCGCCCTCTTACCTCTCCCCTGCTTGCACTGTCCCTCTCTCTCTAGAAATGAAAATAAAATAAAATAAAATAAAATAAAATAAAATAAAATAAATAAAATATGGTACCCAGGGGACTGTGACCTCCCAACAGGTTCTAAGGCCATGGATGGAACAGGCTGGTGAAGTCCCAAGTCTTCTCTGAGGATAAGAACCCTGGGGCCATGAGATACGAACATGTAGAGAACGTCCACAGACCCAGCTAGGGGGTTTATAGACTCAAGGGCCCACAGGAGTTAGGTGGAAATGTAAGTGAGCAAAGTGGGGTCCGCAAAAGGCAATAGGGAGTGGGAGGGCTGGGGTGGGGTGGATGCCCAGGCCTGTCTCCAGGGCAACCGCTCCCAGCTCTGGCTCAGCGCTGTTAGGCAGGAATGCAGGCTTCATATGCCCAGAGGTTTTCATTTGTCAAGAGGAGCTGAAAGTCTCGCCTTTTCGGTGAAACTCCAACTTTCTCCAGGCTTTTTCTTTCAATTGTTAAAGGATCTTTCAATGATGGCGGCTAATTCAGATTTTTTGGAAACCGCTGTGCAGTTTCACAGAACGCGTGTCTGGGCTATTTGACGGGCCTTGGACCACCGCTTCGAGAGCAGGGGAGGAGGCTCTGATTCCACGGCTTCTGATCGCCTTCGATCTCTTAGGTGCAAGTGATCCCTGGTGAATTCACATACTCAACGTCGCACCCCGTTCTCGCAGTCTAGGGTATGCTCAGCTATCTTCCGTTCTCGTCTGCACTCCCTTGCTGACTTCACTCCATCTCATGCTTGAAATACCAGCAGACGCTCCCCAAACTGGTATCTCCAGGCGTTTCCTCTCCCCTGGGGCTTAGGCTCAATTGCTCTCCTTCCTACTTGATATCTTTACTTGGATGGCTAACACCGCTCTCACACTTACCATGTCCTTACCCCAACCACTGAGGCTTCCCTTACCCTCAAACCTGTTATTTCTGTCATCTTCCCTGTCTCACTAAATGCCGACTGTATCCTAGAACATCCAGCTGAGCCCAGCCTAGCTCAGCCAGCCTCCAGTCACCCTGCAGGTGCATGATTGCTATTCTAAGCCACTGACTTTGGGGGGAAATTCGTTACACAGCCATAGCTGGCTGATACGCTTCCTGTATGGTAGCATCCTTTCTTCTACTGTAATCACTTTTCTTGCTGCCATTTTCAACTTTGAGGGGACGTATTGTTCAGCCCTGGTCAAAAACAAGGGCGTGAGCCTAGTAGCACTGAGGACAAGCACACAATGGTAGAGAATGGCTCCCCTGAGAAGAATCTGGAAGGTCTCTTTTAGCATCAGCATCATCTGAAATACACTCCCCTTTCGTTGACACGTATGTGTGATTCTGACATGCTGTGGATTTTATTTGGCATGTAACTAGAGACTTTTACCACTCATCACTCTATTTAGGAAAAATGTTGAGTCATTTGAATGGGAATATAATTTTTTCTTCCATAAACACCAGACCCCAAAAAATGAAGTATTGCGAGACACAGATAGTCTATAAAACTTGGGTGTTACAAACAAGAGACGTCTTCCTGGGAAAACCTTAATTGGGTGGTGTTCTGGGGGGAGGGGGAGCCTGTATTTCCTGTATTCGGAGACACCGTCAATGATAAGAGGCATCATGGATATAGTAACAATTCTCCTGGGGAGTAACGAAGCAGAACATTCCGTATAGGCTCAGATTTTGGCATCCCAGAGGCAGGGGAGTTAAACAGGCACGAGAGGATCTCAGAGTTGAGGACGCACACATGTGTTTGCAGACACACACGTGCACAGAGACGTGACAGCTGTTCCCACTGAAATCCCCAGCTGATGCTGACGGCAGTCTGGTCGGACCAAGTGCGTCCTTCCAAAGCACCTTGGATCACTTTAACTGAGAAGACAGTGCGGCCACATCACTTTGATCCGTGTGAGGCTCTGAATGAAAACACGTCTGAGCTCTCTGCCAAATACTCCCCTGGACCTCAGACCGAGGGCTGGAGTCAGTCCCCACACGCACGGTCCCACGGGTCCTGCCACGGAGGAACGCAGCCGTCTGTGTCCTGAGCCTGGAGAGACTCCCAGAAGGCCCGCCCGTCCTCCACACATCTCCGTCGCTGCCTGTCTCCGTGCCTGAAATTCCACTATTAAATTCTTGAATTTTTTTTTTTTTTTAATCTGGAAGAAACCTTAGAAATTATTTGTCTGTCAAGTTTTAGCAGGAAAGAAGAAGTCCCTTTCGGACTTGACGAGGGAGTGAATGTGGGAGGTGGCACAGAGGTTACCAAGAGCAGGAGCCACTGGTAGCCCCAGGACGGAGGGCAAAGCAGGGGTGCCAATGGAGCGGGGGTGGGGGGCAGGGCCACAGGGGGTTGGAGGCCATCACAGGGTGGAAGCTGAGTCGTGCAGGAGGCAGGGCTGCTCCTGGAGACGCAAGGAGGCAGAAAGGGAAGGAAAGATACTCTGTCTCCACCTCCCTCCCCACGTCTGGCCTCTAGACTCCCCCAGAGTCTTCCATTCACTGAACCCAGCCAGAATCCAGCTGACGGGGGTCCCGAGAGTTGCAGCCTGTGGGGGTCAGCCCCTGGAGATGCAGAGCAGAGCAGGGCTGGATGAGGAATGGATCTGAATGAAAATAGGCCCCCACTCTGCCCGTATCCCATACAAGGCCACTGCGGCCCAGAAATGCTTATCACTAGGGTCATTAGCTTATGGCTCCTGTGGCTTCCAGAGGGGCTAGAGATGGAGTGCCACTGTGGGCTTCAGTTACGACTTCAGGAAAAATATCGGTGCTAATTGACATTCACGGTGCTTAGCACTGTTCTAGGCTTGTCTTTATACCTTTATTGCGGTGTAACTGACATGTAATAAACCGCGCAGGTTTCCGGGATTCCCTATCCATGAAATCATAGGTGTGTACTCTTTTCAGTCTGGCATTTCATTCAGTAAAATCCATTTCATTCAGTAAAATGCTTTTGAGATTCATCCACATTATTGCATCCATCTATAGTTCATTCCTTCTTACTGCTGACCGGACTCCACTGAATGGATATACCACAATCTGTTTAGGCTTCCACCTGTTGGTGGACACTTAGGTTGTTTCCGGTTTCTGGCTGTTACAAATAAAGCTGCTAGGAACATTCGTGCGTGAGTGTTTACGTGGAAATGCCCTCATCTCTCTTGGGTAAATATCTAGGAGTAGAATGAGCAGGTAATACGGTAGGTATATGTTTAACTTTTTGAGAAATTGTCAAATTGTTTACCAGAGTGGTTGTTCCCTTTTGCAGGGAGTGTAACTCCAGCTGCTTTCATTCCCACCAGCACTTGGTGTGGTTCATCTTTTTAGTGGGCATGTGATCGTGTACCATCGTGGTTGTAATCTGTGTTTCTTTAATGATTAATTACGGGGATCGTTTTTTAATACGCTTATTTTCCGTATGATTATTTTCTTTGATGAAGCGTCTGTCCAAATATTATGCCCAATTTTTAAGTTGTTTTCTTATCGATTTTGAGAGTTCTTCATATATTCTAAGTGCAAGAGCCTTACCAATACGTGATTTACAAATATTTTCTTTCAATCTGTGGCTTGTCCTTTTAACCTAGCAACATTGTTTGAAGGACAGAGTTATTAATTTTAATGTAGAATAGTTCATCAAATTATTCTTTTTTATATACTGTGCTTTTGGTGTTATACTTAGGAAAGCTTTGCCTGTCAGGACTACGACGATTTTCCATGATGGTTTCTTCTGGAAGTTTTTGGAGCTTGGGGTTTTACATTTAGGTCTATGTGTTAAAATGTCTATATGGTGCATAGTATGGATTGAGACTCAATTTTTTTGCATCTGAACATTCCATTCTTCCAGCATTATTTGGTGAAACCGAATTGCCTTTATTCCTTTGTTAAAATGCAGCTGTCTATATGGGTAGTATGGTGGGTCTATCTCTGGACTTCTGATTCCATTGTTGGCTTTTAAAAAATCTACTTGTCTATTTTTCTCTCAATAGCAGACACTCCTGTTATTGTAACTTTATAATAACTCCGGAACGCAAATAGTGTAGATCTTCCAAGTTTGTTTTCAAGTTATTTGGGCTAGTCTAAGTCCTTAGCAATTCCATATGAATTTTCAAATCAGCTGGTCAACTTCTACAAAAACAGTCTCCTGGGGGTTTGCCTGGGATCATACTATATCAATAGATTAATCTGGCGAGAACTAACATCTTAACAATGTTGATCCCTGCCAATCCAGGAAAACAGTCTACTCTCAATTTATTTATGTCTTCTTTGCTTTCTCTTAACAATGTTTTGTAGCTTTCTAATATACAGGTCTTGCATATCTTTTGTCAATTGTATCCCCGGGAATTTTATATCTGTCATCTTATTGTACGTGTCGGGGGTCGACCAAAGGGCTAAGTCTCTTCCACTGCCTGTTTTTCTCATGAAACCTTTATTGGAACACAGCCATGCCCATTCAGTTACATATTGTCCGGGGGTGCTTTTGCCCTACAACAGCAGAGCTGAGGAGTTGTGACAGAGACTGTATGTAACCTACAAACCTGAAATCTATCTAGCTCTTCACCTATATGTCAGAAAGTTTGCTGACTCTTGCATTCTTTTTTAAATTTCAGTTTCCGATTGTCCGTTGCTACTATAAAGAGGTAACAATATGTTGATAGGAATTGATCTTGTAACCTGCAAACTTGTCAAACGCACTTATTAGCTGTAGTAGCTTTTCCATAGATGTCATGGGATATTCTGCACAGATGATCCTGTTGTCTGAAAATAAGGACAATGTTACTGGGGCACCTAGCTGGCTCAGCCATTGGAGCGTGTGACTCTTGATCTTGGGGTTGTGAGTTTGAGCCCCACATTGGGTGTAGAGATTACTTAAAAATAAATTCTTTTTTTAAAAGGTGGTTTTTCCTGATCTTAGAGGAAAGGCATTTGCTTTCTCCATTAATTATGATGCTAGCTATAAGCTTTTCATAGATGCATTTTATCAGATGCAGGGCAGTCCAATCTATTCCTAGTTTACTTAGACATCATGAATGTTTCCCATGTATTAAATTACACAATCCTACCAATCCCATGAGGTAGGTACTGCTATGACCAACATCATACAGATCAGGAAAATGAGGCTTCTATAAGAAACTTGCGCAAGGTCCCATTTGAGTTAAGGGGTACGAGAGATTTTAATTTAGAAACAGAGGGACATGATGAGCTCCCTTCCAAACACTCCAGGTGACAGTTTGGATCTGTTAGAAATGTGTCAGGCACCAAGTCACAGAACATCCAATATTGGGTTAAGCAGTAGGGACTTTGCATCGTCTCCCATAGTACGAAGTCTGGAGAAAACAGTTCTCGATTGATACAGCAACTCGAGGTGTTGTCAGGAATCCAGGCTCTCTCAACCTTTCTTTGCTGCTATTCTCAGCTTGTTGACTTTTCATCTTCTTGCCTGTTGACTCTTGAGTTACAAGGTGGCTCCGTGGAGTTATGAGGCCCAGACCTTACACCTGTGGTTGAAGACTGGCTGTAGTGTATGTGTATGTGTAGGGGTACGAATGGGAGAGGGAGACATCTGACTCACTCCACTCTTGCTTGCTTTCGAGGAGCAAAAAACTTTTACTAAGTTTCCCCCAGCGGATCTCTCCTTCTGTCTTATTGGCCAGCCCTGCTGAATGAATGAATGAATGCATGAGTAAATAAGTAATTAAATTAATATGTGTATATACACATATATGTACACATATATGTGTGTGTATACATGCATATGTGTGTGTATGTAAACATATATGTGTGTGTATATATATATATACTGGTAGAGTATATATAGAATGTATATTTATATATATACATATGTGTGTGTGTGTATATATGTGTGTGTGTGTGTGTGTGTGTGTGTGTGTGTGTGTATACTGGTAGAATACATATATGTTGGTAGAAAAAAATATATAGATTTGGGACCGGTATCAAGATAAATTCAAATAACTTTGAGCAAATCGCTTACCAGCCTAGACTCCGTTTCATCACCTGGAAATGGAAAGAATACTTGCCCCAGGAGGCTCTCGTGGGGGACAGATTTAGAAAACTATTATGAAAGTACTTTGAACCAAAAAGTGCCTGATGAATGTGTGAACATGTGTTGGGATGGTTAATCTTCCTGTTACTCCCCATTCCTTGAGGACAGGGACATTGTCTAACTGTTTCACCACTGTATCTTGAACCCCACAAGCGTCGGGATCATACTGAAGTGTAACAAACATTTGTCAGAGAGATGAATGAATGAATCTTTACACATAGATCCGTCATGTGCTTAAGTAATTAAGTGAATTGTGGGTTGGTTTGCTTTCTCCCTACCAGCCTACAAACTTCCCCAGAGGGGACACTAGGTTCCTTCTAATTTAGGACCATTCAGGCAGTATCTTAAGTCTCTGGGGTGAATTACAGACCTTTTGTGGTGTGACAGAAGAGACGAGGGAGGAGCGGAGGGGCGGGCAGGGAACTAACATGAGTTACCACACTGGTTGGCCCCCCAAGCCTTGCCTGAAGTAATTGATGAATAAATAAATCTGTGCTGCTCTCCCCGGAGCGTGCTGGTAGAGGCCCCATCAAGTCAGTGCCCGCAGCGGACCGCCCCACTGAGAGACCCCCAGGCTCCTCCCGAGCGCATCTGGGGAACAGCACAGAGCCCACTCCGAGGCAGAGTTCAAGCACACCCTCATGTTGAGTGAAAGCCATCCAAAGTCTTCACCTGGAGGCAAAAGGGACACTTTATTTCTTTGCATTAGAAGCAACAGACGCCAACGAACCATTTTAATGAAAAGCCTGAAAATTGAAAAAGAGAAATGCATTGTTTCGTGAAAGCCACAGAAACCCAGGCAACCTCTATGGGCAGGGCAGCCAGAAAACTTGAGCCCAGGGGCGACTCTGGAGCGCCCGCAAGCCCGGCGCCTCTTATCTAGGCTTCCCCCTGGTGCAAAAATGCCCACTAGAGACAGGAAATGCCTCTAACGTCTCCCGGGCTCCGCCTCCTGAAATAGACACCGCAGCGAACCACGGCCCGGTGGCAGGTCAAGAAATCCTGCCTTCGGCGGCTGATTGGCTGAGCTTGGTCACAGGACACTTGCCGACCAATCAACGACCGGCCGAGGGGAGGAGTCATGCGGGAAGGTCGCTGCCTTGGAAACCACGCGTTGAAGGAAAGGAGCGTTTCCGGAAGCAGAGGGCTGCTGCTGCAAGAGCTGGCTCGGGTGGGGACGGAGCGGACAAAACAGGGTGCCCTCGGCAGCTGTGCAACTCCTGTGTGCCTTAATAATAATTTAGAAATAATAGCTAATGGTTTACCAGTTATTCACTATTTTGCCCTCTGTCTTGCTGAGCCAGTCTCATAAGAGGCTCACTTTTTACTTGGGGAAACTGAGGCAGAGGTGAGGCACCTTGCTCAAGGTTGCCCCCAAACCCTGCACGCTCCCTGCCTCCCCTCACACCCCGCAACTACCCCCCCCCCCCGCCCCCGTAGTCAGCATTGGGATCCTTGCTTGTCCGATGAAGGAATCCAGGCATCCAGGGATTCAAGGAGGTGTTCAGGGCAGGGTTCCAAGGATGTCTGAGGATGTCTGGTCTCTGGCCACAATTCCCACCCACTTTCTGCTCCTTTCATTCACCGACGGGGGAGACTGAGCTCAGGGAGGTGGCAGGTCTTGTGAACATAGGAGGACATAGGAGTGACCCCAAAAGCAAGCTGCTTCTCAGTTGCTGAGCTGCTCAGGGCCCCTTGTTCCTAAAAGAGGGAAAACCTGCTTGCTGTTCGTGGTGCCAAAATATAAAGCTTTTCTTGTTTTTCCAATCTGTCTCTCTTGGCTTGCTGTGGTGTTTAATTTGCCATTTATGACATTCTAAGTTAAAAAAAAAACTTTAAAATTTTACGTCATTAGCATAAATTTTACTATTCGCCTTCAAGGTGAGCAAGGTTAGTTTTAAACGCAACTCTAAGAGCACTTGACTCCTAGATGAAATTGCAGGCGTTACACACTCTTGGCCCCCAGCTCACGCATACGTATTCCGTTCTTACCAGAACAGGGCAAAATGTGCCCAAAATGAACTGCGTTGTTTTTATGTCACTTCTTGGCTCGCGCGCTTTCTGCTGCCACTCTCCACCTTCAGTTTGCTCACCAGTGAGGAAGGACCAAGTGGATCAAGAACCATGGGTTGCCCCAGCTTTCCTTCTCCTTCGGGGCCATCGCTTCGGGCAGAAGTGGTTGGCCGATGCGGGAAACTGACATGAGAAAGAAAGGATATTGAAAGCATAGTGCAGGTTGTTTGCGCTTCTCAGAATATCAGTGTCTTCTTTCTGTATCTGAAGCGCGTTCAAGTTGGACAAAAGAGAAGTGGACTTTCTTGCAGCTCTTAGCAGTCCCCCTGATTCTGTCCGTAGACGGAATAAGCCTAACTGGTACTTGCTGTGAGGCTCCCGGACCTCGCACGCAGGCGGCTCCGTCGGAATTCTCTCCTGGAGCCTCACCGATGCCAGACGCGAACCGGGCCTCAGAGAACAGCAGGAAACGCCCATTGCACGCGTCTCTGGTCGTGCGCATGCTCCGTTGTCCGGCCCGATGTCACTGACAAAACGCGAGCTCAAGATAAAATCAGGACCTCGCACCGTCCAGCCTTGGTGACAGGCGGGGCTGCTTGGGGTTCCCCTCTCTGTTCCATCCCCCGAAACGTCCACTGCCTCGGCCTCGCCAAATTTTGCTCAGACGCCCTGCGTTGGAGTCAAGCCTCCACACCTTTGCCTGGGCCACGCCCTCTGCCTCGAATGCCCTCTTCTCCTCTTTGATGGGTGAAGTCATCTGCCAACCCACGAGTGCTGCGCTACTACTACCTCCTTGACCTTGACCTCCTCAAGCCGAGTTGACCCTTCTCTTCTGCACCTTCTCCTCCTTCCCTGCTTCTTCCTAAGAGACAGCTCTGTGCGGTGATGAGAGCTGAGTTCTGGAATCTGAGGAGGTCCGGGCTCCCACTTACTCACTAGAGGATATTGGTCAACGACGTAGCGCTGCCCCCGCCCACTGGGCTGCGAACGTCACCTTTCCCATGTGTAAACTGAGACTGATTCCAGTTCCCCAAGAGGGTTTGTGGTGCAGACGAAATGGCAACCCGACTGCAGGCTGCTCTTACGCACTCCATGCGACCGGGGCTGCGTTTCTTTTCCATTCTTCATCGGCCCTCACCCCCTTAGGATTTGGGTCGTCACCGCCCTTCCTCCGCTCAGCCTGGGTTCTTCCCAAAGCAGTGTGTGTGGACTCTCCCCTCCTCTGGGGAATGACATCTCCAGCAGGAGAATCCGCCCCGCACTCTGGACTTTCCCACCCCCCGAGGCCAATCCGCCTGCAGAATTCAAAGCAGATTCCGACCTCCTTCTTCATTTTCCAGCCACCCCTGCTAGAATTCCCTTCCTGCCCATCCCTCAAGTCTCTGTCCTGGGCTGATTTGCTGTTTATGCTCCCGGTTCTCTGTTTACATTTGCTCCCCTCCCGGGCCTCCAGCCGCATTGTTCCGGAGCCCAGGCCTCCTCTCCAGCCCCCCACTTGCTCAGCTGCCCTTAGGGCAAGCGCCAGTTTACTTTCACAAACCTTAAGGAAAAAAAAAAAAAAAAGCAGCCACAAATGCCAAAACCTTTCCCGAAGCCCAGACACCACAACGTAATCATCTGGGGCTCCTCTACATAATCATGGGTCTTGCCAAGTCTCTGGTTTAAGGGGGAAAAATACAATGTAAATATACGATATATTAGACTATTAGGAATTTTCAGTGTAGATTCCAAATTATTTGCAGCCTTGAAAAGAGGCAGACAACCCTGGGCTGACATCCCTTCTCTCCATCCGCTTCCTGGCGAGCCATGGCGGCCGGGGCGGGGGAGGGAGGGTCCGCCGTGAGCCTCTATTTTCTCATCTGTGAAATGGGCACATCTGACGGAGCCCCGCAAAGACCAAATGCCTGAAAGTGAATGAAGGGCGGAACCCAGCACCCAGGACCAGGTAAGCCCTGAGCACATAGCCATCTCCTCCCCTCTGGAACAGAACGACAAAAAAGAGGGGGGGAATGAGCAAGAGTTTGCAAGCAGCCACGGGGGGCACCTGTGCCACCCAGAGGACGATTATTTGAGGCAGGGGCGGAGATGCTACTGGAAGGTCCGTGGGGTTAGGTGAAGCCAGCTTCTGAGAATCGAGGCAGCTCTGAGGGGAAAAAATAAATTAAATAAATGGTTTCTCTAATATGGGGCCATCTGGCGATTTGATAAAAGTATTGGGTTTCTCAAGGCAGTCCGCGAGTGCTCCCTGGGCGCCACCGTTTATGGCTTAAATATGACTCGCATGTGGAACCAGCATTACAAATGAGAAACAGCAGCTTCTGAACTTGTTCCCTAATGGGGGCCTTTCATCACCCAGTTACCCTTAAGCGTCTCCCTTCCCATTGTAATTGGCCCTAAATGAAAAGCATTAGTCCCGTCAATAAAAACTAATGGTTCTACTGACTAAAAAGAAGGGGGCGGGGACTAGAAGAGAGGTCTCTTTAAAAGACAGGAAGGGACTGGCGTCACCTCCCTTCCGGAGCCTCAGGGTTTGATATTGGGGCGCAGAGGGCCGCAGGGGGGGAAGAGCCCCTCCAGGAGCCCGAGGCTGGGTGCCCCATTCTGGCTGCACTTGTACCTTGCTGTGTGACCGCTCGTGGCCAGCTCTCCTTCTCTGGGCCTCCCCGATCCTTGTTAAAGTGGATATAATGAGGCCACTCTGCCCTGCTCACAGTAGGGCTGGTTTCAAGGATCAAAGGAAAAGCTGGATGGGAAAAGACTTTGAAACTGTAAAGGGCTTGCTTGAGCCCTGGAGGAGTCATGGCAATTTTATCCTTCCTGGAGATGGGAGCTGTCCCCCCCACCCCCGCCCCCCCCAGGTTCAAACCGTCTTCTGCCAGGATCCAAAGGGAAGCCTGTTCAGGGTCCCTGTGCCCCACGGAAGCCTGAGGCTTCCAGGGCCACAAAGAGGGGCTGTTTGAAATTAAACTGAGAAGGCATTCTCCATTGGGTGGCTTGGGGGAAATCGTTATTTATTTGTTTGCTTAAGACTTTTCAGAAATGGTCTAATCCTTGCTTGGCCTCCAGCCTTCCCCTCCCACCCCCACCCCCCCAACGCCCGCCCTGCCCTGCCCCCCTCCCCACCATGCACAGTGGTGAGAAAGGTGGGTTCTCCAGGGAGCACAATTATAAGAGCCCAGAGATGACATATCCAGGAGCCACCCAGCATTGTAAACAGCACTCTTTTCAGACTTGTCAGGTTGAGCTTCTATTTTGCCGTCCACCCTCGGAGAAGGAAAAGGCTGGTGCCAGCCGGGTCAAGAGGTAGGAAGAGCAACATTTGCTGTGGGCCAGACCCCTCGCTAGGAGCTGAGCCACTCACGGCAGCGCACTTGGAAACCCGTCCTGGTAAAGTGAACGGGGCGAAGTCACACGGCAGCAGAAGAGACAGCGGATTCAGACTGGGCGCAAAGCAGGTGCCGCGTCCTTCAAAGTGGCTTCCTCGGGACACAGGGTGACCTGGGGGGGGCCACGCTTGGACTGTGAGGCAGACACCGTGGCTGTCACATCTGCCCCCGGGCACCCCCGCCATCCTGGAGCACGCTGCCCTGTTTCCTGGCACCAGCACGCGTCTTTCCTTCCCGAGGGCTTTCCCTGGCTGCCTCAGACAGAGCCAGATGTACTAGGGTTCATGCCTGCCCACGGTAGCAAGAGTAGGAGGCAGTGCCTCAGGCGAGCTGGGGTATAAATCCCCCAGCTCCCTCTCCCTTGGGTGCTGTAACTCTGGGTTGCCTGTCTGTTCTGTCCCAGAGTTTCCAGCGGGCATGAGCCGTGACCTGCTTTGTAACGTTTTCCTCAGTGACAGTCTTTCCTGTTCCATCTCACAGTCCCTCGTCCCTCAAATCAGTGTCTCAGGCTCTGCTCCCAGGAGAATCCAAATGAAGGCGGGCAGGTGGAGGCTGGGGAAACTGAGCTGACGCCTGGGTCACCCAGCACCAGGCAGATGGGAGCCCGGACCCCGACTAAGACGCAGCCTTTTATTCATTCATTCGACACATCATGACCGACACCTTGATGGGCCAGGTCCTGTGGTGGGCACGAAACAGAGATGGTCCCTGACCTCTGGAAATGACAGACCGCTGCGGAGGGCAGGGGGGTGGGGAGGGTGTCTATCAATAAGCAATAAGCAAATAAAGTAAGAGAAGCGCCCGAGTGCCCAAGTGCAAAGTCAGGCTGGGTCTCCTCCCTCCGGGGAGGGGACGCTTAAGGGGAAGACATAAAGGGGGGGGGGGGATGTGAAGAGAAGGAGCTCCCCCCCCGGGGCAGAGGACAGAGGGTCACACGTGGCAGAAGCCTTGTGCCATATTTGCAGCGACGCTGATGTGGGTGTTTGGACTTCACGGGCACTTGAACCAGATAAGGAACAGAAACCCTAGTTCAACCTGCTTTAAGCATAAAAGGGAAAACATTGCCCAGAGTAGCAGACACGGTTGTGGGGGGACAGGTGGAATCGGGGACCAATGGACGCTCTCACCTCTGTTGTCCTCCTGGTTTGGTCCCTCACGCTGACTATACTCTTAAGCCAGCTCTCCCCTTGCATTTGCCAGATCCACCCAGACTCCCAGCAAAAGGCGGAAAACGCACCCATAGCGGTCCCCCTAAGTGAGTGGCTCATCCCAAATCGCTTAGGACATTTTGGGACAGACCCGGACCGTGCGCCCCACGCGCGTGGCATTTTCTACCCGAGCCACACTCCTGAGCATACGCCCGGCACATATGAGTGCTTGTGTCCTCCCAGGGACGTGTCGGAGAGTGTTCACGGCAGCTCCCTGCGGAACAGCCCAAAAGGGGAAGGACTCAGGTATCCGTGGGCGGTAGAACGGACGAGTGCAATCCGGTATATCCAGGGGAGGCAGTATCTCACAGCCGCGAAGAAGGACACCGGACGGTTGTCCCCACGGTGGGGCTGAGTCTCACAGATGGATTATCAGGAGAAATAAACCAGCCCCAGGAGGGGAAGCCCGCCAGGGTGCCGCAAGTTCTGTCTTTTTCTTGGTGGCGGTACCTGGGTAGGAACACAGGCAAAAGTTCATCAAGGTAAGCTGTGCACCCAGGACCTCTGTACTTACTATACATATGTGAGGCCTCAATTAAAATATAAACCGTGAGTATCTTAATGCCCCCGAGAGTATCAGAGATTCCTGTGTACTCTCTTTTCTCCTGCTTTATTTATTGCCCCTTACCCCTGATTTCTTTTTTTTTTATTAAAAAAATTTATTTTTATTTTATTTTTGAGAGAGAGAGAGAGAGAGAGAGAGACCCCTCCAGGGGAGGGGCAGAGAGAGAGGGAGACACAGAATCCTTAGCAGGCTCCAGGCTCCGAGCTGACAGCACAGAGCCCGATGCGGGGCTCAAACCCACGAATGGTGAGATCATGACCTGAGCCGAAGTCAGACTCCCAACTGACTGAGCCGCTCAGGCGCCCCTCTTAATCTGTGTATCTTTTATCCCACCATATTGTGTCTCTGAAACTATTTCAAACCCTTTTGGGATGAGAGAAGTTAAACACTGAGGACGAAGAAAAAAGCCTGAGTAGCTGTCTGCTTTTGTAGCTTTAATGAAAGTGATTCTCTTTTTATTGCCTTCGCTTCCTTGCCTGTTGTCCTAAATCAAGATTTTGCTCTGTCTGCCAATTTGCAAACGGACCGATTTCTACCAATTGGCCTTCACATATACAAATCAGTTTCGTAAATAAAAACAAAAGTTTTCCAGCCGACACAGCTTTTGCTTTTGCATCCCCAGGCCCCTGCCCCACGGTGTTCTCCTGACAGGAAGACAAGAAAGCTATCATTCTCTTCGACACAGCATAAATTGCCATCCTTTCCCTGGGTAAATCTCAGACGCCGACTGCCAAAGGCAGGCCGCTGATTCATTCCAGGGAGATTCCAGAGTAATCTGCCTCACGGCCTGCAACCAGAGATGCCTTCAGCGGACCCCGTTATAAATTAACATTTAATCCTGGCCCCGGGAATGCTGGGGCTGGAACAGGCCATGGCGGCAGCTGAGCCCACCCCCAGGAAGCCAGGGAAGGGGCCCCGTCCTAGCTCTGTGTCCCACGGACCCCCCACAGTCTGGGGATAGATGTGATTTCCAGCTTGGCTGGATTCAGGCTCCATTGATGACATCATGTGATCTTGGCATGGGCAGGGCGGGGGGGGGGTGGGGGGGGAATCAGAGCCTCTGTGAGCCTTAGTTTCTTGCCCTCTCTGCGAGGTGCACAGTGTGGTTCGCCAACTCAGCGAGCTTCTCTGCGTCTCGATCCCCTGCAGACCGCAAGCTCGTGAGCACGGGGACCGTGCGGTACCCCCAGTGCCCAGCACGGTGCTGGGCACACGGCAGAAACTCAGTCAAGGTCTGTGAACTGACTGGATGAGGACCGACCCAAGAGATGCCCCGGACCCGTCGGATGTGGAGTCCCAGGGAGGAAAGAGGTGGTGCCATTCACCAAGATGAGCCACGGAGAAGAAGCAATAAAGGACGGGGTGGTGGTGGGGGGGGGGGGGGGGGGGGGGGGGATATTCCGGGTCCTCCCCCCCCCCCCCCCCCCCCCCCCCCCGGGGGGGTTTTAGGGGCTCCACAAAATATTTTTAGGTTTTTTTTCCCCCCCCCCCCCCCAGATGCTCAGATAGAACAATCAAATAGGATAGTGGGACCTGTTGTCTCCAAGGGCAGGGCCCCAGCCTTACCAGGAGAAGAGACATCTTTTCTCGAGACGGAAATAGACTGTGGGGTCACCAGAGGCAAACAGCACCCGGCTCTAAAAGATGGGCCGGGGCCCAGACCTGCCACCGGCGCTGGGAGGGGACATGGAAAGGAGACTCAGATTTGATAGGTGGGGGTGTTCCCCCGAAAGCACAGTGCCCGCTCAGGGCGAGGCCGAGACCCGGCTCCCAGGTGCTGGGGGCTCGGGCTGGCCCAAAAGTGCCACTCGTGCTGTGGCATGCGTCCTGTTTCCAGAAAGAGGGGTGGAGTTTCACCCTGAGAGAGTTGGAGCAGGAACCAGATCCGGGCCGGGAGGGGGGGGCAGTGGGGCAGGGGCTGCCCTAACAGGAGGACCCAAGTCCTGAGCCACACAAGGGAAAACCCAAGTCTATCCAATTATCGGAGGGTTGTCCCTGCAGGGACGAAGGAGGGATGCTGTCCCCACTGGGCGGCGGTCCCCCGGGAGGCAGCCTTGCCCTTTGCCAGAGAGCTCTGGCAGAGCCTGTGTGCACTGGGGGGGCCTCCAGGGGCCCCGGGGGAGCAGGGGAGGGGCTGGGCTCTGCCGTGCTGCCTTGTAGCTGTCACAGGGAGAAGGACCCGGCCCCGAGGTGGACACTGAGCAGGGGACATGGAGGGATCGGGTGACTGCAGAGCTAGGAGCCACGCTGTGGAGGGGAGCCCGCCCGAGAGATCTGTGCCAACCCTGGCTGGCTCGGCGTTTCCGGTGTGCCGGGATCTGCTCCTCACGCTCTACTGACTGAAGCTCTCAGCAGCCCGCGAGGACCAGTGTGTCCCCACCATCCCCATCCTCGTGTTCCTGATGGCCCAGGCCCGCAGAGGTAAAACTCCACTGCCCAGGGACACCTGGGTGGCTCAGTCAGTTAAGCGTCCGACTTCGGCTCGGGTCATGATCTCGAGGTTCGTGGGTTCAAGCCCCGTGTCAGGCTCTGGGCTGACAGCTCGGAGCCCGGAGCCTGCTTAGGATTCTGTGTCTCCCTCTGTCTCTGCCCCTCCCCTGCTGGTGCGCTCTCTCTCTCTCTCTCTCTCTCTCTCTCAAAACTAAACATTAAAAGAAAAATCCACCGTGCAAAGTCACACGGCTAGGAAACGGCAGGGTCAGAGCTCAAACCCAGGAAGGTGGGTTCCAGAGATCACGTGTGGACCCCCTCTTGTGACCTACCTTCTGATCACACAGGATTTGGAAAGCTGCCCCGGGGTGGGGGGAGGGGGTGGGAGCCTCGGGACCCCCAACCCCCAACAGAGAACAGAGTCTCCCCATCTTTCAGAGTCGGGTGCTGCTTGTCTCTGGTAGACCCCACAGTCTATTTCCATCTCGGGAAAAGATGATTCCTTCTCCTGGTGAGGCTGGAGCCCCGCCCGTGGAAACTATTCTGTTAGATTGTTCCATCTGAGCATCCGGTGGGGGAATGACGATGCTCTAAGTATCTTATCTGATGCTGATTGTGGTTTACTGGGGGATTCTGCGTGCCCGCATCGCCATGGATGTTGTGATCTGCTCAGCCAGGGCCCGAGTACACGTCCCAAGATCCACATCTATAGTAACGACGAGAAAAGCCATACTCCACGTGTCTCGTTCAGCTCCTCACAATTTCACCCCCATGAATGGGATCGACCCCCACAGCAACTGAGCGCAGAAGGTGCTTTGGCTCCTCCCAGAGCTGAGGAAACGGAGCTCAGAGAGGTTAAGTGACTTGCCCAGTACTGCCCAGTGTGAGTGCCGGACGTCTAACCCGAGAATGTCTAAATCCAAAGCCTCTGTAAGCATTGTCTTGTGAAGAATAAGACTTTTATTTGGGGGAAAAAATATCTTTCAAATAATATCTTACCACGGGTAGGAAGGAGTTCAGTGCTTTTAATACAAGGAACGTACCCAAAACTGTAAGGTATTTCCTTTCCCAAACAGAGGCATAAGTGGTTCTGCTGTTTTTGTGTGATTCTCTGTGAGGAGGCCCTCTGGTATATTCCACGGGGCGGGTCTGTGGCCCCGAGGCGGAGATGGTTAGAGCCTGCTCTGCTCCTGAGCCTGGTCCTCGGAGAGACGCCCAGGATGTGCTCCAAGTTACCACAGAGTAAGAGGGCACTTTCCCACCATCTTGGGATTGCAGATGGCTGGGTAACTGAGCCATGAAAAACGATCAGACCCATGTTCCTCCACTGGCCGCCTCGGAGAAAAAGTCCTGAAAGCAATTTGTCGTGGTGGAAACAGGCCCGTCTGCCTGCCAGAGAGCTGTGGGGGTGCGGGAGAGGGAGCGTCCCCGTGCCTCCTACGACATCTCCACGGAATCCGTCCGTCTCTCCGAGAGCCCGGGTCAGGGAGACCGTCTCCTTGCCCAGCTTCTGCCCCCTGTGGACTTGTGACCACGGAGAAGCTACTAAACTTCCCTGTTGCCTCAGTGTCCCCATACATAAAATAGGGGCATTGGGATTCGAGGAGACAAAAACACGCAAGATGTAAAGCACCTCACGCAGCTGTGACTCACAGGGGCCTTGACCAGGGTCGCTTTTCTGACCCTCCGAAGCACACCCCCTCCGGGGGATAGGGGGATGGGGGGGTGGGGGGGAGCAGCCACGCGGCCTTTTCCATCAAAGCACTGAAGCATGCTGCGCTCAGTAGCAGGAAGTTGCTGTCTCCTTCTTGAGAACCCCTATATGCACCCCTGAACCCGCCCCACTCGCCCCCCCCCCCAAAAAAAACCACTGTTTGGATCCTCCAAGGCTTCCTAGGTCCGGAAAAGGTTGTTCGGCTTCCGAAGTCCCTTTGGAGACCAGTCTGGCTACCCACTGCTGTCATTGCTCCTCGTGGCCACAAGATGTCACTGTTGAGGATGGGCTTGCTGCAGCTGGGCTAAGGCCACCTGCCCCGGCCACGGGACAAGCTCTCCCTTGTTGGGGCTTTTGCGGTGGCCCACCGTAGGTGCCAACAGTATAAGCGTCGTGGTTCACATTCCCACATTCCCGAGCGCAGCCGTTGCTCCCCGAAACATAACCACGGTGCCAGGGTGACGGGGTCTAGAGGGATTTTTTGGAATAAGTCCTAACTTGTGCCCAAACCAGTTCTTTCCCTGCTAACCTAACGCTCCGTGATGGCTAATTTTATGTGTCAACTGAGCTGGGCCTTAGTGCCCATATTTTGTCCAACATTATTCTGGATGTTTTGGGATGAGATTAACATTTAAAAAAATTTTTTTTAAATCTTTATTTATTTTTGAGAGAGTGCGAGTGGGAGAGGGGCAGACGTCTAACTCAAGAATCTAAATCCAAAGCCCCTGTAAGCAGTATCTAGTGAAGAATAAGACTTTTATTCCAAAGCTGAAGCAGGCTCCAGGCTCCGACCCGTCAGCACAGAGCCCGACGCAGGGCTCAAACTCACAAACCGTGAGATCATGACCTGAGCCGAAGTCGGTCACTCAACCGACTGAGCCACCCAGGCCTCCTGAGATTAATATTTAAATCGGTGAACTTTGAGTAAAGCAGATTATCCTCCATAACTTGGGTGGGCCTCGTCCAATCAGTTGAAGGCCTGGATGGAACAAAAGACCGACCTCCCCCAAGCAAAAGAGAGTTCTGTCAGCAGACAGTCTTTGGACTCAAACTGCCACATTAGCTCTTCCCTGAGTCTTAGCTTGACATCTTACCCTACAGATTTGGGGTCTGTCAGCCCCGTAATCATGTGAGTCAATTCTTTAAATAGCCTTCAGGGCACCTGGGTGGCTCTCTCGGTTGAGTGTCTGATTTCGGTTCAGGTCATGATCTCACGGTTCGTGAGTTCGAGCCCCGCAGCAGGCCCTCTGCTGTCAGCACAGAGCCCGCTTCGGATCCTCTGTCTCCCTCTCTCCAGCTCCCTCCCCGACTTGCACTCTCTCAAAAATAAAATGAGATATGTTTTAAATCTTTAAAATAAATTGTTTTCTGTACATACATATGTCTGGATAACCATGACTGATCCTTTCATCCCCGTGTTGATCCGGCCACCAGCCCTGACTCCTCTGGCTGCCATCAAGTTCTCTCCAGGCCCCTGATGCCTCTTCCTGCCTGAGAATCTTGATCGGGGTGAACTCAGTCTTTCCTGAAAGCATTCTTCAGTGTGGAATCTCGGAGAACAGGTACAGAGATCTGGGTCCCTAGGCTAAGTCAGCAAAGCAGTCCATTCCTTCCCGTTGTCTGAGCCACCAGATCCCATCATCCTTATGGTTACAAACTCACGGAGGCCCCTCAAAGACTCTCTACTCTGTCTCCCAGAGGCTGAGCACCCCAGGCTGGCTTCCAGCCACCTGAAGCAGTCACACACAGGACCATCTGTGGGCCCGCCCAGCACACTTTCCACACACTTCCTCACCTAACGGGATTCTCTGCGGATTCTGGGAGGTGGGTATTATGCATTTCACAACGAACAGGAGGCCTTAGTGAAATGAGTCACTTCTCCAAGGTCACACTGCTGGTCAGCGGCAAAGCTAATATGCCCCTCAGAGTCCATAACGTTTTAATAAAAATATTATTTTTTAATAGGAAAGTAACATTGGATTTGTGCCTTAATCTCCAGCCTATTTTAGCCATCTTGGGTCCAGACTGTGCTCCAAACTTTTAAAACCATTTTTGGGTTGATAAGCCAAGAACAAAACAGCTTCTAGGGAGCGCAGGTAACGATGCCAAGCTGTTAACTTCCAGCAAAAGTTAACCATGATACTGACGAAAATTCGATAATATCCATTATTTATCATATTGTTCCCCCATCATCCCTTTATGAAGAATGGATAGAGGCCCAGGAATCCTAATTGCCATGCTTCTTCCAGATGGAAGAAATAATAATTTTCTCTGTTCTGCCTTTTTTATAGTTGAATAAAGTTTATAGAGAAGTCAGAGTTTATTCCGTCTGGTTGTAAGGGGTAAGCAGGAAGTTCTGACCGTGTCCCAAATCTCTGGGGCCGGTCTGCCATGAGCTAGATATCTGACATTGTGACGTCCCTTCATCTACCTGGGTCGCCGTAAAAACCAGAGGCATAACCCGGAGTGTTCCAGAATCCCTTCCAAGTCCCGAGGCCCACCGGGCTCTGGTCCCGGAACACCCCTTGGGGGTCCCCCGGGTAGGAGGCTGCCCTGGGGAGACCAATGCCCCGAGGCCCTGCTGTAGCCCAGTACTGGTAACACCTTCGTAACCGGAGCATTTATGAGGCCCAGATGCTACTCCTGGCTCTGACACCAGCGACTATGAAATCTTGGACAACTCATTTCATATCTTGGCGTTTCCTTATCTGCATTTTCCACATCGGGAAGGTAGACAGGATAACGCCAGGCTGAGCCTACCATAAAAGTAGGAAACAGTTTCTTTTATTTTCTTATTTTATTTTTTATATTTTTTTTAAAGTTCATTTTCTGTTTTTGAGAGAGAGAGACAGAGACAGAGTGTGAGTGGGGGAGGGGCAGAGAGAGAGGGAGACACAGAATCGGAAGCAGGCTCCAGGCTCTGAGCTGTCAGCACAGAGCCCGACGTGGGGCTCGAACCCACCAACCGTGAGATCACGACCTGAGCCCAAGTCGGACGCTTAACCGCCTGACCCACCCAGGGGCCCCTTGAAACAGCTTCTTTTAACATTTTTTTTCCAACGTTTATTTATTTTTGGGACAGAGAGAGACAGAGCATGAACGGGGGAGGGGCAGAGAGAGAGGGAGACACAGAATCAGAAACAGGCTCCAGGCTCTGAGCCATCAGCCCAGAGCCCGACGCGCGGCTCGAACTCACGGACCGCGAGATCGTGACCTGAGCTGAAGTCAGATGCCTAACCGACTGCGCCACCCAGGCGCCCCGAAACAGCTTCTTTTAAAGTGTTACGAAACTGCAGGGGAGAGCGGCCCAATGAGAGAGTCACGTTGAAGACAGGGTCTAGCTGCCCCCTTGTCACCCCTGAATCCCTCAAGTCCTTGGCCATAGCGAGGTTTCTGTGCAACCGCTTGCCCTCCCTGCACGCCAGCTCCCGCCTGTGTTGCGGGGAGAGAGGGGGCTCTGGCTGAGGGTCCTTAGCAGCCAGAGGAGTCGACTGCACCAATCTCCGTGTCACTGGAGCCAGAGGAGGGTCGTTCGATTAGCCAGAGAAGGACACTTCTCTCATGGAGCTCAGGATGTCTGCCTTCCGGGAGCACGGGGAGTTCCTTCTAATAGACTCAGGGTGGACTCGAACTGGCAAGCTTTCATCAGATCAGTTTTCCAGATCAATTTGCACGAATCCGCTAAAGTGCCTTGCCCCTCACGTACCTTACAAACTCCCAGAAAAACAAAACAAAACAAAACAAAAAAACGGGGCAATGCTACACGGCCAGTGGGGCTGGGTCCAGGACAGCTTCGGCCAGGAGAGCGTGGAGCCTGGTTTTATCAACGGCCCGTCCCTCCAGCAGAGAAGCGAGGAAGCCGGCAGAAGGCGCAAGCCACTCGTCAAGGGCGGGGGCCTCGTCTGAGCCCTGGAAAATGGAGCTTGTTTCACAGGAAGCAGAGATCTGCTCTCAGGTGGGGTCAGAACAGGTTTACAAAACGAGGAGTCCGCACAGACGGCTGTGTCCTGCTCTGTGAGCCGATCGTCGAGGAGAATTTTTATTTAATAGCCCACAGCTCTTGCACCAATGGACAGGAGAGACCACGAAAGCCAAGACGAGGCAGGGACCCAAGGGCTGACTCCAGCATGTGACTCCCGGCTGGTGGCTTCAGCAAGTGGGGGGTCATGGGGCCGTGCCGCGGAAGGGAGCACTGGAGAAGGGGGTTGGGGAAGGATGTCAGAAGGTCAGTTCGGGAGTTTTTTTGAGTCTAGCCTTCCAAGGTGGAGGCCAAACAAACAGTGAGTCAACGGTTCAATACTTCCTGCACACAGGTCACCGTCTAGACACGGACCGTTTACTGACAGTGGAATTCCGGACGATATACTGGCAGCCGGAGCCCCAGAACTTACATCGGCCCCGGGACGTGGGAGAAGAATTGGAGAGGAAGGGAGGAATCCCGAACTAATGGAGAGCTGGCCCCAAAGAGGCGGTTTTAAACCAGAAGCGACGGAGTTACCTTGAATTGCGGGGGAAATATCACCACCAACAGTGGGGCTGTGAGATTCGTATGACAGGCTGAGGTCAGTGGAAGAAACTCTGCTACTGAGCCAATGGCCATGAGAGAAACGGGGAGAGGCAGGCGGGCCCAGAAAGTCACTAACTGTTGCCACTGAAATGGAGGTAAAAATGCCTCCTTTTCTCCCCCCACAGAGACAAAATGGCCATGACGGCACTCTGCAAACTCAAACGAACATGTCCCTGATTGGGAAATACTGTAATTGTTTAAAATAAGTGTTTTACAGGGCGCCTGGGCGGCTCAGTCGGTTAGGCCTCCGACTTCCGCTCAGGTCATGATCTCGCGGTTCGTGGGTTCGAGCCCCGCGTCGGGCTCTGTGCTGACAGCCCAGAGCCTGGAGCCCGCTTCGGATTCTGTGTCTCGCTGTCTCTCCCTGCTCCTCCCCTGCTCGCACTCTGTCTCTCCCTCTTTCAAAAATAAATAGGGGCGCCTGGGTGGCTCAGTCCGTTGAGCATCCGACTACGGCTCAGGTCATGATCTTGAAGCTCGTGAGTTCGAGTCCCACATCGGGCTCTGTGCTGCAGCTCAGAGCCTGGAGCCTGCTTCCGATTCTGTGTCTCCCTCTCTCTCTCTGCCCCTTCCCCATTCATGCTCTGTCTCTCTCTGTCTCTCAAAAATGAACAAACATTTAAATAAATAAACATTAAAAAAATAAAATAAAATAAAATAAGGGTTTTACTTTGGAGTGTGAGTTTCTCGACACTCATTGAAAGTTGTCTAGCAATCAGCTCATCTCAAGGGCGGTGGTTTCCAAATTTGGGGATCGGGTGCTCATTTAGTAAAAACAGATCTACACTGTTGATATAGGTTGATTAGTTTCTTTATAAATCCAATACGTGAAAAACAAATCCAATATGTGTCCTCCTAGTATTGGGTGATAATCTAAGACACAATAAACAACTTAGAGCTAAAGTTAAAGCCAGGAAAACAGTAAAAAAAAAAAAAAAAAATTAGTGTTTGCCAAGGGTTTGGAGGGAGAAGGGGTGAATAGGGGAGCATGGAAGACATCGGGGCAGTGAAACTACTCCATCTGGGACTGTAACAGTGGATTCGTCACTAGATACATTTGTCAAAACCTATGGGATCCACACTTGAGCCTTGAGCAGTGCGTGGTTAAAAAGCCGGGTGTAACTTTTGACTCCCCGGAAACTTAACTCCTAATAGTCTACTGTTGACCAGGAAGCCTTACCAATAACATACACCGTCGACTAACACACGTTTTGTATGCTATGCATATTGCACCCTGTATTCTTACGATAAAGGAAGCCAGAGAAAAGAAAATGTTACTGAGAACATCATAAGGAAGAAAAAATGTATTTACAGTACTGTAAGACATCCACCTGTAAACGGAGCCATGCAGTTCAAATCCGTGTCATTCAAGGCTCACCTGGAAACACAAATAACACACTGAGCCACTGGGTGGCTCAGTCAGGTAAGCGTCTGAAGTCAGCTCAGGTCATGATCTCACAATTCGTGGGTTCGTGGGTTTGTGGGTTCAAGGCCGTGTCGAGCTCTGGGCTGACAGCTCAGAGCCTGGAGCTGCTTCGGATTCTGTGTCTCCCTCTCTCTGTTTCTCTCAAAAATAAATAAAAACATTAAAAACTTGAAAAAAGAAAAGAAACACAAATAACACCCCGATGGAAATTATGGACTTAAAGTAGCATTAGTGAAACAATATTGATCTCAAACCTCTTAGCAAATGTAGCACATCCATGCGGATGTTGATAATAGGGGCGTGGGTAGGGGAACCGTCCCCATTCTGCTATTTTGTAAACTTAACACTTCTCCAAAAAATAAAGTCCACTAATTTAAGAAAATATTTTGGCTGACTTCATTCAAGAACGCTGCATGGTTTTAAACCGTGGAAACGTCCTCCTAAAAAGTCTGTTGGAAGCGGCAGTAAAACGCCTTTGACGGTCCGCATCGACCCTCAGGCAATGCAGGCCGGTCTAATGCTGGTGAAAATCCACAGGCCAGCCCCATTCTGACATTGTGAAAATCCGTTTCTTAGAATCCTTTCTGTCCCAAAGTGAATTCGATCTGCTTTCCTTTCAACAACCGACCGCAGGGAGTTATTTCTAAGAGGGTGGTCTCCTGGTCTTTCTTGTTATTTCTGGAGTTTAAAATAAGCTCCATGTTGTTACGGAGGACACGAGGTACATGAAAAAGCTTAACGGGTTCCATTTCATGTTCCAGAATTCAAATATTTCAAAATCAATTATTCAGCTCTTTGCTGGAGTCTTCGAAATGCATCCTGTAAGTCATAACAGAGACGCCCGCAGGGCAGGCGGCCTGGACCTGCCTCTTTGTTGTCATTCCGAAGGCTGCTTACATGTTCCGGGCTTGTAGATCTGCCCGAGCGCAAGTCAACTTCCTCCCCGCTTCCCCGCCCCCGGCCCCGCCCCCGGCGGGGGGGGTGCCCGGGGGGGCCCCCCCCCCCCCCCCCCCCGGGGGACAGGTGCAAGCCACATGCCTTGGGAAGAGCCACCGGGTCTCACCCAGGTGCCTCCGACGGGTCAGCCACTGGTCCGCGTGTTTCGCCTATTTCCAATCACCACACAATCTCGAGAGGTGGCTGTTAGGATCGTCCCAGGTTCCAGATGAGGAAACTGAGGCCAGAGATACTAAGTGGCTCTACACCTTTAAAAAATATGCGCACGGAGCCGCTTTGCTGGGCTTTGATCCGGGGCCCGCAAGTGCGCGCTCCCAGCCCCAGCCCCGGCCAGGCCCGAGGCCCGAGGCCCGGGGTCGTTCTTCAGCTTCTGAATCATCAACACGGTTTTCCCCCAGAGCCCTACTAGGCGCCTGGAAATGTTCCAGAGGACTGGGATGCGCCAGCGAAGGAGGGAGACATCCAGGCCTTTGGGGAGTCCCAAAGGTGTCCCCCCCACCGGATCAGAAGAGGGTAAACGCCCCAGACAGGGCCGGTCACAGGTGTGACTCGGGGCTCAGAAGGGCCCAGCCCCGGCTCCGCTCGGCTCGGTGCGCAGCTGACCCCACCCTGAAGTCCCAAATAACTTCTGAACACGTGGCCCCATAGTTTTATTTTGCACGAGGCCCCGCCCATTGCGGGGCGTGGCTGCGGAAGCTGGGAGCATTTACCAGGGCATAAAGGGGCGGGGGAGGGCCCGGGTGGGGAACCGGGCGGCCCACAGCCTCGACTAGGTGGTCAGTGAGGACCTCCTCGAGAAGGTGTCCAGGGGGTGGGGCGTGTTCGTTGTTTGTTTTTTTTAATTTTTTTTTTTTTAGTGTTTGCTTATTTTGGAGATAATGCGAGAGACAGAGTGCAGGCAGCGGAGGGGCAGAGAGAGAGAGACGGAGACACAGAATCCGAAGGAGGCTCCAGGCTGCGAGCTGTCAGCCCGGAGCCCGACGCGGGGCTCGAACTCACAAACCGCGAGATCGTGACCTGAGCCGAAGTCGGAGGCTCCACCGACTGAGCCGCTCAGGTGCCCCCGGGGTGTGTTCGTTGTTAAGGGCTGCCTTAAGGAATGACCGACACGCGGTGGCTTCAAACAATAGAAATTATCGTGTCACTCTTCTGGAGGCTGGAAGTCCAAAATCCCGGTGTTGGCAGAGTTGGTTCCTTCTGGAGGCCCCGAGGGAGAGTCTCGCCGTCTACCCGCTGCATGTGGGTCTGCAACCTTGCCTTGTGCACACGGCCCGCCAGTCTCTGTCTCCTTCTTCACACGGCCTTCTTCCCCGTGTCTCTGTGTGTCTTCTCTTCTTAAATGCTCCCAGCCATTGGATGTATGGCCCAATCTAACCCAGGATGGCCTCATCTTAAGTAATGACATGTGCAAAGACCCTATTTCCAAATAGGGTCACATTCAGAGGCACTGGGGGTTAGGACTTTCATCTCTCTCTCTCTCTTTTTTTTGGGGGGGGGAGACACACAATTCAACCCACTATAGGAGGTGAGTCCAGGTATATTGAGAGAAAGGTGTTCTAAGCAGAGGAAACAAACAGGCAGTGCAAAGGCCCTGTGGCAGGAATGTGTCTGATATGTGTGAGGAAGAGCAGAATTTGGCGTGCTGCTGGACGCTTAGGAATTCCAGAGGGAGACCTACTGGCCCCTTAGGTGCTCCAGAGGGACACACGACCATACCCGTGCCTGCCTGCTACATCAGTGCATGGTGGGAGGCCACAAAGCAATCAGAGAGAGGCCAGTGGATGGGTGCTCATGTGCACATGCACAGGGGCCACGTTTTCCTCCAGCTCCTGCTCAGGAAGAGGGACTTATGTAGGTGCAGAACGAGTATGCGTGCGATTAGGAAGGAGGCTAGGTTTGGGGTCCTCTGGAGGCAGACCCAGAGGTAGGATTTGGGTGCGGATGGGCTTATTTGGGAGTGGTCCAGGGAAGCCGGGTGAGGGAGGGAACAGTGAGACAGGGAAAGAGGAAAGTCCTTAGCAAGTGCGTTAATGAGGGGTCACCTCTGTGGGCAACTGGGCTCAGTCCCAGTGGAGACTCCTGAGGGATCGGGAAGGACCCCCCTCAGAACTGGTCCCACAAGCAATGAGGTTGTCGGGCTCTTTACCCATCAACTCGCCGTTTTCCGGTCCCCAGCACCTCCGAGGCCTCAGGTGGAGAAGCAGAGAGGACCTCAGGGGTCGAGGTGGGCAGCTGGCAGCTTCTGGAAATGTCCATCGTGGCAACAGGTGGGCTCAGAGGGGCCCAGGGGTGGCACCTGGGCACCAACGGTCGGCCACCCAAGGTCTGTGGGAGCCTGTTCTGAGTGAGGACCAGAGTGGGCCACTGCTTGAGCTGTCCCTAATGAGCGACCACCTCGCCCGTCCCATGGTGTGTGCCGAAGGGAAACTGAGGCCCAGAGGGGGAGGGGGAGTCCGCACAGACAAACAGGCTGCTTTCTGGTGACCATGTACTTTGGAAGCCGACAAATTCATCAGTCATGTGATCTGACCGGTCTGTACTTCCTAACTGCGTCGCCCATCCCCGTTCTGGGCAGAGCCTGTGACATGGAGGGACACTCCCTGAGCAGAGACATGGGGGGACGCTGCCGTGAGGGGAATGCTTCGGTGGAGGAGAGCCTGGGCTGTGCCCTCACGAGAGCAGGTCCCGCCCACTAGCGTGTGCATGGAGGAAGCGGGCAGCGGAGGGCATTAGGGAGATTCCAGAAGGAGGAGCCAGGGAACAGGTGCACGGGGTGGAGGAACCAGCCTGGGCAAGGCGTGCCGGCCTCCAGGTAACGTGACTCCCCCACAGTGTCTCTGCCGCCCTGCACTCACATTACAGCTGCGGATGTTTACTTCCGTGTCCTGGCCCGCAGCTCCTCTGCCTGACTTCATCCGCATGTTACCGTTGAGGAAACTGAGGCATGGAGAAGTTAGATGATGCAATCACAGTCACACATCTTATAAACGGCTGAGCTGGGACTGCCTCCAGGCAGCATGGTACCCAGCGTGGTTCTCTCTCTCTTTTTTTTTAATATTTATTTTTGAGAGAGAGAGAGAGCGCGCGCAGGCGAGGGGCAGAGAGAAAGGGAGACACAGAACCCGAAGCAGGCTCCAGACTCTGAGCTGTCAGCACAGAGCCGGATGCGGGGCTCGAACCCACACACCGTGAGATCGTGACCTGAGCCCAAATTGGACGCTTAACCGACTGAGCCGCCCGGGAGCCCCTTTGCTGATACTGTTCTGCGAACAGGTGATTCTCCGCTTGTTTCCGTGAAAACACTCCCTGCCATCATTTCCATGAAATAGAATCCCAGTAAATCCCCTGTGATGCCTGAGGGACCCTGCCAGCTCTCTTGTTATTTGCGACCGTTAGAAAACAGTTAAAACGCTCCATTGCGGGGATGTTGGCGCTTGTGGAACATGAGGTTGCTTCTTTCTTCCGGGTCGTGAGCGTCCGGACGGTCTCTTTCCGTGTCGGTCCGTGAGTGCCTACGAAGGCAGGAAGAGAACCGAGTATTTGTGAAGCCCTCCCGTGGCCCAGGCGTTAGGCTGGAGGCCTCACCATAGCCCCGCAAACCAAAGTGGCCCATTTTACAGATGAGGAAACCCAGGCTCAGGAAGGCCCGAGACTTGTCTGAGGTCCCACACGAAAAGGGAGCAAAGCCCAGACTCAATTTCAGGCCTGACTCAAAGTCCACACGCCCCCGTGCATTTTATCAATGGAACGAAAGGATTTTTTTTTTAATGGTTTTATTTATTTTTGAGAGCGAGCGACAGAGACAGACCGTGAGCAGGGGAGGGGCAGAGAGAGAGAGGGAGACACAGAATCCGAAGCAGGCTCCAGGCTCCCAGCTGCCGGCACGGAGCCTGACGCGGGGCTCAAACTCGCGAACCACGAGATCATGACCTGAGCTCAAGTCAGATGCTCAACGGGCTGAGCCACCCAGGCGCCCCTGGGATTTTGTACTGTGTCTGGTTTCTGCATTCAAGCACGGGATTCCATTTAGAACATTTCAACTGCATCATCTTGCAATAATTGTATCGTTGGGGGGGGGGGAAATGGTACAAATGATCTTCTTTGAATCTGAGAACCTCGACAGATTGCCGCAGATCAACTGTTATAGTGGTCTGCGAAAGCCTCCAACTACAAAATGTCAGCCTATGAAGGCGTAGCTGTTCTACTCTCCAGATTCCCTTCTGACGTCAGGCGACGTCATCTCCGTCCCAGCAGCTTTGCTAAGCAGCGTCAGGCTGGGCTCGGCCACAGTCCAACAGGCTGTGAAGGCTCTGGTGGGCTGGATGGTGCCCTCCCCCCAAAATATGTCCACATCCTACTCCCTGGAACCTGTGAATGTTCCCTTCCATAGTAAAAAAGTGAATATTATTTTATATGACACAAGATGGGACTGAGTGAGGGATTTTGAGAGGAGACGCTCACAGGAGATTATCTGCATGGACCCGAAGACCAATGACAAGCGTCCTTAATAAAAGCCAGGCGGGGGCGCCTGGGTGGCTCGGCCGGTTAAGCATCGGACTCTGGATTATGGCTCAAGTCATGATCTCAAGGTCTGTGAGTTCCAACCCTGTATTGGGCTCTGCTCTGACAGTGCGGAGCCTGCTTGGGATTCTCTCTCTGCCCCTCCCCTGCTCACTCTCTCTCTTTCTCTCTCAAGATACATACATTAATTTTTTTTTAAAAAAAGAGCAAGGCAGAGGGAGATTTGACAAGCTCACGCAAGGAGAGGAGGAGGTGAACACGAGCGAAGCCCCACCACGCCAAGGCTGCCCGCAGCCGGCAGGAGCTGGAGGGGGCGAGGACCAGATTCTCCCCTCAGCCCTCCTACCCCTGGATTTTGGACTTCTGGCCTCCAGAACCGGGAGAGGATACGTTTTTGTCGTTTTAAGTCACCCGTGTGTCGTAATTTGTTACAGGAGCCACAGGACACTGATCCAAACCCCAACGAACAGAAAGCCTAACGCCCTGTCTCTCCACCAAGCAGAACCATGAAGCAGCAGACCTATGCTTCGCTCAGATTTGGGGGTTCGGCACATCCTCCTCTTGGAACTCCTCGTTAATCGTCTGTCCCTGAGACAAGGACGACATCGACCTTATTCATTTCGTATCCCTACGGCATGGTGAATACTTACTGGTTGGATTATGCATCTTCTCCACCAAACACTTGGGGTTCAGACATCAGCGCCATGGGTTCAAATCTCAGCCCTACACATGCTATGGCTTGATCACTTCCGACAGCTGCCTTCTCAGTGTCTGTTGTACAACAGAGGGGACAGGTGCTATCTCATTGGGCGGCCACGAGTATTCCGTGAAATAACATGGAAAGTTCACGCAGGGGGCACCTGGGGGGCTCAATCAGTTAAGCATCCGACTTAGGCTCAGGTCATGATCTCGTGGTTCGTGGGTTCGAGCCCCATGTTGGGCTCTGTGCTGACAGCCCGGAGCCTGGAGGCTGCTCAGATTCTGTGTCTCCCTCTCTCTCTGCCCCTCCCCTGCTCGTACTCTGTCTCTCTCTCTCCTTCTCTCTCTCTCAAAAATAAACATTTAAACAAAAAAAAAAAAAAAAGGAAAGGAAAGTTCGCGCAGCAACACCCAGCTCATAACAGAGCTCAATACGTCTGTTTTTTCATCAATAATTACAACAAGAAGGAAATGAGTAGTATTATTAGTAGCAGAGGAAAATCTGGATTACGTGTCAGAAAACCAAGTTTTTTAAATAAATATTTATTTGTTGTACAGCTCTGGATCCTTCAAATATAGAACCAAATACACAGATTGATATAATAACCCTCCATGTGCCCACAACCCCAATGTAACAAATATTAATACTCTGGCATATTTGATGTTCGTTTCTCAAAGTGTTCTTGTATCACATTTTTCTTTCTTACAATATTTGCAGATATTCCAGAGAGTAATAATTTGTGCTTTTTCTCTTTTTCTTAATTGGCCTTACAAGACAGTGATCGATTTCATCAGCTTACTCAAATCACAAACTTTGAGTGTATTGATTCTGTTCTATTGCACACGTATTTTCTATTTTTTAGCAATTTTTATTCTTGTATTATTTCCTCCGTTTTACATGATTTGGGCTTTTTTGTTGTTGTTGTTGTTGTTCTTTTTCTAACTTATTTGTGGTAAGGCAGGTTTCTTCCAAATAAACTCGAGGACGGGGACTTGGGTACGGGTGTCGGGAAGGGTCCACAGAATGAGCAACAGAGAGAGAACGAGAAAGGCAGAGCTGGGCAGAGGACAAGCTGAACTGTAGTTACCCCCAAAAAGGCCTCTGCCCAAAGGACTCAGGCACAGGGACACTTCTGTGGTTTTAGATTCTGTATTTGTCTATTTGACACTCATTAATTACAGGGCCAAACAGCCTAAACGGTTTACCTCTCCCTGTGACCTTATACTCGGAACCACTTTCTTATCCAACCATCACCCACCGAGCCAATATGCCCTCTGCCCTAAGTCACCCGGGGCCAGGTGCCAGACAACTAGGGACAACCCTCCTTGTGTCCCAGACCCCCTGGAATTATTCAAACTAGCCCATTCTCATATACTATCCGGAAACATTCCTGCCCACCTGCCTTTCCTGCAGAAACCCTAGTAAAGGGTCTGGCCAAGCTGTGTCTCTCACTTCTGCATCTGCTTCCTGACCAACACGGGTGCCTCTCCATGAGGCCCCGAGTGGCCTGGCATGCCCCTCTTCTCTCCAGAAATGCCACAAAAGCTTTCCTTCAGTGGCATTGACCTCGCTGTGGGAACACTCAGTCAGCCCTGTAGATTAAAATCCAACGGGCACAATAAAGACAGAGAGCCAAGCCTTTCCTCGCCCCATCAACCAGCTATTGGGAGTGGACTGTCCCCAAGGAGAGGATGTGTCCTGGGCAAGGGGGTTTTTGTCCGTCGACGGCAGTTTCCCAAAGGACAGCCCATTGAATCGCTGCCGACATCCCGCCCAACGGAGGCACTGGGTGCTTCAGTGCTGAGGGAGACTCCGGATGGCACAGAACCTAATGTGCTTAGAGTTTCCCCCTTGCTTCTTCGCTAATACAGCAAACCCTTACATCGCGAGTAATGCAGATAGAGACCCTTTCCTCTGCTGCCTTATTGCCAGTTACATTAAATGCAGTGTATGACAAGAGTTTATTAATACTGTAGTCAACATCCGCGAGAGCGTAAACAAGGGCCCCCATGCAGAAAAAGATTCCATTGAGCTAATAGACAGCAGTGATTCCCTTAGTGATGCTGAAAGTCGTCCTACACAGTAACCCTCCTCTCGCTTGTCTCCCTCACACCAGCCACGCAGGTTTTCAAGCAAGGGTAGGTTAGTTTGTTTATTGTTCTTTATATTTTGTACCTTCTTTATTATTTTGTATTATATTCCAGTATGACAATCATTTTTATATGAATATTTTTGAGCTGTGGAATAAATTACCAGAGTTTTCATCATTTCTTATGGGAAAATTTGCTTTCATATACAAGTGCTTTGGAGTACAAGCATGTTTCCAGAACGAATGATGCTCACAAACCAAGGTTTTACTGTGTATTCATTTAAGGCTAAAAATGTCCCTCAAAGTAGATCTTTAGCTGCATCTTGCACGGTGATGTTTGTTTGTGCTGTTTGGATTTTCTAAATTTCATTAAAGTTGTTTTTGACATTTCAAACTCTATGACATAATTCCTTGAAAGTTGTGGGTTTTCTTTTTCTTTCTTTCTTTCTTTTTTTCTAGAGAGAGAGGGCACAAGTGAGTGAGGGACAGAGAGAAAGAGTGAGGGAGGGGAAGAGAGACAGAAAGAGAGAGAGAGAGAGAGAAGCAGGGCTCACCCAGGGTTGACGTTTTTACCCAAAGTAGGGCTGGAGCTTCCCCGAAGCAGGACTTGAACTCACTGTGAGATCATGACCTGAGCCGAAGTCAGATGCTTAATGACTGAGCCACCCAGGCACCCAAGTTGTGGATTTTCCATTGACCTTTCTGTTATTATATTCTAGGTGAATTCTACCCAGGTCAGATAACACACTTTGGTGTTTAGGCTTTTGAAATTTGTCAAAACTGTCTTACGGCCCAGCATGCAATCAACTCAGGTAAATTTCCCAGGCACACTTGGAAAGTATGTGTATTTTGCATTTGGGGGTATAGCATCATGTTCACCAATTAGGTTGTAATTCTGTTACTCAACTCTTCTACCTTCTTACTGAACTTTTATCTGTGTATTCTATCAATTATCGAAAGAAGTTCAAGAAACTTCCACCGTGACCATAAATGTCTTTGTTTCCCCTTTAAGTTCTTCCGACATTTGCTTTCCACACTTTGAAGTTATGCTATTGAACATGCATGTAAATTTAGAATTGCTGTATATTACTAATAAATTTACCCTTTCATGAAACATCTGTCTTTGTCTGTAATAATCCTTCTTGCCTTAGAGTTGACTTTGATATCATTTGATACTGATATAGTAATCGTACTCACTTTCTTTTGGTTAGTGCTGCATCGTAAATCCTTACCATTCTCTCATTTTCAACTTTTCTTTCTGGCTTCTCATTTAATGTGTGCCTCTTTTAAGCTGCACATCACTGAGTACTATTTATTTTCTCATGTCTGACGATCTATTCTATTAACTGGAATTTTTAGCTCATTCGCATTTAATGCCATTACTGATATGGTTTAAATCAAACATCTTACTGTTTGTTTTGTTTTCACTCCAACTGTTCCTCATACTTTTTCTTCTCTTTCTTGCCTTCCTTTTCATTAATCAAGTATCTTATTATTCCAGCTCCTTCTCTATGCATGTTTTTCACCCATTCTCTCACTGTATTTTTCGTGTTTGTTCTAGACATTACCATATGCATCTTGGACTCATGAGTGTCTACTATACATTTGTATTTTTACCATTTCCTGGACAATAAAAGGGACTCAGAACACATTTTTTACTCCATTAGTACCCCCCCCACTTTTTGTGCCATTGTCACATTTTAATTCTGCATATGTTCTGAATACTGTGAAACATTGCAAATATGCATTCAGTCGATATTCATTTACACTTATTCACCTACTTGCCCTATCTACTGCTCTCTGTTCCTTCCTGAATTTCAGCTCCCATCTGGGGCCATGTTTTTTCTGCCTGAAGAAGTCCTCTTATTTCTTTCTTTATTTTAAAGTTTCTTTTTATTTATTTTGAGAGAGAGAGAGAGAGCGCTCACGCATGTGGGAGAGGGGCAGAGAGACAGCGGCAGAGAGAGAATCATAAGCAGACTCTGGGTGGTCAGTGCAGAGCCAGACATGGGGCTCCATCCCATGAACCATGAGATCAGATGCTTAGCCAACTGAATCACCCGGGAACCCCTGAGAAATTCCTTTTAAAATTTCCTTTGGTACAGTCGTGCTCATCATTACTCCTCATAGTATTTTTTTTTGGCCTAGAAATGTTTTTATTGTGTATTCATATTTTCCCCCAAATTATCAAGCTTAGTTTTGATCATTCAAATATGATTAATGATTCGATTATTTTCATAAAATATTCAAGACCCCAAGGCTTATTGTACTATTTCATTTTGATTGAATCATCCATTCGATTTTGACTTGAGAACAATTTATCTTTTTAGAGCTTTGAAATATAAACTTGCATACAATAAAATTAACTTGCTTTATAAGTATAGCTCAATAATCTTTTATTGGTGTATGTGGTCATGCAATAACCACCACAATCAAGTTTAAGGACATGTTTGTTGTCCCCTAAAAGTCCTCCCTTACCCCAGTATGGTCAGTCTCCTCCCAGATCCTCAGCCTGAAGAAACTACTAATCTGCTCTGTCACTATAATTTTCCATAGTACGTAGTCTCTTGTGGCTGGGATAGTTTGATTTGGGGGGAGATTCATCTCTTCTTATTGCAGAATTAGCATCCCATTGTGTGGACACATTACATCGTGTTTATCTCTTCACAGGTGGGGTGGACTTGGGCTGTTTCCAGTTTTTCGTTCACTTTTTTTTTTTTTATTTTTTTCAACGTTTATTTATTTTTGGGACAGAGAGAGACAGAGCATGAACGGGGGAGGGGCAGAGAGAGAGGGAGACACAGAATCGGAAACAGGCTCCAGGCTCTGAGCCATCAGCCCAGAGCCCGACGCGGGGCTCGAACTCACAGACCACGAGATCGTGACCTGGCTGAAGTCGGACGCTTAACTGACTGCGCCACCCAGGCGCCCCTTTCGTTCACTTTTTAAGGAGATTTTTGCCAGCTACAGAGTTCAAAGTTGGCAGTCATTTGATTGCAATGCATTATTTCATTTTCTCAGTTTTCATTTGTTTTTAAGTCTATCTCTCCTTCATTTCTGGACCACTGTTCTCTGGGTTAACACATTCTTTTTTTTCTTTCATCATTTTCAAGATGTCATTTAATGGTCTTCTGGCTCGCATAGTTTCCGACAAGATGTCTGCTGACATTCTTACCTTTGTTCCCTCGTATGTCATGGGACTTTTTCTCTGGATGCCATCTTTCCTTAGTTTTTAGTAGGTTGAATATGGTGTGCCCAGGTGGTTTATCCTTAGTATTTCTTCTGCCTGGAGGGCGCTGGGCTTCTTGGCTTTCTGGCCTGTTGTTTATTCCTTTTGGAAATTATCAGCCTTTATCTCTTCAAATATCCTTTTGCCCTGGTCTGTGTCTTGTCTCCTTCTAGAGTTCCAATTACATGCACTGGATATTGTTCCCCAGCTCTTGTACCCTCTGTTCTGGTTTCCCTGCTCATTTCTTCCCCGTCGTGTTTCAGTCCAGGTAATTCCCATTGGCCTATATTCATGTTGCCGGATTCTTTCTCCATCTGTGTTGAGTCTCCTGATGAACCTCTAAGGAAGCATTCTTCATCTATCTTACTAATATATTTTTTTTATTTCTAACATTTCCTTTTGATTCTTTTTTTTTAAATGTTTATTTATTTTTGACAGACAGAGTGTAAGCAGGGAATGGGCAGTGAAAGAGAGGGAGACACAGAATCTGAAGTTGGCTCCAGGCTCCGAGCTGTCAGCACAGAGCCTGACGCGGGGCTCAAACCCACAAACCATGAGCTCAGACCTGGGCCAAAGTCGGACGCTTAATTGACTGAACAAACCAGCCACCCCATATTTCCTTTTGATTTGTATGGTGTCAATCTCCCTGCTGAAATGTCGCATTTGTCCATGCACACTGTCCACCTCCACTAATACCTTTAACATATTAGTCATCGTTATTTTGAATTTTCTTTCTGATGGTTACAAATCATGGGTCCTCTTTTAGTTTGATTACATTGTTGCATCTTCTCTTGGTAGTGCTTTCTTTTTTCTCTTTACTTTTTTATGTGTCTCATTTTTAGAAGTTGAGTGCTGGACATCATGTATAGAATTTAGATTGAAGTGGGTGGCCAACCTCGGCCAGAGCAAGAGCCAATATGATGGTGGAGCGCAAGACAAAGTTGTCCGAGAACCTGCTGCACGTGAAGTTCATGCAAAGGGGAGTGGACTCAGAGACCAAGAAACAGCTAGAAGAAGAAGAAAAGAAAACCCTTAGCGAAGACCACTGGTATTTGGATTTGCCAGAACTTAAAGAGAAAGAAAATGAATGCTTCAGATGAACGCTAAGAACAAAACAGAAGAAGTTGGAGGTGACACAGTGGAGCTCGATGTATCAGACGAAGAAATGGCTAGAAGATATGAGACCTTGGTGGGGACATTTGGAAAAAAGTTTGCAAAAAAAGAGACCGGGCCAGCTATGAAGATGAAAATGAACACGTAAAACCAACAGTTAAAGTAAAGAAGATGTTCTTTAAGCCCCAGGATTGATGTGGATGCTTTAAGACAGAGCTCAGGGGTGCCTCATGAGGGTTAGTGTATTGTGGAACTCATTCTGATGGCTTCTCTGTAATTACTCAAACTGTGATGTTTACATGGAAAGAGGTGGATAATTTTGGAAACATGCCATTTTTGAAACAGATATGTGGTGGATGTTACACATCCTTTGCTTCACGGTGTTCATCAAGAATGGATTTTTAGCCCTCGGGTTTCAAATGCACATAGGGATGTGGCTGCTTCCTAAAGACTTTGTGACTTCAGTTTTTTGTTTTGTTTTTTTTTAACGGGGCTCTCTTGTCACTGACCTTGAATTGACACACAGAAATTAAACCAATGTTTAAGTTGCTCTGATGTTTCTATTTTACTTTACATTATTAATCATGCCAAGCCAATGTAGACATACGTTTTGGAATCACATCTAATGAGGATTTGTTATATATAGATTCATCAAGAACAAACAGCCTACAGTACTTGTGTGCCACCGAGGCATTGTCGGTTTGTGGAATTACTGGTCTTTGTTAATTAAAAAAAAATTCTGTAATAAAAAAAAGAATTTAGACTGAAGCAAATAGTATCTATGGCTACAAATAGGTACACCTTTCCCACCAGCCTGTAACTGTCAGCGTTGATTCAGTGTCGCCTGGTTTTGAACCAGGTTTGGGTTTTGTTGTTTCTGTGGTTATCTTCCATACATCACCAGGTTCAGATATCTCAGGTGTTACATTGCGCTTTGGGTGGGTACCGGTTTGTCCCCAATTTCTTCCCTGTATTCCTGCTCCTCCTTCAGCCTCGTCCCGAGTCTAGCCTCGGTCCGAAAGGCATTATCAAATGGGAACTCACAGGAGATGATTTCAGAAGGGAAACGGAGGGGCCAGGATAGGTGAAGCTTAAAAACCATGGTAACACAGGGGATTTTCACTTTGAGTGTCATAGGGAAGTGCCAAAGGGTCTTGACCAGTGACATAATTTGAACACGTCTGAAAAGAGTCGCTCTGGCTACTACGTGAGGAATTAAACCAGAGGGGCAACAGTCAAAAGACGAGTTGGGATGCTTCGGCATAAGCCAAGGCAGACGAGAGTGGCTCGGACAAGGGTGTTAGCAGCAGAGGAGATGAGAAATGTTTGGGTCAAAATGCAGTGAGGATTTGCTGCTGTGTTGGATGTGGGTTATGAGAAAAAGACAATTTCTGCCTACAGTAGCTTTTCCTATTCCTTTACTTTTTACCTCTCTGTGTTATTATGTTTTAGGTTTATTTCTGGTAAATGGTATGCAAGTCTTACCTGAGAATCCCTGAAATTTAATACAATTTAACCCTTGTTTTGTTTGTTTCTTGTAATTGCTGCTCTACCTGGACTTATTCCCACTGTCATTATTTGTAACTTTTTTTTTTTTTTTGGTTTCGATTTTCTTTCTTTTTTTCTCCTCTCTGGACTTTTATTAGATTATTGGTGGCTTTTACAAAATAATTATTACTTCTTTGGTCCCTTTCACGTGGTTGAAAGTTATATAATCTATTTCCGTTATCTTAGGACTTATCCTTGAATTTGTCGATATGCGTATTTGCCTCAACAAAGGAGAAACTTGGTTTCTGACCCAAATATTGTCACTGAGGACCTGTGACACCTCCAGCAAATGACTCTGTCTCATACTCGTTCAATGACTCTCTGCCAGAATCCAGTGATGTGTGAGAGAAAGGCTAGGGATGAGCACAATTTCAAGCCACGTCCCGTGCCTTTTGTACCTACTGTGAAAAACTCAGAGTGCTCACAGCATGCTATTGGACGGAAGAAGACCAAAAGGACTGTATACTGTATGGTTCCATTTATATCAAAATTACAGGTAAAATTAATCCCAATCAAAAGTCAGAATAGTGGTTCCGGGCGGGCAGAGGTGGGACAGATAAGGAATGACTGGAAGGAGTGTGAGAAGGGTCTGGGCACTGGTTTCACAGATGTGTCTAGTTTTGGTCTGTATACTTACAATACGTGTACTTTCTGTATGTCTGTTTCAGTAAAAAAAAAATGTTTTAAAAAGTATTTTCAGGGGCGCCTGGGTGGCGCAGTCGGTTAAGCGTCCGACTTCAGCCAGGTCACGATCTCGCGGTCCGTGAGTTCGAGCCCCGCGTCGGGCTCTGGGCTGATGGCTCAGAGCCTGGAGCCTGTTTCCGATTCTGTTTCTCCCTCTCTCTCTGCCCCTCCCCCGTTCATGCTCTGTCTCTCTCTGTCCCAAAAATAAATAAACGTTGAAAAAAAAATTAAAAAAAAAAAAGTATTTTCAAAGAAAACATTGGAAACCAAATAAAACAGAAAATATAAGAGTCTCGGTTGTCAAGGAAACATGTCTCTGTTGGTTACTTTGAACTTGCCCTAAGCAAGCGGGTGAAGGCCTTTGGGGAGCCAGGCCTGTGCCACGGGACAGGTGTTCAGAGGAGAATGCAGCCTGGTTCCCATCTTCAACGTGTATTTTTTTTTTTCAACGTTGATTTATTTTTGGGACAGAGAGAGACAGAGCATGAACGGGGGAGGGGCAGAGAGAGAGGGAGACACAGAATCCGAACCAGGCTCCAGGCTCCAGGCTCCGAGCTGTCAGCACAGAGCCCGATGCGGGGCTCAAACTCAAACCGTGAGATCATGACCTGAGCTGAAGTTGGACGCTCAACCGACTGAGCCACTCAGGTGCCCCTATATTTGACTTTTTTTTTTTT